>NW_012154285.1:8568198-8648741 GCF_000956105.1 Propithecus coquereli
TTGAAACAGAGTCTCACTCTGTTGCCTGGGCTAGAGTGCCGTGGCGTCAGCCTAGCTCACAGCAACCTCCAACTCCTGGGCTCAAGCGATTCTCCTGCCTCAGCCTCCTGGGTAGCTGGGACTACAGGCATGCGCTGCCATGCCTGGCTAATTTTTTCTATTTTCAGTTGTCTGGCTAATTTCTTTCTATTTTTAGTAGAGATGGGGTCTTGCTCTTGCTCAGGCTGGTCTCCAACTCCTGCGCTCAAGCGATCCTCCCGCCTCGGCCTCCCAGAGTGCTAGGATTACAGGCGTGAGCCACCGTGCCCAGACCCACTTTAATCATTTTCAAGTGCACAGTTCAGCATCATTAGGTGGCATCACATTTTTGCACAATCATCACCACCATCCGTCTCCAGAACGCTTCTCGCCTTGCAAAACTGAAACTCTCAACTCGTCAAACCGTAACTCCCCATTCCCTTCTCCCCTTGCCCCCGGTAGCCATCATTCTACTCTCTGCCTCTGTGAATTCGACTATTCTAGGTGTCTTACATCGGTGGAGTCAGACAGTGTTAGTCCTTTTGTGCCTGGCTTATTTCACTTAGCATGATGTCCTAAAGTTTCACCCATGTGTCAGAATTTTCTTTTTATGATTGAATCATGTTCCACATGTATGGAGGTACCACATTTTGTTCGTCCATTCGATTATTGGGAGAAATTTCTGGTTTCTGGGAGAAAGAATAGATTGATCCAGCTAGGGTCAAAGGTCTAATCCTGTTTTGAATAGACGTGGGCAGGTCGAGTGGGATCGCGTGGTACTAAGTCACTCGGTAATAAGTGTGTTCCTTTCACAAGACTGTCAACAATGACGGTGTTGACAGATTAGGACTCCTGAGAGAGATACACAACTTGTGATAAAAGTAACAATAGAAGTGTTTATAAAATATAGAACATGGAAGAAGAAGAGAGTGACTTTTTCTTGGTGATTAAGGACGAAGAATTTTTCCACGGTAGGTGTCTTCATCAGGCTAGGCTAAGCTATGATGTGGTAACAAACAGACCTCAAAATCTTAGCAGCTTAACGCAACAAAAGTTAATTTTGCTAACCCTGTGTGTCTGTCACAGGTCGGTGGGGATCCTGTTCCACACAGTAACTCAGGGACTCAGCCTAATGGAAGTGCCACCGTTTTGTAGCCTGGCCACATGGAATACTTGGTCTCCTTGGCCGCCATGATGGGAGAAGAGAACTGACGCATCATTTCTACCCACAGTGGCTAGAACTTGTCGCATGGCCTCAATCCGCAAGGGAACCAGTGGGGTATTTGGGGAGTGCTTCTGTGTCTGTCCCAGTGGGTTGGCAGTAAGCTCATTTCTGGTCAAGGCAGTGGTTCTCAACTGAGGGGTGATTTTGCCCTCCTAAATAACAGCTGGCAACATCTGGGGACAGTTTTGTTTGTCACAATCGGGGTTGTTACCGACATGTAGCAGGTAGAGGCCAGAGATGCTGTTAAACATCCTACAGCGTGCGGGATAGCCCCTCCAACATGGAATTACCCGGCCCAGAATGTTCCACGGTGTCGAAGGGGAGAAATCATGGACTGAAGGAACATCCTGCACAAAGGGACAATCATGAAATAACACGATTCTTTGAAAGAAGTCATATAGCACAGTAGTTACAAATTTGGAGTCTGGAGTCTGGAATCTGTCCAGAGTCAGTAAGAGACACAGCCGGGAAAATGGGACTCGCAGGAGGGTTTTGAGCAGAGAAACGAAATAGTCAGGTTTCATTTCTTCTTTCTCATCCTCATTTCTCCCAACACATTTTCAAGCCTCAGTGCCGGATTGGGGGATGGTGGCATCAGGTTGATAAGAATTTGGGAGCAGAAGAAAACAAATCATGGCACCCCTCTTGGGAGAGTTTTATTTCTCCTCATGTGCTTGGACATGGGCACAAAGGAGGGGTGTGGCCCTGGCCCATGTGCAGATAAAGGTGGCAAAAACCTGCTTTCTTGCTAAATCACTAGGCTGTTTGACAAGGCTGGGAAAGAACTTGGGGCCAGCACAGAACAGCCTGGTCCAGGCGGGCTTACTCAGGGCGGGTGTGACATCACCAACACCCCATTTTCTTCTGCCTGTTTATAATTTCCCTGTTAGGAGCCCCTGGGGTGTCGGGACACTGCTCAGCTGTGGGGATTTTAGTGTGTGGAGGGATTTCTGGATTTTTTTCTTTCCCCGGGAGCTGGCGGGTGCAGGAGAGCAGGGCTGAGAGGGGAGGTTCATCCTTTTCATGTCACCCGATGGGGACTTCGCCCCTGTGGTCCCTGTAGCCCAGGGAGGAAAGCAGGTTGGACAGTCCTCAATGACAGCAATCATCGTTGATTCAAAAGCCTTTATTATTTATTCTTCATCATCATTATTTTTTAGAGATACAGTCTTGCTCTGTTACCCCGGCTGGAGGGCAGTGGTATGATCATAGCTCACTGTAACCTCGAACTCCTGGGCTCAAGAGATCCTCCTGCCTCAGCCTCCCAAAGTGCTGGGATTACAGGTGTGAGCTACCAGACCCACAGAAAACCTTTATTGAGCACCTGCTGTATGCCTGCATTGTCCTAAATACTGGGGAGTCAGCAGTGGATGGGAGACATTCTCTTTCTGTGTGGGAGAAGGACGTTAACAGATAGACAAAGAGCTCCAGGTCGTGCCAGATCGTGGCAAGTACTCTGGGGAAAAAGCAGGGAAAGAAGACAGAGAGTGAAGGAGGATGCTGGTTTGGATCCAACATAGAAACCCTGTGGTAGGGAGAGTGATGGTCCCCTCAAGATGTCCCCTTTACTCTCCCTGGAATCTGTGAGTTTGTTGCCTGACACGGGCAAAAAGGACTTTTTGGATGCGATTAAATTAAGGATCTTGAGATGCAGATAACAAATTTTTATGGTTTTAAGCCACTAAGTTTGTTGTAATTTGTTACAGCAGCAATAAGAAATGAATACAGACCTGGATGAGGTGAAGATCTGAGACTCGCTGGGGAAGAGCATTTCAGGTGGAAGGAACAGGATGTGCAAAGGCCCTGGGGTGCAAAGCAAGATGGTGTTGCAATAGAGGTGACATGGGGTGTGCCCTGGAAACCCAAGGAGGGCCTGTGTATTTGGGAGCGGGAGAGTGGGCAACTGTGGAAGATCTCCTAGAGGAGAGAGTGCTTGCACTGCGTCTTCAAGGGCTATAATAAAAGCACTGGCTCTTCAGTCTAACTGACCTGAGTTCAAATCCTGGCTCTGCCACTTGCAAATGGCATGGCCTTGGGTGAGCCACCTTCCGTCTCCAAGTCTCTGCTTCTTGATCTGTTACAGAGGGCTAACAATAGTACTTGGTGGCATGTCGCTAGCTAATTTGGGTGACATTGTTAGCCCAGTGTGTTGCACATTTTAGGGGCTCAATTCACACTAGGTGTGAGGACGAGGAAGATGGTGATTTTGACATAGGAGTTTACCAAGTAGAGAAGAGTGGAGAAGGCATTTTGGGTTCAGGGAACAGATAAAAAAAGGCCCAGGAGTGTGACAAGGCATAGCCCACTTTGATGAGTCTCTTATTCAACAATTAAATAAATTCGGATGACTCTGTAGACCTCGCTTCTCTGTCTCTTTAGCTGGTGGTGCCCATGGAACCTGAGGCTGCCGTCAGGCACCTTCCTCAAGGTGGAGGTGTCCAGCCAGTGGTGTGATGGTAAGACCAGCCAGTGACTGCCCATTCTGCCGGGGGAGTGGGCAAGAGAGTGAGAATGATTCCCTGCCATCCAGCCGCACCGATGAGGGCAGGGCCTTCGAGGCAGGACAGGGGGTCGGTGGAACGGGCTCTGCAATCTCCTGCCAAGCTCTGCCCACCCCGAGGCAAGTTCTAACTGTGGCCCTGCTCACCTGGAGGGCAGTTTGGGTCCTGGCAAGGGCCCGTCAACTGTATGCAAACATATTTGCCTGAATTTATCGTTCGGCCCTCTCACGGCGTTTGGGTTTCTCTAGGCAAATGCTGTGCTTTGATACTCATTTTCTTTGTGGGGTGTACAAATGTACCCATGCGGTGGGCAGATGAGTCAGGTTCAGTTTGCCATATACTAGTTTGGGGCCTTTCTGACGGAGGGCAAGGAACAAAAGTGAAGGTGCAGGTGGGCATCTGAAAGGTCAGCTGCATTTGGAGAAGGGGTAGGATAAAGGTGGTTTTCAGCCTGGCTACTCAAAGTGTGGTCCTGGGGCCAGCAGCGTGGACCTCTTGGGAGCTTGTTAGAAATGCAATATCTTGGGTCCTACCAAAGACCTGAATGTCACTGCTGTTGCTCCAGGGACCCCGCTTCGAGAACCACTGGATTAGGCGAGAGTTTGGAAATGGGCTGCATCCTGGGAGCCAACTCTACTCAATTTGTTAGCTCCTGGCACAGCTGTGTTGAGTAGGATTCTGAGGCTGTGTGAGGCTTGGTGAGAACCAGTGCTGCCCTCCATTAGTCATGTCTGCCTCAGGCATATAAAAGATGGAGGTGGTGTTATTTTTGAGTTTTCTGAGTGCTACCTTATGATTTTTTTTATGAGACTAGAGAAAGGGAGGAATCAGATAAAATTCCATTTCCCAAGGACAAAGGGGAAGTCTCAGTGTGTGACAGGCCAGCTCGGCCATCCAAAGCGTCATGTTCCTGAACACCCGAGAATGTACACAGGGAAGATCAACTCTGGAAAAGTTCCCAGCGATCAGTTTTAGTGCATGTCCCTCCTTTTACAGAAACAGGCTCAAGGAAGGACGGAATCTGCCCCAACACACGCAGCTCATTTGTTGGCATTCACTCGAGCTAATGCGCTCAGATCTCCTAAGAAAAATGACCCAGGCCTTCAAATGCACCCGTCGAGGAAGGGAGAAAACCAGGCAGAAACTGGAAAGAAGGTTTTTTTCCGAACCCCAATGGTGGGCCAATCCTTTAACTCCGGAGGCATTCCAGGAGCAGAGACCTGGGGGTGGAGGGGAAGGGAGGGACCCCCTGAAGGCGGGGGTAGGTTGGGAGATAAGAGATTCTGATTTCGATCTCCCTATTTCCTCTGCTTCCTCAGAGCCAGGCTGTGTATAAACTGTATGCAAATGTGTTTACTTTACATTTTATTTCAATCGGAGTCACTCAGCTGTCAGGAGCTATATCAACATGTCAGTCTGGTTGAACAAACAAGCGTTTTGAGTGGAAATATTTCGGATAAACAGACACAATGTTATGACAGATCGAAACTCCCCAAACACGGAAAGAGGGTGGAGATAGCAGAGGAGAAGGAGGGGGGTCGAAGCCGCAGAAAGTGGATCTATGTACCCTGGCACATGTGCCGCGTGGTCAGCCGAAAACAGAATAGGATTTTTATGACTCGTGTGGTGTGTGCGTTGAGGGGGGTACGTGTCCTTCCTCCGCAGCGTTAATGCATTTTGTCAGCTGAAGAGGAGGACTGCTTGGCGGGTTACCGTGAACATTTCTCCCTGGTGTTGCCGCTGATTCTGCAGGAGCACATCAGGCAAGAAAAGAAAAGAAAAACCCACCCAGATTAACTTAATTAGCGATGGCGAGACCAGTTGCTTGGCTAAATCTGACAGCTTGTTTCGGAGTTGTCCTCGTTTTTTCTCGCTCCTCACTCCGGCTCTTTACAAACTGCCTGAGAAGGAGGCACAAAGAAATGCCCCTGTTTGTGATCACGGGTGGGGAGCGGGGATGGGCGGCGTGGCGGGGGGCACAATGATGTGGGCACTGCACTACTCTCCTGCATGATGTATGGTCTTAAGTGTCATCTTTGGAGGAAGTAAGAACGTCTCCTCGCTCAATAACCAAAAGCATAAAAATGTACTTGGAGAAATGCTTTCTTCTCTTTCCAATCCAGTCTTTTTCCATCCCTCCCCCCCAAACACACGTATGCACAGAGATTACATTTCGTCGGGCCATGCATGTCTGGCTTTAGTGCCCAAGCCATAGTCGGACGGGCTATGTCTGCAAGAGAATTCACATCTTCCTCACCCAGCTCCTACGATGTGCCGTCTGCCACGGACATAGGTCACGGCCAGTCCCAATCAGAACCCCGCAAAGTTGGAATTATTCACCCTGTGGTGGAGGTAAAAATTCTGAGGCCCAGAGAGGTGAAGGCACCCCCCGCCATGGCCACACAGCTGGTGAGTGAGAGAGCCAGAACTCAAACTCAGATCTGTCCTGCTCCAAAGTCTGTGCTCTTCCTGCCACATCAAGAGCTCGGTTGAACTTGGGGAGAGAAAGTGTGTGGCAAGGTAACGTCCGGAGGCGCTGGAAGCCGCCAGCCCGCTCAGCCAGGCTGAACTCGTCCACCCTCGAAACGAATTTACTCAGAAAAAGCACGGCTTGCCTGTCCAAATGTGGGACTCAGCAGCTGCCTTGGGGGTGTGCTTAGAAGATGTTGGCAAGTCCCCCGCCGCCCAAAAATGTCTCCCCCTGCCACCTGTCACATGGCCTCAAATTCCACCATCAGAGAGGTATGCCCCTGGGCTTCAATTAAAGACTTTTTTGGGCACAATTTAAGTGTAGACACTTCCTCCCAGAGAGGTTACACCTACGTCCTTCCCTCAAAGCCCCTTCTCAGCAGGGCAGGGCCCTTCTCAGCAGGGCAGGGCTGGCCGAGGGCTTGGCCTTGGAGGGTGATGTCACCGTGCAGGGATCTTGCGAGGCAAGGGGGCACCAGGCCAGGGAGTAAATGGGATGCAGCCCAAGGGTGCCGATAACAGCAGTGTGGAGCGTGGTGCTGTTGGGAGACAAAGGCCCACATGTTTCCCCAGGAGAGCGTCTCTCAAGCTCCCACCTGTCTCATTGCCAATCCCGGCGGGTGTGTTTTAGGCTGAAACCCTAAATAGCCGTGCTAGGGGCAGGGGAAGCCCGGAGATTGTCACGGGCTCCTAGAGTGTCACAGCTGCCACCCAGCAAGTCCTAAACTTCAGTTAGTCACGTCCTTTCTTAGCTGTGTTTTTCCATGATTACACCACCTGTAAGGATTATTCTCCTTAAATGTTTTCCTCTAAACTGACTCACTTGAAAAAATAAATCAACATCTATTTTAAGGCTAGCACACATGCGTTTTCCTCACCGATAAAGGATACAGACGTATTCAAGCCCTGTAGCTTTTGTGCGTGGCCTTTTTTCTTTTTAGAGGAAGACAAGCATTCATGAAAAATTTTTTAAAAAAAGAAAATATTTAGATACAAACCCCCTTGAGAATCCAGTGTCAAGGGTTTGATCTGCTAATCGTTATTTTTTTCTAGTACATGGTAAAACAACATAATTACGAGAACGAAAACGAATGCTCGTCCGCATACCACCGTAAATCACATGGTAGATGTCATGTTTTGCCCGAGCCTCCAGTTTTATGGATGGGGAAATAGGTTCAGAGAGAGAAAACTTGGGCGGGGACGCAGCTGGCTGGGAGCGGGCTGAGGCCTGAGGTGCATGGTGGAGTGAGGCAAAATGAGCACTGGATTTGGAGTCAGAGAACCCCGGCTCTAGCTCTGGATCGGAGAGCAGTGGCCACTTCTCTTTCCTCTCCGGGTCTTGATGTCCCCAACGAGGAAACAAGGGAATGACGTCACTTTGGGGATCCCAGAATAGCAGGCACTAGAGATGGATTTGAAGTCCTGGAACATTTTTTTTTCTTTTATTGAAGTGAGATTCACTTAACACAAAATCAATCATTTGAAAGCAAACAATTCAGAGGCATTTGATACATTCACAATGTGATCTGATTACCACCAACATTTAGTTCCAAAACATTTTCATCACCCCAAAAGGAAACCCTGGACCCATTAAGCAGTCACCCCCTATTTCCTCTCAACCCCAACCCCTGGCCACCACCACTCGGATTTCTGTCTCTAAGGATTCGCCTATTGGGGACGTTTCATGTAAACAGAACAGCGCAATATGTGGCCTTTTATATCTGACTGCTTGCACTCAGCATAATGTTTTCTGAGATTCATCCACATCCTAGCATGTAGCAGTACTTTATTCCCCTTTATGTTTGAATAATAGTCTATTCTATGGATGTGTCACATTTTCTTTATCCTTTCTTCCTTTGATGGGCATTTGGGCCGTTTCCACCTTTTGGCTATTAATGCACGATGCCACTATGAGCATTCATGCACACGTCTTTGCGTGGACCTCTGTTTTCATTTTTCTTGGGTATGTGCCTAGGAGTGGAATTGCTGGATCATATGATAACATTACGTTTAAGTTTTTGAGGACAGTTTCTTAATTTTGTGTACGTGTTGGAGCACGTGCATTTAAGGAGATGGTCCTGAGCCTTTTTTTTTTTGGAGACAGAGTCTTGTTCTGTCACCCAGGCCAGAGTGCAGTGGCGTCATCACAGCTCACTGCAACCTCCAACTCCTGGGCTCAAGGGGTTGAGCCTCCTGCCTCAGCCTCCCAAGTAGGTGGGACCACAGGCACGAGCCACCATGCCTGGCTAATTTTTCTATTTTTAGTAGAGATGGGTCTCACTCTTGCTCAGGCTGGTCTCGAACTTCTGATCCTCCCGCCTCGGCCTCCCAGAGTGCTAAGATTACAGGTGTGAGCCACCTTGCTGGGCCGGTCCTGAGTATGATTTTAAAAATCAGATTCTCAAGACAGGTTAAGCAGCACAGAAAGTGACTCCCCAAGGTCCCTCTGAGGTCTCACTCAGCTTTAAGAGCCTCTGATCTTCCACTCCCAGCTCAGCAGCTCCACGCTGAGCAGGCTTGTCTTCCTTTCTTGTTCAGTTTGCTGTGAGCGGCCTATTCTGTGCCAGGAAGTGTCTGGGTGCCGAGGATGCGACTGGAGGGGCTTCCATCTCCACGCCGTGGAGGCAGGCGTGCAGGAGCAGGCCCCAGGGGAGGAGTGGCTGGCTGAACTGGGAAGGTTGCCCGAGCGTCAGGTGGGCCAGGACTTGGGAAGGGTGCTTCTGAGTGCGGAGATGGCACTTCCCAGTCACCTTGGCAGGGACAGAGCTGGCTGGAGCTGCCTTTCCTTCCTCTGCTTGGAAATACTGTCTCCTCCACCCAGCCACCCATCCGTGGAGCACATGCGGGCCATTACTCTGATTGCAGCTGAAGGCGGTGGCCGGGGCCCAGGGCACGTCCGAGGATCACTTAGGGCCCTGGGAAAGCAGGGGCCCTGCACAGGGTCAGCCCCCACACCCCCCAGAGGCAGGTGTTCTGCAAGCTTCCCATACAGGCCTGCCAAAATCGTCTTCCCACTATGCGGCACGCACGCGGGCGTGCCATTTCGTCCCTGGGCCCCTCTCCGGGAGCAGCTGGCAGGGCCGTGGGGGGATCTGCGGGGGGCGAACAGGATAGGGGCTGGAGGCCCTGGCTGACCCGTGGCCCCGCGGGCCCGATGCTTCTCCCGCTTGGGTGACCGGCTCACCGATTTTCTGGGCACCTTCTTGGTAGAGGACAGACCAGATCTGGTTTCACAGCGAATTCAAAGGAGCAGAGCAATGCAGCGCCTGCTGGATTCCTGGCCCTGTGAACAGTCATGTCGTTAACGTGTTATTTATGGCACCCTCCTGACGCTGGTCTCATATTAGGCCCGTGGGTGGGGCATTGTGCCTCGCCAATCAATCAGCCAACCGACCCGACAGACCCGCTAACCAGTGTCAACCAGCCAGCGTCATGTTCTCCCGCACCGGGCCCAGCGTTGTTCTAGAAGCTGCGGGGAATGGGCCGTTCCATTTCTTCCTGTGTAGCCTGTGTGTATGTTGCTTTGTTAATGCAACATTTCATGGGCATATTGGTTTGTTACTGTGGATCCTCCTTATTTTTTAAAAACGTATGAAAAACACAAAACAAAATTTACGCTTGCAACCATTTTTAAAGGTATAGTTCAACGGTGTTAAGTGTATTCACATTGCTGTGCAACAGAGCTCTAGAACTTTTCTATCTTTCAAAACTGAAACTCTGTACCCGTGAAACACTAACTCCCCCTTCTCTCCTCCCTCAAACCCTGGTTACCACCATTCCACTCTCTGTCTCTACGAATTTGACTACTATAGCTACCATACTGGTAGCTAACTTGGGTGACGGAACAAGACCCTGTCTCAAAAAAAAAAGGGAAGCTAGTAAAAATGATAGCACAATTTTACACTTGTTAAATGATTAAGAAATACATAAATAAAAACAATAAATAGGACACTTGACTTTGGAAAAGTCCTGAAGTTTGCTTGTGGAAGTGGCCATCAGAAGGGTTTCAGGTTGTGAATTCTTGGGAAATGGTGGAGGGAGGTTGTCTGAAATCTTAAAGTTGTCACAGCAGGGTGGATGGGTGTGGTCCGTGGCGGGCACAACAAACTCAGGCAGCGGGTAGATGTTTGTGGTGTGTTTGCTGTGTGTATTCCTGTGTGGCTCAATTGGGTGCAGTTTTCTGTATTCACCAGGCATTTCTTGTGAATAAGCAAATACAAAATTTGGTTATGCTCAAATTGTTCCCTAATATAGCAATAACATCGGAACACATTTATATTTTCAAAACAAGCATTGTAGCAGAACTGATTACACACACACACACACACACACACACATACGGAAAAGAAATGGTAATTTTTGGTGTGTGTGTGTGTTAGTATAGTATTTCTACATAAATTAATTCATACTGTATGTAGAAGTCAGCAATCTATTTTTCTTTTTTTGCTTAACAATAATCCTAAAAGATATTTCCACATTAGTAATATAGAGCCATCGTGTTTTCCCTGCCGTATAGCATTCCACTGAATGGATACACCCTACTTACTAGCTATTCCCTTACGCGTGGCCACGTACGTTTTTCCCAACTGTTCACTATCACAAACAACGCCGCAAGTGAGCCCCCGTTTCTGGCTCCGTATCTAAAAGTGGATTCACCGGATCACAAGGCAATGTACGTTTTATTTTTCCCTTGAGAATGATGTCTTAATTAATTAATTATATTGTGGTAAAATATACATACCAAAATTTGCCATTTTAGCCATTTATAAATTTATTGGACTTTATTCTTTAGAGCAGTTTTAGGTTCACAGCAAAATTCATTTTAACCGTTGTTAAGTGCGCAGCTCAGCAGCCTTAAGTAGATGCACATTGTGCGAACATTACCACCTTCCAGCTCTAGAATTTTTTTTTATCAACCCAAACTGAAACGCCATACCCACAAACAACCAGTAACTTGTCACTGTCTTGGGTTCCAATCCTGGCCCACCCCCTAGTGCTGTGTGACCTTGAGCAGTTTCCTCACCTGTAAGTTGAAGGTGAGAGTACGACATGCCTCCTGGGTTTGGACGACTGCATGAAGTCACTCGGGTAGCGAGCTTAGCTCCTTGCTTGGCACACTGTAGGTTCTTACGAACAGCTGTAAATAGCATGTGAAATTGACCACATGCCCATGATGCTCTGTTCTGATTTATCTGACATCCAGTTCTTGTGAATGGGGGTGTTACATAGACTGTACCCGACGTGGCTTGCTGGGATCCCCTGCTGAGAAATGGTGGAGCGTCTGGAAAGTTCCTAGAGGATGAGACCTAAACCCACGTTCCTCTTGCAGCTCTTATTTTAGATGGAGTTTCTGGGTTCCTCCCTGCTTATCCACTACCCTTACTCCAGGGCCCAGGCCAGGCCTGGGGGCTCTTGGGAGTGACCCATTTTTAGTCTCAGTTGGTGCCAGCCTGTCCGCTGGGGCTGCCAGTTGCAATGTGCACGGTAACAAATGGATTGAGGTCACGGAGCAGATGGCAGTAACTTTCGGTTGAGATCTGCCAGGCTGTGTTGGAACCAGTGACCCGGAGGTAAACACATGTTCATCACTCCTTCTCCCCGTTCGGTCCATAACTCTGGGACCTTGCCCCTTTCCAGTGTCTGTTCAGCCTTCGCCCCAGGGGGCTAGACTGTCCTTTTATACTTCTTGGGCTCCGGTGAGCAGGAGAGAACACCCACATTCTTGCAGGCAGCGGCCACATCTCAGCCTCCGCAGCTCCTGGTCCCACCCTTTTGCAGGGAGCTCAAAGCACCCTGGTCTCTTCAACTCATTAATCCGATGCTACCCTTGGGGGGTTGTCATTAATCCCATTTTATGGATGGAGAAATGGAGGCAGGAGGAGGTTGGCCCAGGGACCAATAATGCCTGTGGGTTAGAAGGAATTTATGGGTCATGTCTAAACACATTGGTCAGTGGATGGGAACACAAGAACTTTGTTGGATTAAATCCAAGTAAAAAATGCTACTCTTTAAACATATCCCCAGATATAGAAGTATTTTTTTCACCTTGTAATATCATAACCCTGTGGCTTTTTAACTTTGATTTTCTGAATTCTTGGAGAATTGGAAGGACGCTAGGGAGTCTTTGCATATAGATTCACATATATGTTTCACCCTTGACTTTCTCTTCAGGGCCTAAAACAGCACTGGGCATATTGTAGTTGCTCAATAAATATTGAATGCATGAATGAATGAATCACTAAAGCCCCGGCTAAGTACCTCTAGCTTGATGCAATTTAAAAAAAAAAAAAAAGGGAAATTAAAAGAAAAAGAGAAAGAAGTATTTTCTCATGTTCTTAATCTTAAGGAAGTTGTTCCCATTCTACAGATGGGAAAACTGAGGTAGGGTTCTCAAGATCTGGGAGGTTTTCCAAAAAATTCCCAAGTAGTGTGACTCTTATTGTAGAAAGCGCCTAATAGACTTGGAAGCCTCGGGATAAGCGACGGAGATAAGTTCATAGTTGAGGACAAACACAGCTCGAAGAAAATGCCCAATATTTCTTGAGTCTCTATAAAGACTTACCTTCTTTTCAGCCGTGAAAAACACTGTCCCTCTTAGGGTTGGTAAGATCCTGCCATACTGTGTCCTTGAGAAAGATCTGCAATGTTTCTATAGCTGATAGAATCTGGGAGGTCCTTGGAGCAATGAAGATGAATCCGAGAGAGAGAGCAGAAGGGAAGGAAGGGATATATGAGACCAAAATTCCTGAGTGGTGATTGTCCTTTTTTTCCTATACCTCAGCCGCTGCCCGAGAATCTTTGCTGGTCAGGTGACAGTGTGTGAGGAAAGGTCTGGAATGGGTGGAGCACGGTGGAAGGAGCTCGGGACTTGATGTCAGAAGGTCTGGGATTGGATTCTGGCTCTGTCACACTCTGGCCATCGGCTCATCATTCTGGGCCTCAGTTTCTTGACCTGTAAAATGGGGCAATAGCACTGAACCCTCAAAGTTGTTGTTCCAACAGTAGATTGAGTACCATTCGTGGCACCTGCTTGGCACACAGGAGATGCCCAACACTTGCCAGCGTAGAGGGATCTGAATGGTGGACAGGGGCTGAGGCCATTTGGGGTTAGGACCATGAGATTTTCTTCAGGGTGCAGCAGAGGGTGTTTTAACAAATTGTCCTCCTGGTGAAGGCCCAGCAATCTGCTAATGGGAGGGCTAATGACAGTTCTGATTAATCACAGCTTGCCCGCGCAGCGGCGCTTTCATGCAGAGGGCTCCCCAGGACTTCTCCAGCCACTGGCTAAAGCCGGGACCAGCCCCACCTACGCCCTAATAGCACTACTCCTTTTATAGACGACCTTTCATCCCGGCATCAGGCAGAGCTTAATAATCATGATCTCTGGCACCTGCTCCATCCCAGCTCGAGGTTTATTGGCCACATTATTAACCTTGATATTTTCTGCCCTAGGGGAGGAACTGCGGCACCAAAGGAGGTAAGGGACTTGCCCCAGGCTCTGTCACAAGCCAAACCTAGAGTCTAGCCCCCAAATCAGCTTCTTCTAATGCCCAACCGGCTACTCTGTCCTGTAGGTGCCCTCCTAGGAGGTTGAGAAGGGGTATATTTAGGCAGCTGGATTGTGCTTTTATGCATACAGCATGCCCACTGAGATGTATTCTTTTTTGACATTGAAATAGCTTATTTAATTGCTTACCTCTTGATTGGTCTTTTTCCTTCCAGTAAATTTTAAATTATATTTGATCAGGGACCTTGTTTCTTCTGTTCACTTCTGTATCTCTAGGATCCGGACCAGTGACCAGGACACAGCAGGTATTTATTTATTTACTTATTTACTTACTGAGACAGGTCTTGCTCTGTCACTCAGGCTGGACTGCAGTGGCACAATCATAGCTCACTGCAGCCTAGAACTTATGGTCTCATGTGATCCTCCTGCTTCAGCCTCCTGAGTAGCTAGGACTATGGCATTCACCACCACATTCAGCTAATTTTTTATATTTTGTAGAGATGGGGTCTTGCCATGTTGCCCAGGCTGGTCTTGAACTCCTGGGCTCAAGCGATCCTCCTGCCTTGGCCTCCCAAACTTCTGAGATTACAGGCGTGAGCCACTGTGCCCAGCCACAGCAGGTGTCTAAAGAGTCCCTGGATTCACGAATGAATAAATGCAGTCTCGACTCTGCTGTAGGCCAACCCATTGACAATGCGAAAGCTTAAGGAGGTACAGGCATGCAAGATGGGCTTTGAAGGGCGGGGAGCTCTGCAGGTGAAGACAGGAGTGTGCATTCTGAATACAGCACAGAGCGTATCCCAAAGCACGGAGGGAGATCTGAGAGTGGGTGGAGTTTAGGAGATGGTGAGAAGGTCCCTGTGTTAGACAGGAGGGGACATGTAATAGGAGATTTGGCTTGAAATCTCTGTTAGGTCCATATTCTTCAGTAAGGAACTTAGACTTTGCTCTGGAGGTCGCGTGGAATGACACAGTCAGATTTGAACTTTAGCAAGGCCCCTTGGGCACAGATGATGTTGATGGCCGGGGCCCAGGCCAGTAGCACAGGAGAGAGATGCTGAGACTCCCAGCGAAAGGCAGCGACATTGGGAATGGGGCTGGGGGGCAGAGGATAAAGGTAGACCTATTGGTTGCCAATTGGTTGCCTCCGACCTTCACGAAACTGTGATCGTCCCATCCAAGTAGGGCTCCACACTGTCTACTCTCAGCAGCCAGGTACTGGCAACCATTTCTTCTTTTCTTGCTATATTGGATTTTAAACAAGGATTGGCATATTTTCCAAATTCAATTGTCTTTCAAAAAATGTATTTTTTTGTGCACTTTTCAGGTACTTAATCCATAAGTATCTAATAAAAAATAAAAGGTATCATCTTTAGTTTTCCTTTCTCGGAGCTGAGCTCCAAGGCTGTCTACCAATGACCTCCTTACCACACAGCATGGCGGGAAAAGATGGGATTCTTGAGTTCTATCCTTGTCTCTGCTCCACGTGTGAACTTAGGCAGGTTCATGTTCCCTCTCTGGGTCTCCGTTTCTTCATCTGTAAAATGAAGACATCAGATTATCCTTAGTTTTCTAAAGCGTATTCTGTGGAATAATTATTCTGATAGATACTCTATTTAAACGGGGAGGAGGGTTGTTGGTAGAATATATTGAGGAAATGGTACATCTTCTATTCCTCCACTGAAGACTGACGAAGATCATTTGTGTATTTAAAGGCTCTGAGAAGTCCTGTAGTCAAGAACCTGTGTTCAATTTTTTAATTTTACTTTTTAGTTGACACATAATCATTGTACATATTCATGGGGTACCTGGTGATGTTTCGATACATATAACCTATAGGGATCAGATCAGGGTAATTAGCGTATCCATCATATCAAACATTTATCATTTCTCTATGCCTGTGTTTAATTTTGTTTAAGACACAGTTTTTTTAACAGTGGGACAGACAGAACTCAGTGATGTCAGAGCTCTGAAATTCAACAGGACTCTGGCATTAAGATGTTCTGAATTGGTCTCGAATCTTCTTTTCCTTTGAACACGCTGAGATTCCATGAGCAATTGCGCTGAACTCCCTTTGGTGGTGTCTTTTGCCTGCATTTCCCACAGAGAATAGGACTGGCCTTGGGGAGTCTCAGTCTTGCCCCAAGAATCACCACCAACTTCAGCAAATGCTTAGGGCCAAGGAGGAATGTGAGCGTTACCACAAATATCCTGTTTCCAGCATCTCTTCATCTATCTCTTTGCATCTCAAATATGAGTCTCCTTATCAACCCAGATCTTCCCAGGAAATGGTTCTGCCTCCCTCTATCTACCCATGACAGTGAGAGATCATGTTCCAATATGAAGTTTTCTTCAAAAGGGCCCCACCCCATTCGTGTTATCTGATAACGGATTCCCTTTTGCAAACCCACCAAGGCTGGGGGCTGTTATACAAAAAACGATTCCATGGTGGATAAGTCTGGAATTAGAGAAAACCCAACTGGTTTTTTTTTTTTTTTTTTTTTTTTTTTGCCTGGAGACTTTTCAGAGCCTTTAATATGCTACTTTTAAATACAAATCTATAAGGGGAGGCAGTTGCAAATGAAATATTGATCATGGAACATTTTCCCCCTCTTGCAGAGTATCATAAGGCACTAGTTTCATGGGTGACCATTTTTGTAAACTCTGAGTTACGAGGATTCTTTAAATCTCTAATGCCCATTTCTTGTGCCTTTGCTCCTCCTCGTCTACCGGTAAGAAATCTCGCTCAGGGAAGAGACCAGCCTTATCACTCTGTGTCTTCTTTGAAAGGCTATTTGTTCCCCAAACCACTTATTAACCATACTTTCGGTGGGCTACACGCTGGACGAGTTATTTCTTCACTATGTCGTATATTTGATTTTTTGTTTTGTCTTTGTTACTTAACATTTAAAAATATTTCTTATTTGCGGGAAATTCCAAAATAGGGGAGAGGTATTCCCCAATCTCTACACATACCAAGATACCAGGGGGCGGAGCATATTTACTCTCCCCATTGCCTAGAAGCTAGGGTATGTCACGTGATTGCTGCTGGGCTGATTAGATATTCCTGCCCAGTACAGAAATGACAACCTCGAGTGACATTGAAAACACTTAGCATTTATTCCGGGGTCAGGGGCAGTGTTGGTGACAGTGAGAGCTGATGTACCCTAAGTTGGCTGTTGCTGTGTTGATACATCGCTTGGTGTTCCAGCCACCTAGCCTCCCTTGTTTCTTGCCCACTGTCCTTGAAAATTCTATGAGCCACCCAGTGTTCTAAACATTTATTTTCTGTCTCAGTTTGAGTTAGTTGGTTGCAACTGAGAATCTGAACTACTCTTTCCAACCCATCCACCCAGCCATCTATCTATCCATCCATCCATCCATTGAAAATATCTGTCCATCTAAACACTCATCTATCTACCCACACACCCCTTTATCCATTATTCACCCATCCGCTCCACGAACATAACTGGCATTGAGCTAGGCACTATGTGCATGCAAAGGTGAATGAATCAACAGACCAAGAAACAGCAAGAAACAAAGGTTATATTCAAATCTGGGAATTTGAAGAGTTTCACAAAGAGACTATTAACAAAAGTGTGGACTGTGTTTACGAAGAGGAATGGCACAGTGCCCTGGGGCCAGAAATATTACCACCCCTAGGTTTGAAGGGGTGAGAGGAGGGAGACGTTTTTAGAATCTGAAGGCAGTGTGGGAAGAGGTCTCCTGACCACTGGTAGCCTTTGGTAGAAACACCGTCAACCTGTGGTGACCTGGCAGGGAGGACCCTGGGGGCACAAATGCCTTGTCAACACACACTCCTCCCTCTCTCTGATCTCCCGCCAGAGCAAGAGAAAACATTGAGTTAGGCCATGCAGGTCAGCCTCCTGGGCACAGAACAGGATGAGGGGGGTGGAGAGTGGATCTCGAGAGCCAAGTGGAAGTCACCCAGCACAACAATGTCAGTGGAGTCAAATCTTTCTTGTAGATTCTATGAGCTGCGCTGTACCTTGAACATTTATTTTCTGCCTCAATTAGGGTCAGTTGGTTGCAACCCAAAATCTTAACTACTCTGACCCATGCATGCATGCATCCATTTAAACATCCATAACATCCATCCATTTATTCATCTATCCATCTGTCCAACCATCCATCCATCCATCCATCAAACATTCATCCATCCATCCATCCGTCCATCCATCCATCTGTCCATCCATCCATCTAAACATTCATCCAGCCACCCGTCCATTCATCCATCCAGTCATCCAAACATACATCCATCCACCCATCTATTTATCTAAGCATCCATCCATTCATCCATCCATCCGAACATCCATCATCCAACCATCATCCATCCAGATATCTATTTACCTTAGTGGGCTTACATTGTACTCGGATAAAAGCCAAAATATTAATGATCTACCAGGCTTTCCATGACTTATGCACCCCCCACATACTAATACCCATCTCCCTTCATCTCTCCTCACTCTCCTAATTTCCTCCACTCCAGCCAAACTGACCTCCATGCTGCTTTCCAGATCAGCTCCTGTCCCAGCACCCTTATGCATGGAGTTCCCTCTCTCCGGAGTATTCTTCCCTTTTATATCTTCATGGCTCCTTCCCACCCTCCCTTCCTCCCTCCAGGTTTTTACTCAAGTGTCGTCTTACCTGTCCATCCTCCATCAAATGGCTACTCCTCCCCACCACTTTTGCTTTTGTAAATCTACCTTCCCCGGTTTATTTTCCTTTCAGCACTTTCCACCGTCTCACATATTGTGTGTGTGTGTGTGTGAGTGTGTGTGTGTGTGTATAAGACTTGTTCATCATGTGCCCCCTCCCAACCTCCCAGTGGAATATACATTCTAGAATGAAGCGATTTTTGCTGTTTTGTGGATTGCTGTATTCCCAGCACCCTAAAGAATCCTCGGCACATAGAGGTGTTCGATAAATACTCGTCCAATACGTGAATGAAGATATGCGAGCGTCTCTGTGAACGTTTCCAGCCTGCTACTGGAGGAGAATCAGCCAAGACCTTTCCGGGAGAGTTTCTGCAAACGCATTTCATTCCTAGTGCTGCACAGGCTGAAACTCAAGAAAGAGTTAATATGCTACTTGTGCCCTTAGGAAATGTCCTGGACTTTCCATGCGAGCTGTGGACTTGGCTCTCACTGACTTCTTGTCCTGCTTAGGAAAACCTTCGGGCAAGGAAGGGAAAAAGTGAACACTTCACACATTCATCTTCAAAGCACTTAATGAACACTCAAATAATTAATTCCCTTGGCTCCCTGAGAAGTGGAGTTTATTGTCTGTGTTCTGGCAGCAGGGAAATGAGTGTGCTAGGAGTTCCGTCACTTTCCCAGGACCGCGGAGAGAGCTGTGAGTGGTGCCGGAATTGCATTGGCACTCGCCGAGTTTCTGGCTGGGAGGCCTCCTGTTTCCCTGTTGGTGGGCAGAGGAGGGAAGTCAGATGGGAAATCGCCTTGGAGCGTGGCTTTCTCCTGTTTTTGGAGGACTTTGGGAGCTGAGCACTCAGGAGTCTGCAGAGAAATGGGAACCCACCCGCATGTGTCTTTCTTCTAGCGTTTCAGGCCTGAGTTGAGGCTTAAGTATAAATTTTACAATGTAAATGAGCTCTTTGCCAATGCAAGTTGTGACACAATGGGAAATAGTTGAAGGAGTGGCTTTTGCTACCCCTGGCCAATCAGGGTCCATCCATGGTCTTAACTGCTGTGTTCCAGACTTTTCCTTTGTCTCTTCTCCAGCAAAACTTACCAATCTGGTTTTCCATTCTGTCAATGTTCTACTCACTGAGAAGAAGGTCATCAAAGGTTTAACTATTTTATATTAATAATATTGGCAGGTGCTCTAGAGAATTAACATTCGAACAGCTATTATCTCCATGGCAATATTTTTCTATATGCTTTGGGCTGGAAGTCGGGAGACTTGAGTTTTAGGTTCTGCCACCAACTTGCCATGTGTCAAGGTGGCTCTTGGTTGTCCTTTCTATTAAATAAATAATAACAATAAAAACACTCATCCAAGTTGCTACAAAAGACATTATTTCATTTTTTCTTATTGCTGAGTAATATTCCATAGTGTATATATATATATACACCACGTTTTTCTTTGTCCACTCATCAGTT
Source organism: Propithecus coquereli (assembly GCF_000956105.1). Classification (NCBI taxonomy): domain Eukaryota; kingdom Metazoa; phylum Chordata; class Mammalia; order Primates; family Indriidae; genus Propithecus; species Propithecus coquereli. Next base: position 8,588,062 of record NW_012154285.1, read on the forward strand.
GATGGGCACTTAGGTTGATTCCATATCTTTGTGACTGTGAATTATGCTGCAATAAACATACAAGTGCAAGTATCTTTTTGGTGCAATGACTTCTTTTCTTCTGGGTAGATCCCCAGCAGTGGGACTGCAGGATTGGGTGGTAGATCTACTTTTAGCTCTTTGAGAAATCTTCATACTGATTTCCATAGAGGTTGTACTAATTTACATCCCCACCAACAGTGTATAAGTGTTCCTTTTCACCACATCCATATCTAAGCCAACAGCTATTGTTTTATGACTTTTTAATAATGGTCATTCTAATTGGAGTAAGATGATATCTCATTATGGGTTTAATTTGCATTTCCCTTATGATTAGCAATACTGAGCATTTTTTCCATATGTTTGTTGTAGGTCCTATTTTTATGATTTCATCCACTCATCTTCTTGGAAAATCACTGTGTTTTTCTTTAAATTTTTAAAAAATTAGTGTTGTTCACCAGATATTTCTCATTCTTCCTTCTCCTAGACACATGGTGAGATTGCATTCCTGGTTCCTGATGGTGACCATGTGACTTGCACTGGCTATTGAAGCTGGGTGTGATGTGTGTCACTTTGGGACGGGAGCTTTAAGAGCTGGTATGTAGGGTGACTCTCTGTTCTCCTTTGCTATAGCTCCATGCAATGTTTCCAATAGTGACTTCCTACCCCATCTCAGCCTGGACCCCTGAATGTGAACAACACCAAGCAGAGTTCCCAGCTGATTCCAAAAGAAAATGCAGGGAAAGCAAGAAATAAACCTTTGTTGATTTAATGCACAGTTATTTCAAGATCGTTATAGCAGCGAAATGTGGCCCATTCTGACTGATATCATAACCAACCCTCCTTAGATAAATAGCTCCTTGCTGTTCTTTACCCTAGAACACACCAAATAAAGTTGCTCACATAAAAAGCAATGAGCTTCTCTTTAAATTTTTTAATTACTAAAAAGCCTAGATCTGAGTGAGCTTCTCATTGATTAAAAAGTTCACAGCTGTTTTTTTTTTTCTTGTGATTGCGAGTTTGCTTTTTTCATGATACCTTAACATGCGTGGTAGGTCGTATGGTCTCTCAGTGTACATGGGTTTTATTACTCTGAAGAATGACTGCCTATCCCTTTAAGGTCCATACCTGCTTCTCCCTACCGTCCTCCCAAAGTAAATTTCAGGCATCCTCACAGTCGAAATATGAACCCTCTTGCTTCCAACCCCGGAGCCTGCTACCGGAGAATTGCATATTCTGAGTAACTCCACTGAATTTCAATGCCTAAAGCAGTTCCGAAGGACACGTATACCTAAACGGAACCACCCACTATTTGGAGACCAAACATCTCACCATTTTTCAGTTGATCCTCCAGCTGTCCAAAAAATGGAACATAGTATTATTTATCCAGGGTCCTGGGCTGAGATACCAGATACTGCAAAGCTGAGTTAACGACCATCATCCTTGATCCTAGGTCAGCTGGGCCTGTACAGGACTGACAATGATTTTGTTTTACTTGCAACTTCAGAGCCCACCCCCTTTCTCCTGCCACTCCCTCCTTATGCCAATTCCTGTCCTCATGAAGCCAGGCAAACCAACCAGCTCTCTTAAAAATGCAGTTTTCCAAGAAATCTGGCTTTTAGTCAAGTCAGAGCTTTAGAAGGGGCTGGAATCAACAGACCTCCCCAGAGTGTTCTATTTTCAGATGTATCTGTTCCATGACACCAGAGAAAACTAGACAGAATTTGGCCTCGTTGGGGTTTTGGAAACCAAGATCGGTGAAGAAGAGAGTGTGTATATGAATATCCCTCACCCAGCTTTTGGCCTCGAATGAAGTAAATCGACCACAACGTCATCCAAAAGCTCATCACCGGGACTGGCTTTGGGGTAAGAATGGTCCTTTTTCACTGTGGCCTTTGTGATTAATACACCAGATTCATAAATACACATACGTATTATACACACATCCATTTTTATATCAGTAGAAAATGCTTTCCAGATGTGTGTTTGAGGTGATAGGCTTTGTGCTGCTGAATTTTTATTTTCTGTTAGGTCTCAGCCCAGCCCAGCACACAGACTATTGTTTTTGTATCAAAAAGACGGGTCTTACCTGCTTAATAAGCTGGAGGAATTCACTGCAACCTGGGGGGAACTGAAGGAATGCGGCTTTCGGATCCGATTAGAGAGATGTGGCCAGGTCCCCAGGGTTCTCATGTTCAGCTGCGTTAGCCTACAATGTCATCCATTGTCTTTCACCGCCATGTGCTAAATGATTCAGGTTTCTGTGCCCCTCTGCCCCAGCCGGTGTGCCCAGCCCCAGAGCACACCCAGAGGGGAGCTGACCACTAGGCTTTCTCTCTTGGCTTTCTGGTTTCCTACTGTCTCTGCAACTGTTCTTTGTGGTGGTTTTTGTAGGAGCACAGAGAAGAGAGCCACAGGCTTTTGTGTCCCTTAGAGAAGTCCCTCCTCCCAAAGTTCAAAGAGTCTTTTCTCTTTGACTTGTGGGTGACAGGGAGCTCCAGTGCGTTAGCTTTAGAGTCAGAATCCTGGCTTGGTGTTTACCAGCTGTGTGACCTTGGGCAAGCCCCTTAACCTGTCTGAGCTGTAGATGGCTCATCTGTATACCACACTGTAGATCTTTTTTATTTTATTTTATTTTATTTTATTTATTTATTTATTTTTTTCCTTTTGAGACAGAGTCTCACTCTGTTGCCCTGGCTAGAGTGAGTGCCGTGGCGTCAGCCTAGCTCACAGCAACCTCAAACTCCTGGGCTCAAGCGATCCTTCTGCCTCAGCCTCCCAAGTAGCTGAGACTACAGGCATGCACCACCATGCCCGGCTAATTTTTTCTATATATTTTTAGTTGGCCGATTAATTTCTTTCTAATTTTAGTAGAGGCGGGGTCTCGCTCTCGCTCAGGCTGGTCTCGAACTCCTGGGCTCAAACAATCCTCCTGCCTCGGCCTCCCAGAGAGCTAGGATTACAGGTGTGAGCCACCGTGCCCGGCCTTTATTTTATTTTTATTTTTTTATTTGTGTGGTTTTTTTTTTTAAGAGATGGGGTCTCTCTATGTTGCCCAGGCTGGTCTCAAAAGCCTGGGTTCAAGCAATCTTCCTGCCTCGGCCTCCCAAAGTGCTGGGATTATGGGCATGAGCCACTGTACGTGGTCCACACTGTAGATCTTAACACTTCATATCTCTTGGACAGAGCCCGGCAAATAGCAATCCCTTAATAAATAGTTGCTAATATCATTATCATGACTACTACTATTATGATGACGGTTTAACTTAAGCCCGGACCCACACTGATTTTTCTGTGGTGGTCCATTGGTTTAGAAGTGTGCATGAACAAAATGCTTTCTGGAAGTTCTTCTTGGACTTCCCTTAAATTTGCTCTTGAAACATCTCCTTAGGGGCACATTTCCCAGAGCCCTGAAACAAAGGCCACGTCCAGACATTCTGTAGCCATATCAGTGACTTTGAACTCTAAGTTAAGTTCCCCCCTACCCAGACCCTTCTTCTTTTTGGAGAGGCCTGTGCTGGTTTAGGCCAATCTCAGATCAGAAGTGTAAAGTGAAATCCTGGTCTCTGGAGCCAAAGCTGGCGCAAGTTCCCCTTTGATGTGAGCTTTCCTCTTTGTCAGGGTGGACTCCAGCTGGGCACACGCTAGGCACTCAATTAGCATGTGTTGAGTGAGTGGATGGAGAAGAGGGGGCTTAGCTAATAGCTACCCTGGAGGAAGTAATAAGACGACTGTGATAATGATACCAATACTGGCCATTTTCTGGATGCGTATGTATTCTCATACATGCGCATGTATGTAGACTGTGTGTTATATATGGATTTTTTCATTTATTTCTCAAAAGATACCCTATGGCATAGACACCATGTTGCCCTTGTAAGAGATGAGGACATTGAGGTTTAGCCCAAGGTCCCAAGATGGTAAAAGACAGAGCCCAGATTTGGGGGTGTGACTCAAGAGCTCTTGTTTCTGTCCGCCAGACGATGGGGCCTGCCTGACTCAGTTGTTAAAATGTTCCAACTTTAAGTTGACCTCGTGCGGAAGTCACCAGGGAGCTGCCCTGCTCCGTTTCAGACCGAGACGACCCGGGTGAACGCGTGAAACTGGAACGGCAAAATGTCAAATCCTCTTTTTTAAAGAAAGATAGGAACCTACTTGTCTGTTGACAGATTGGCTAGCTCCTGCTGTAACAGAAACACATGATACCTGCAAAAAGAAGGCAACAGACCTGTACAAATCCCTCCAATGATTTCACCTTTATTTAACAACTGTATCCATCCTGTATTCGTGTTTCTACATACAAAGAGAAAAAGGTTTGTAAGGAACATGACCACATGTTTATGAGTGGGTTAAACTTCATATATTTTTTAAGTTTTTTGAGACAGAGTCTCACTGTGTTGCCCGGGCTAGAGTGAGTGCCATGGCGTAATCCTAGCTCACAGCAACCTCAAACTCCTGGGCTCAAGCGATCCTCCTGCCTCAGCCTCCCAAGTAGCTGGAACTACAGGCATGCACCACCATGCCCGGCTAATTTTTTCTATATATTTTTAGTTGTCCGATTAATTTCTTTCTATTTTTAGTAGAGACAGGGTCTCGCTCTTGCTCAGGCTGGTTTCGAACTCCTGAGCTCAAACAATCCGCCCGCCTTGGCCTCCCAGAGAGCTAGGATTACAGGTGTGAGGCACCGCGCCTGGCCTTATATTTTTTAAGTTTTAAAAATTAGATTTATATTTATTATTTTGATTTCAAGTTTATATTTTTTTAAATAAAAAAACAAATCCCAAAGCATGAAAGAATACACAGGGAACACTCCCCTCCCACCCCCACCCTCTTGCCCTGTCCACGGCCACCCAGGTCTCCCCACGGGCAACCAAGGCTTTCCATTTCTTATGTGTCTTTTTAGAAAGTGTCAATTATCAGACTCCAATGAGGAGAGAGATTTTTTTTTTCCTTTTAGTGTGTATCTGTTTTGTATCCATTGTTTGAATTTTTGACAAGCATAGTTTTAAAAAAATCAAAGATAATAAAAAATCATCATTAAAGGGCATGAATCTACGACCCTGTCTTATCAGCCGGCTTCAGAAGCAGGTGTTAAGAAACAGTCTCTTCTCTAACTTGGACAACTAACCATGTTATCTGGTTCTCCAGTAACTACAACAGTTGATCCTTCAACTGGAGTGGAGGAGAAAATCCCTGCGGGGCCTTCGATGTCTGGTCCCATCACCTTGACCGGTCTCCATGGCAACCACGGTACCCAAGTGGTAGAGAATGAGCCCTATTGTTCCCTCCTCCTCAACTTCATTCCACCATAATTAGCCAGGCCTGGGTTTGCACTCAGGAGCCAGGAAGACACGCATGTGACGCACCTCCCTCCTCATCCTCCTCCATTCCTTTCTTTACCTGCCTAGCTATGTCTTCATTGTCATCAGGGTCCTGGCTTCAAGTCTCAGTTATCTGTGTGACTAAGCCTTATGGTCCTGGCCAGGGAGTGCTTTGCACCTGAGACCTTCAGTTTTCTCCTCTGTGAATTGGGGATACAAGGGATACCTACACCCCAGGGTCGAAGACTAAACAGCTTCAAAGCACAGTGGCCGGCACAATTAATCCAGGTGATGTGTCCTTATTAGAAGAGAGTACCTGGGGGTTTGGGGGTAGATTCTCTACACATGGCTATTGCAGTTGATCTCAAATAGTGACTGGACTTTTATCAACCACGGCCCTATCTATTTATTTATTTTCTGCTGTGGTTTGATGGTGAACTTTCTCTTTGACACCTGTACCTGTCGGCTGTCCACCTCTGGTGATCCCATCCTAGTGAGTTTTCTCTCACCTCCACACCCTCATCTGTGCCCTGGCTGCCCTGAGTGCCCAATCCTGTCCTCTCTCCTTCTGGTCTGAGCTGAGATGTCACTTTCTCCAGGGTTCTGACTTGATTCACCAAGACGGCCACCTCAGCTGCTCCCCAATCTGAGTTTTTGTCACATTGCCTGGCAGTTGTCCATTTTTCTGTGCCTGTAACTGCCACCCTCAGTTTGTGAGCAACTGGAGAGCTCCGTCTGTGTTCTGTTCAGCATTTCACTCCCTAGCAGAGTATTTCTTCTAGAATGTTCTCAGTAGATATTTGGATAGATTCTTTTAACAGTTATTTATTGAGCAGCTACTATGTGTCGGGCAGTAGAGTCATGAACAAAGCAAAGAGGATCCTTAACCTCAGGGAGTTTATGTTCTAATGTGGGTGAACCACCCATCACTTGACTCTAGCTGATTATGACCTGAATAATCAGATGTAGAAATGGAGGCTTCCTGTTGCCCAGAACTTTCAAGTTTCCAAGGAAAGCTAGAAAACTGGAATTTTTTTTTTCTATATGAAAGCTTCTGATTTTTAAACTTTGGCAAATAAATCAGATTATAAAAAATATATGGTGTGCACCAACACTCTGTGAGCCAAATAAAACAAGTCTGGGGGCTGGGGCTGCAGCCCGTTGTGATCTTTGTTGCAGCTTATGCCTCCCGACCGGAGGAAGCTGCTGGCTTCTCAAGGGAGAAAGAGCACAACCTTGACCTCTGGCAGAGGCCTCTTTAGTGAGACAGAGATAAGATAATGCCTCCTGGATTTAGAACGCAAGTGCGCTGGAGAACTTGGAGGAAGGGGAGTTATTTAGTGCTTTTGTGCTCAGCAGGGCCAGAAGTGAGTAAGAGTGATCTTTGTCATTAAAAGGAGTCATGAAGTGGATTTTATAGGAAGCCAGGGACAGGTGTAATGTCACAATTATGAGCCAAAGGTAGCCAGAATCCTAGTCTTGTCTAGATGACTCCACGAAGTGACTTTTGCTTTGTTTAAAGTTTTTTTTTTTTTTTTAAACATCCTTTTGGGGGAAAGGGAAGATAAAACCTGACTCTATGATGTTATATAAATTCAAGGAATTAACTTCAGCACGCATCCCACGGTGCAGGCGCAGGCAACGCTACCACATGCTTCAGAGCTGTCCAACTTAATATGCCCCTGGAGTGGGTTCGAGCTCTCCTCCCGCTTACTTCCCCTAAAAAAATCAACATGCCGATTTGAATTCCCCGTCTTCGGAGACAGATCGGGGCACACAATCGTGTATAGAAATCCCTCTCGCACACACATCTGTTATACACATTGCCACGGTGTACGGCGGTTGTTCAACAATGAGCAGAATTATTTCCTCTCATTACTTGCCATGTCGCTTCAAAACCGCACTCGGAAAAATAAAACCACTGAAGGGGTCTCAGCCAATCAGACTGCCTCACTGGGGCCCAACTTTCCAAACATAGGCGTTTGGGGGGTGGCGGGGGAGGGGGAGGTGTTGGGGTGCGGAGGGGCAGAGGTTGGCTGTGCGCAAGGGAGCAGGGCCGTGGCTGGGATGGATTTGTACTCATTTCTGTGTGTCTCATGGTGTGTGTGGGTGTGTGTGTCCATGCATATGTCTGTACACATGTCTGTCTGTATGCCTGTCTCTGTCTGTCTGGATGTCTGTTGGTATCTATCTGTCTGAGCCTGTCTTTGGGTCTGTCTCTGTGTGTGTGTTATAAGTAGCACTCACTATGACTGGGCATGGTGGCTTCTGCCTATAATCCCAGCATTTTGGGAGGCTGAGGTGGGAGGATCGCTTGAGGCCAGGAGTTTGAGATTAGCCTGGGCAACATAATGAGACCCCATTTCTAAAAAAAAATAAAAAATAAAAAAATTGGCTGGGCACAGTGGCTCACGCCTGTAATCCTAGCACTCTGGGAGGCGGAGGTGGGTGGATCGCTCAAGGTCAGGAGTTCGAGACCAGCCTGAGCAAGAGCTAGACTCCGTCTCTACTAAAAAATAGAAAGAAATGATCTGGACGACTAAAAAAATATATATATATGGAAAAAATTAGCCGGGCATGGTGGTGCATGCCTGTAGTCCCAGCTACCTGGGAGGCTGAGGCAGGAGGCTGACTTGAGCCCAGGAGTCTGAGGTTGCTGTGAGCTAGGATGACGCCACGGCACTCTAGCCCAGGCAACAGAGTGAGACTCTGTCTCTAAAAAAATAAAAAAATTATCTGGGCGTGGGGGCACATGCCTGTAGTTGTCTCAGCTACTTGGGAGGCCGAGGCAGGAGGATTGCTTAAGCCTAGGAATTCGAGGCTGCAGTGAACTATGATGACACCACTGTACTCCAGTCTGGGTGACAGAGCAAGACCTTGTCTATCAATCAATCAATATATAGATAAATAGGTAACACCCACTTACTAAATATTTATACTATGGCAGTCCTCATACTGCATGCTTTTTGCATACATGGATGTTCCCATTGAATCTTTACAGCAACCACACAGCAGAAACTACCATCTTAATCGTACCGATGACTAACCTAAGGCTCAGTAGCCCACTCACCCGTTCATACAGATGTATACTCAGCACCTCCTGAGGGCCAGGCATGGGGGTGGGGGAGGGAGGAAGATGGCTTTTCAACGGTGGAGAAAGAAATACACATAGATTCCATTTTGCCTGGAGGGTTGGTGCCTTTGGACCTCGGTGTTCTCTGTTCTGGTGATCCATCCAAGACCCTGTTAAACCCTGATTCTCTAATTGTGGTCTTTGCTTCATGAAACCACGAAGGTACATCCATTAGAGAACACTGATTCATTACCATCTGTTTCAAGAAAGAGGACAGACCCCATAGACCTAATGAAAGAAGTATCTGGATATTTATTAGCAATGCCGTGAACTTGGCCCCTAGCCGGTCAATTCTGCCCAAAGTTGCGGGGAAATTGGGCGCGCGTGAAACACTAAGAGGCTCATCTCAAGTGGAAACTTCCCTTCTCGTGGTCAGTCTGATTTCTCACCCAAGGGAGCAAGAGTTGCCTTGGAGTCTTAATTCACCCACTTTCCAAATATCCATCAAATCACGGGGCTCCATGGCTTTGGCAGCCGGCAAGCCACTGACGGCTGTCCCTTCCTCGTAACACTCTGGTCCAGGCCACCGTTCCCTTGTATTTGGAAGACAAAAACACCTTTGTCACCCGTCTCCCTCCCTTGCTGCTTTGTTTTCTGTTAGATTCTGTTTTTATCACTCATCCTTAGTAAATGTCTTATTGTAGTTTAACACACACACAGCAAAGTGCAAGCGCGGGAAGGGCACAGCTCCGTAATGTTGGCACGAAATGAAGCCAGCAGGTCCCCAGCACCCAGCACCCAGAAACACAACGTCCCAGCTCCCTCTCCAGCACCCTGTCACCCCCTTCTCAGTCATTACCTTCCCCCAGCCAAGGGCAACCGCTACCTTGACTTCTTACACATGGTCAGAGCTTACCTGGTTTTGAAGGTTATACAAAATGGATCATCCGATGTGCAGAGCCGGTTCTGCTATAATGCTTGTTTGGAAAATGCAAATGTGTTCCCGCACGATTGATATATTAAAGAATAATTTGAGCGTAAGGCAAATTTTGCATTTGCGTATGTGTGATTTTGTTGTGAGAAATGCTACATAAATGTAGGAAACTGTCCCCAGCCGAACTGAGCCATAGAGGGAGACTCGAAAGGCACGTTCCTCAAACATCTAGCAGCCGCCTCCGTTTGCCACGTGTGTCATGAGCCACGCTAATCCACCTCTGGCCTCACAACTCTGATTTCAGACAACCTCCTTCCGCCACTTCCCCAAAACTCACAAGTCACAAGCCTTCCAAGCAAACTACACCCCTACAAGCAAACTTCAGGACTTTTCTAAAGTTCTGTATTTATTGTAATATTTATGCATTTAAAAAAACCCCATTGAACATGTATAGAACTGTGCTACTGTTTTTATTCCGTTCCTATTTTCGAAATATATCATTGACAAATTTTTTTAGTGTTGTCCCCTTAACCCCATTTTCCCCATAAATTCTGTGGCTTTTATTGAGCAATTTTGCCCAGCGCGGTGATTTTTAGGTACACGTGCCAGGTCGTGGCAGAACTTGCTGTACTCTTTTGTGTCTGGTGTCTTTCTTTCGGCACATCTCATGTTTGTGAAATTCATCTATGTTACCGCACATGGTCGTGGACCAGTTATTTTCAATGCTGCATTTGACACCCTTGAACAGTGTAAGGGTAACACAATTTACTTACCCATTCTGCCATGGCTGGGCATTTGGATTACAGGGTGTTCCAAAAAACTCCATACAAAGGAAAAATTTCGTAATGAATATTTTGTAAATAAAGGTACATTTAGCTGCAATTTCCCATTTTCCTGTGTATGGAGACTTTTGGGACACTCTGTATTTCCAGTTTCAGGCTACTTCAAATAGGGCAACTGTGGATGTTGGTGTATGTGTCTTTTGGCGAACATGTGCTTGCATTTCTCTTGGGTGTATACCTGGGAGTAGAAGCATTTATCTGGGAGAGAATATTGACCTATACTATGTGTTGGCTGTCGTGCTAAGCACAGCTCTCAGGGGCTTAGTTCTAATATCCTAAACCACCAACCACCTTTTCTCTAAAAAAAAAAAAAAAAAAAAAATCCCTCTGTCTATCTATCTATCGCCTATCTGTCAATCATTAATTCTCTACCTATCTACTCATCTGTCTGTCAAGACACTACATGTGTTAAGAGGGAAGTTTCAAAACAGAAATACGTTTGCAATGAAAAAGCGTAAGTGACAAGATGGTCTAGTGCATTGCCTGTTTTTGTAGAGCTCGAGAACTAAGAATGGTTTTTGTCTTTTTAAATGGTTGGGAAAAAAAGGGAGAATATTTTGGGATGCATAAAAATTATATGAAATTTGAATTTCAGTGTCCATAAATAAACTTTTATTGGAGCACAGTCACGCTACATATCATTTATGACTGCTTTTGCAATACAACAGCAGAGTTGAGTACTTAGGACAGAGACCCTGGAGTCCGCAAAGCCTAAATTTTTTACTATCTGACCCTCTACAGGAAAGACTTGCTGACCCCCAAATTAAAGGAATCCCTCCTCACTCCAGCCCGAATTGGGTCGGGGTGGGGGGAAAGAAACAGGTTGGGCAAAGACACTGAGCCCCCTAATGGGAAAGGACTCCGTAGTGAGTCGGTGTAGTATTTTCCCTATCATTGATTTCCCACTTTCGGCTTAAAACCTGTTAAGAAACAATTCAATGAGATGATCATTCCTAGAACACTCACCTGGAAAAATTCAAGTGGCCCCCAAGGGGAGATAGAATTCTCTCACAGGGGAGGAGAAATGGCCCCAGGGGAAGATGCAACTCAGGGCCTCACCCATTTTCCATCCTACTTTGCAATAACTCAAGTAGCTCAAGCAAACCTTTGGCTTCGCCAACACTGGTGAGTTCAACACAGGAAACATCTCGTTGCTCAACTCCAGGCATGGGGAAATGGGGGAGCCCAGGCTCTTGTTCAGCCCAAGCTGCACACGCTCCTGGGGTGGCCCCTGGGACAAGTGTTGCAAGCACAGCAGGTATTTGCAAAGTCAAAGTCCCTGATGTACCCTTGTTCCAAGGGAACTCGGTGTTTTTCACTGTAATTGAGGTTGATATAATTTATATTTACCCTCTAAGGTCAGGGAAACCCGGATCTAACATCGGTCTGTCTCTTCTTGCCCTATTTGTTTTCTGATCCCTCCCTGGCAATGTAAATGGTCCACTCCATCCTCCTCTCATCCTTATTTTGTTCCTGCCACTGTGCCAACTCCCAGCAAACCTGCAGTAAGCATGTGAAACTTTTGATCATCGGGGTCTGCCTCAGTGAAGTCAGCCAAATTCTACTTTTATGGCCTTCGATATGGTGGTTGTTATTATTTTGGTAATATCGGACCCTAGTCAACCCTGGCGTGCATATATATATACATATATTTAAAGAATTTCTTTGCCTCAAATCTTCTAAAACAAACGACTGGGCTGCTTGTGGTGGCTCACGCCTGGAATCCTAGCACTGCCGAGAGGCCAAGGCAGGAAGATCGCTTGAGCTCAGGAGTTCAAGACCAGCCCGAGCAAGAGTGAGACCCCGTCTCTTACTAAAACAAACAAACGAACAAAAAAAAAAAAAAAAAAAAAAGAAAAAAAAACAAATGAATGGTCTGTATTACTGAATTAATTTGTGTGGGACAACAAGTGCATATATCAGTACCAGGGAAGGGGATGTTTTTAGAGGATGGTGGAGTGAGAAACATTTTATTATTTATTAAAATGGGAGTTCTGGCCCCAGGGTTAAAAATAATATTACACAACATATGAATCCATTCTATCTACAAAAGATGTAAACAACAGAGAAGAATATTGAATAAACTGTGCAGAGACCTCCCCTCAGTTCCGGTCCTTCCCCCGCCCAATGCCCACGTCAACAGCTGAGTGTGTATCTTTGAGCTCCTGTTTCTGTGCCGGATTTGTTTCCACAACTGTTTCTTATTTTTGCCATAATAAGCAACACTGCTATGCGCATATTAGAAACAGGCAAGTAGTTTTGCAGGGTGGATTCCTAGAGGAGGAAATGCTGAGTCAGAAGATACGCATACTTTACATTTTGATAGAAAACTGCCAATTTGCTTTCCAGAAAGGGGTTTCTAATTGAAACATCCAATAGTGTTCATGAGGGACACAGAAGTGCCTGTTTGCCTGCATCTTCACCAATACTGGATGTTATTAATCTTTCAAAGTTTTTGTCCTTTGGGCAAAGAAGGATAGTTCATTCTTACTATTTTTTAAAAGTCAAATTTATTAAAATATAATTAATGCATAATAAAATTTATTATTTTAAGGATATGATTTTGATGACTTTGACATGTATTCATCACTGCAATCAAGAAATAGAACATTTCCATCACCCAAAAATGTTCCTTTACGCTCTTTTGTAATGAATTCTCTCCTTTCATCTCTAGCTACAGACACCACTGATCTGTTTTCTGTTCCTTTAGATTTAAGTTTTTCAGCATGTCATATAAATGGAATTTTTTTTTCTTTTTTCTTTTTTTTTTTAGAGACAGGTTCTCACTCTGTTTCCCAGGCTGGAGTGCAGTGGTGTGATCATAGCTCAATGCAGTGTTGAACTCCTGGGCTCAAGCGATTCTCCCATCTCAGCGTCCTGAGTAGCTGGGACTACAGGCACGTGCCACCATGCCCGGCTAATTTTTAAATTTTTTGTAGAGATGGGGTCCCATTATGTTGTCCAGGCTGATCTCAAACTCCTCACTTCAAGTGATCTTCCCACCTTGGCCTCCAAAAATGCTAGGATTATAGGTATAAGCCACTGTGTCCGGCTGGGAAATTATATTATGTAGTCTTTGGTGTCTGGCTTCTTTCATTTAATATGATGAATGCTTTGAGATTCATCCACACTTTTGTATGTGACAATGGTCTGTTTATTTTTATTGCTGTGGAGTATTTCATCATATGGATATACCACAATTTGCTTATTCATTCATCAGCTGACAGACATCTGGATTGTTTCAATAATTTGGGTCATTATAAATAATTATGCAATAAATATTCATTTTTAGGTCTTTGTGTGAACATATGTTTTCATTTCTTTTGGGTATATACCTAGGAATGAAATTTCTGACTTATATTTATTAGGATATAGTTAACTTTATAAAAAGTGGCCAATTGTTTTCCAAAGTGGCTGCACCATATTACATCCCATTGCATTGGTTTGCTAGGGCTGCCAGAACAAAGTACCCAGGCTGGTGGCTTAAAGAACAGACATTAATTTTATCACCATTCTGGAGGCTAGAAGTCTAAGGTCAGGGTGTTGGCAGGGTTGGTTTCTTCTGAGGCCTCTCTCCTTGGCTTGTGGCTGGCTGCCTCTCCCCAGGTCTTCACATCTTCTCTCTGTACTAGTCTGTGTCCAGATATATTTTTTTTGAGGATACCAGGCATATTGGAATAGGGTCCCTCCCAATGACCTCATTTCACCCCAATCAGCTCTTTAAAGACCTTGTCTCCAAATACAGTCACTTTACGAGGTGGTGGGCGTTGGGATCGCAGCATATGAATTTTGGAGGTGTGGGTGGTGGGTTTGCAATTCATCCTGTAACATCCATCAGTAAGGAATGAGGGCTTCAGTTACTCCACATCCTCGCCCGCACTTGGTATTGTCAGTCTTTTTAACTTTAGTCATTTTAGCAGAGTTTAGAATTCACTGTTGTTTTAATGTGCCCACTTTTTTCTTTTTTGAGCAAAGAAGAAAATTGGTCTCCGTGAGTTAGCTCAGTCTTGTTGCGGAGAAGGCCAAGGTCATTGTCTGTCACTGTGGTATCCCATAGTGACCAATCACGGCCATTCCAAAAGGCTGCGTTATTGTTTTGAGTCCAAGAAAGCGTGGCTGGTTCAGTGAAAACCTTTCACCACTCCTTGCCAAATGACCGCTGTCTGACTGATGGTGTGAGGTCTTCACACATTCTCGAACGAATGAGGAATTGTGAGAGCACTTGAAGTCTGATACAGCCAACACTTGGGGGCAGTTGATGGTTTCAGCTTTCTCAAGATAACACTAAGAAGGGCAGTCTGGCCAAGAAGGGACTCTGGAAAAATAGAATTAAATAAAATGGGGGACAGGGGAAGGGAAGATTTCTTTTTCTGCAAAAAAATAAATAGTATGGAGAAGAGCACATACAGTTCCCCTCTGGCACAAATTATGCAGTCGTTTCCCATATTTGGGGAAATCGCTGGGCTCAGCGCATCCGGAATGCAGTGGATAAGCCTCGCCCTGGGACAATCACCTTCGTGATCATGGTATCTCCCCTGCAAAGATTTATGGTATGAGTGAGAAATGCTTTGTGTGGAAAGGGAGCTGGCTAACTCATGAACTTACTGGATCTGCTATGATCAAATTTGCTTAACCCAACACAAGTGTCATTGGAGATAAGATTGCACATTATCCTGGGCCACCGTCAAGCAGGATGGACTGACAAATGACACACCTCTTAAGAATTACCTTCCCAAGCAATGGTGTGCATAGATGTCGATATGGACATAGATATATTTTTATCTATCTTTTTCTGTTTTTAGTAGATGCTTCCATTTCAGACTCAACGCATAAGAATTTAGATCCCCTCCTTCTTCTTCTTGCCATTTCCCTCCCTTCCCCGAGTCGACCCCACACTCAAGGCCACAAAAGCCACTCTGATGGATGCAGAGTGATATTACGATTGATTGGCCTGCCGCTGACGGTGCGTACGTGTTCTGTCGTTGGTGGGGAGGCTGGAAGAGGGGCCGGGTAATAGAATGATGTGGCCTACAAGCCAGCTCCTCTTTGATGAACAATCAGACACAAATGTCAATAACAATTGGATTGTCTGTAAGCTACAGTCACTTAGGGCTCCCGGAGCCTGTCCACAGAGCCTGGATTGAAACCCTCAGGCTTGTGAACGCCAAATCAGGTTTGGCATCGGGAATGAAAAGCCATCAGCAGTAATAGTATTACGAGGCTGTTGGTCGAAGAAGTGCAAAGGGCTTGGAATAATGCGCGGGCTCTCACGTGTCAGGGGGTGGAGAATGGCTGCTCCGAGGCGAGGAGACGAGAGGGAAAACAAGATAGGGCCTGGGGAGCCCTGAGGAGGGCCCAGAGGATGGGTGAGGAGAGCTGAGCTGTAGGCGTGGGGTCTGGAGCTCACCTGCTCACGTGTCTGGCCACGTGTGGGGCCTCTGTTGGGTCAGGTGGCTGGAACACCTCCACAGGGCATCTCCACATGGCCACTTGGCTTCCTTACATGACAGTGTCTAGGATCCCAGGGTGAGCATCCTGAGACAGAGAGATGAGGAGGTGAGCAGAAAGCCAGGTAGAAGTAGTGCCTTTTATGGCTTCACCTGGAGGTCACAGAAGGTCACTTCTACTCTTTCTGCTCATCAAGGAAGTCACAAAATTATGCCCCGTTTCAAGGGGAATGGAAATAGATTCTGTTGCTGGATGGGGGGATGGCAATGTTCCAGAAACACATATGGGACTGTCAATATTGCTGCAGCCATTTTTTGGAAAATCCAATGTTCCATAGTTAATGTACATACAACACTTTGAATAGTAGCTGGCTTGCAGGAAGCTGATGTGATTGCTTTGTTATTCAAGATTTTTTCCAGCAACCAGACATTGCAGGGTTCTAGTAGGTAGAGATCTTATAATTCTGTTACTTCACACTGTGCAAGACCCAGTGGCAATGCTCAGTGTCTGTTGAATGATTAATGAGAGATTTTTTTTCCTTTTTCCCCCCGCCATACTAACTTGTCTAATATTTAATTTTTTTTTAAGAGATGAGGGTCTCACTATGTTGCCCAGGCTGGCCTTGAACTTTTAGCCTCATGTGGTCCACATGTCTAGGTCTCCCAAAGTGCTGGGATCATAGGCACATGCCACTGCACCCAGCTACCGAGAGATTTTTAAAACTTTAACTCAGAAGTTCTCAAAACTGACTGCTGATCAAATTTGTTGAGAGCATTGGTTATAAATATCTCCAAATTTCACCTCCCACCTCCTGAATCAGACTCTCCAAGGCTGAAGCCTGAGGATAAACATCTTTAATGACCTCCCTGCCCCCTCGCCGAGTGGCTCAGATGCGGCCAGTGTGAGAACCATCATTCACAAAGTATTGGTTTAACTCAAGAGAATCCACGATTTTTAAGATGAAAGAACTGGCCCATTTAACAGATGGGCACATGGAGGCTCAGGGGATGAAGGGACTTGCCCAAAGGCACACAGTGAATTAGAATACCTTCTGAGAAGCCATAGTACAAGACACTGTAACTAGTCGGTGAGGGTGATGTTACGGGGTCAGGGATTTGGTGGAGGAGGAGAGAAAGCTTTTGGGGTCTTCTGAGTCAGCAGTTCTCAAATTTGAATTATGTGTTCGCTTCCCTCTCCTGCCCCCCCTTTTTGGCCACACTTGAGCAGCATCTGTAGTTAGTTCATCTTCTATTTTTCTTTAAGTGGATTCACCTTTTTTTCATAGATTTACTTCCTTCCTCAGTCTTAAAAGTCCTAAAAGCAGGAGTGTGGTGACCCAGTTCCACGGTGGTTCTCACACATACAGGAATGTACACATGTAGCCAGTTGAATCAAGAAAAGATTGGCCTGTGTCACAGCTAAAATCATCTTGTGTACAGCACGTGGTTATGAGTCTCAGATGAGACTGGCTACATCATTTGTGGGCCCAGTGCAACGTGAAAATCTGGGGCTTCTTGCTCAAAAATTATTAAGAATTTCGAGGTAGCAGCAGCAGAGCATTGAGCCAAGTACTGGGGCTTTCTGAATGCAGGACCCTGTGCAACTGTGGGGGTCACATGCCCACGCAGCCAGCACTGGCCCAGGCTTTCAGAAGCACCGTTTTAGGTAGGACCTATCTGCTTGCTCAGTCCAACTTCCTGGGCCAGAGGACAGTGGGGGCCCTGCCGCCCACACACGTCTAAGGGGTGGCCAGGAATTGAAAGGCTGGATGTGAAGTGTCAGGTCTTCATGCAGTCAAAAGAAAACCTGGTCCCATCGAACCTCTGGTTCAGGAATTCAGAACCCAGGAGAGCCAGGAGATATGCCCAAGAGGCAGTTTTCCTAGAGATAGCAGGAGAAACAGAAGAGAGGGATTTTCTCCAGCGTGGAAGTGAGAGTACTGCTCTTGTCTCTTAGCCTGTTTAGTGATGAGTACTGTGTGGTTAATACTTACGTGAGGGGATAAATATTTTCCTCCCATTGTCACGGAAGAGGGAGGGATGGAGAGAACTGAAAGAATAGAAGAGGGTGGGAAAAGCAAGAGAGAGAAAGGATGTATCCAAAGAAAAAAGGAAAAATGAATCCACCTACAAGAATGTGGATTTATAGAACCCTCAAAATAATTTCAACATCCTTTTTTGGACAGGCTGTTTTCAGGTGGTTGCCAATATCTGTGAAAAACTCTGGGCTCCTGTACCGAGCTTATGTAGAGCTTAGAGCAAAGTGTCAGGGGACTTGAGTTTTGTGTTCTGAGACATCCGCAGCAATTTTAGGAGTGTTGGTATTTCAACCGGGTTGGTATTTCACACTCGTTTTTTAAATAGCGGCAGGCGAGTCCGGAGCGTCGAAATACCGCTCTCAGGGCCAGCTCTCCCTCGGCAAAGCCAAGCCGTGAGGTTGGCAGCAATTGTTTCTGCTGCTTGGAATGAAACCAGTTAAAGCCGTTTTCAATTCACCATGGAGATTCTGTAGGAGAATTATGTTTTGCTGTAAGGGTCACTGGCTCTTACAAAAATCTTTGTCTTGATTTTTTTTGTTGTTTTGTTTTGTCTTGTTTTCCAAGAGTTGAGCTGAAACAAGTAAATGAGTAAAACTTCTATTTAACGAAGAGTCAAGCTATATAGCCCCACAAGAAGGAAATGGGACGTTTTAAATTAAAAGAGCGTCGTCTATCCTCTTCCACAGACTGAACCGTCACGTCGTCCCAGCACTGTCCTGGGTGCTTTGGAGAGGTTATTTAATTCCACCCTCAGTAGTAGGAGGGTGGTATGTTATTTCCCATTTACACAGGCTGAAACTTAGGTTCCGGGGGCTGAAGTGACTCACTCAATTTGCACAACTCGTTGCTGGAAATGAGATTCAAAACCATGCTGGCTCAGCTCTCACCCTGTAACAAAGCAAGGGATACTTTCCTTTCCTTAGTCCTTACGCGTTGCTCTCATTCAGTAACTTCTTGTTTCAACAAATAGTTACTCAGCACCTACTGTGT
Organism: Propithecus coquereli; assembly: GCF_000956105.1. Classification (NCBI taxonomy): domain Eukaryota; kingdom Metazoa; phylum Chordata; class Mammalia; order Primates; family Indriidae; genus Propithecus; species Propithecus coquereli. The sequence continues at coordinate 8,606,726 of NW_012154285.1, forward strand.
GCCAGGATCTGTCTTAGGTCTTATATCTGTTAGAGACAGTGTCTCACTCTGTCGCCCAGGCTGGAGTGCAGTGGCATCATCATAGCTCACTGCAGCCTTGAACTCCTGGGCTCAAGTGATCCTCCCACCTCAGCCTCCCATGTAGCTGGGACTACAGGCGTGTGCCACCACGCCCAGCTAATTTTCTTCTTCTTCTTTTTTATTTTGTAGGGACGGGGGTCTGGCTGTGTTGTCCAGGCTGCTCCTTCCAACCTCCTAGACTCAAGTGATCCTCCCACCTTGGGCTTCCAAAGTGCTGAGATTACAGGTGTGGGCCAGCACACCTGGCCTTAGGCCTTATTGATACAATTTCACTGCTCCATTGTGCAACCCTTGCTTTTCTTCCACCTCTCCATTCGAACACCTATGTGCAAAGTTTACCTGGCAAAGAATCCCTTCTTCCCCTTCCCCTGTGGCAGCAGTTACCACCGGACTCCGGTTGTGTGTTGACTTGCCTGTCTTCTCCATAAAGAGGTGAACTCCAGAACAAAGGGCTGGATTCCAGCCCGAGCCCAGGACCCACGTCATGAACAACCGGCGTTCTGTTCTGCTCAGCATTCCCTTTTCTAGTAACATCTTTATCCACTTCCCTTCGGAACTTGCTTCTCCCCGACTCCAAACATGGGGCTCTGGCAGGAGCAGCCAATCACAGTATTCCACCCCCGACCACAGTGATTGGTCCAGGCCTGGGCATGTGACTCAGGCTTGACCAATCACATTGCTTTCCTTCGACTTTTCCAATGGCGCGCGGGAGTAGGAAAGAATTTGGCGGCGGTGGTTTATTCAGAGGCAGCCGCAATTCCGGCCTCCTGGTGGCTGCTGGCCTGAGAGAATGAAATGGAGCCTGAAGAAGAAGTGATGGCAGAAACAAGAGACAGGGACCTGCTGGCCCTGTAAGTCCTCAGTTATGGGTACTCCTACGGCCACTGTCACCCCCGCCCTTTCTCTAGCTTGAGAGAAGAGTTACCATCCCTCCCGGTCTCTGTTTTTGATTAGTTTTGGCTGGAATTGGCTTTCTGTCACTTGGCTAGTCCTGACTAGCACATTCTAGGTAACCATGATGACAAGTGCGAAAAACTGCGGTAGAGCGCTAAAGCCATTTATATCAGCAAGGATGAGGTGTCAGGGCACAGACTTAGGTGGGTGGGCAGGTGTGGATGGGCCATGGGTTGGGTGGCTGGGTGGTGGCGGCGACAGCTCTGATGCTGCTGGCGTTGTTAGGGGGCTAATCACGTCACCGCAGTTAGGAGCCTGGGTTTTTAAAGACTAACAGTCTTAGGTTCAAGTGCCCAGCTCTTGTCCCAGACTAGTTGTATAATACTGTGGCAGTTACTTAAACTCTCCGAGCCCGGGTTAGTACTACTGAGAGAAACAGAAAGGACGCTGCAAGATGTATATGGGCCAAATTCTTTGACTGCAAAGTGTCTAGAAAGGCCCCTGCAATCTCCTTTGTGCTGGTAACTTGCCCCGTCACCTTTCATTTCATATTCATTCATGCAGCAACATTGATTGAAAGTATTTTCCACTTGTGAGGCATCGGGGGCACAGCGTTGAATAAAATAGACATCGTCCCTGCTCTTTTGTAGCTTACGCTCTAGTGGGTGGACATATATTAATACATAAGCAATTATAAAACTGTCCTAGGAGAGGAGACGTTGAGGGTGCTCTGGGTGCATTTGGGAAGGGGACTCTGATCCCAAACTGAAAGTTAAGGAAGGCTTCCTAGGGAAAGTGATGTGTAAGTTGAGACATGAATAATGAGTAGGAACAAGCCCCTCCTTTTAGGAAATTGACAATACATTTAGCTGGGCAGAATATGAGGCAGGAATGATCAGAGATGGAAGTGGACAGGCAAGTTGGGCAGATTATACTGGTTCTGGGGTTTCATATTCAGACATTGAGATTTTATCTTTAGGGCCATGGGTACTTTTGAAGAATTTATACAAGACCATTCGAGGTGGTGTTGGGGGAGAGACAGAATTAGATTAGAATCTGGGATCCAAGGCAAAAACTTTGGTACATCCCAACGTCCCATTCTGCAGATGGAAAAACTGAGTTCCTACGACAAAAACTGGCTTGCCCAATGCCATGTCGCTGGTGAGCAAAGGGACTGCGGTCAGAGCCTGGGTCTTCAGACCTCAAACCAGTGTTTTTCCATGTTTCTGTCCCTGGAGTTCTCCCACTCTTAGCCCCAACCTGGGCCAAATCTGGCCCCTGGCAGCTCTTCTGAACTTGGGAAAAGCTCCGATTTCTCACGTACGCACAGCCATGCTGTCTCAGGAAGCTCGCAATAAATTTTTTTATTTTTCAGGCAACGCCTTGCTCCCATCCCTACAAAACAATGTATTTATTATTGCTAAGCCTTTTCCATCTTTGAGGAGAAAATGCATACCACATGACTCCCCAAAGCCGAGCGGTCCCGGTTTACAAATACAGTACGTTAATAGCTTTGTAAACATTTATTCAGGATGACAGCTGAGGGAAACATGTGGCATTAATTAGATGGCTCGGCAACGTGGCCTATTAAGAGGAAGGTTAAATCTGAATTAGTTGGCTTTGCTGAGACAGGAGGCTCTGGGCAGCAAAACTTGGCTTTCATATGTTCTGACTCTGTTGATGTGGGGTGTGTTGGGGTGCACGGGGGGCTCTCAGTCCTTAGGGAGGAAGCAAGATGGCTGTGGGATCATGGGCTGCGGAATCATCAGGGCTGGCCTCCCCAAAGCTGTCTTCCCGGGGTGCTTCAGATGGTGGGAGCTTCAAGCCAGGGCTCCCTGAGCTTGTGGTCCTTCCAGGGAGCAAGAGAACAGTGTCTGGGAGAATCAGCTCCCCAGGTCTGGCAGGTTGGCTGGGGAGACAGGCAGTCTGGGCTGGGAGCTCCCTCTTCTCTGTGCTTGCCAAACCTCCTGGGCTCCCCCATCACAGAGCTGAGCAACTGGCATTGTCTCTGCCTCTGGGAACCCACGAGTGTCCCCAGTTGACAGGGAGCTTGATTCCCTGTTTCCTCCACATCCAATAAGGTTCAGTGTAAAGTAGATGCCTGTTGAGATATTTCATCTTGGCCTCATGTTCACGAAGGGTCTCAGATTTAGGTGTTTGAAATTATCCCAAAACATCCATACACAGAAATGTCCCAACAGCTTGGAAAGGAGGTAATATTTGTCACAGGGTTCTCAACTTACGTTCCTTACTAGAAATACGTCCCTTATAGAGAGGTATACACAGACGTCCTTTAATGTTTCACAAATCCTTTAATTATCGTGTGACTGGCACAATGACATTGCTTTGTTGCTCTCGGGGTGGTGTTCAATGTGTTAATTTGTTACATGTAAACATTAAATCGCACCCTGGTTTGCGTGTGATCCTGTTTTGACCTTTCTGGGAATGTTTGCAAGAGCCTCTAGACACAGAAGGGACCCAGTTCTTTCCTGGCTTTGGAGAACCTGGCTAGTGGTCTGTGACTACCTGTTGAATCGATGCATGAAAAAGTGAGTGACCTTAGAGAATCGTGTTCTTTCTTTGGGACTCAGTTTTATCATCTGTTAAATGGGATGAGGAGCAGGGAAGGAGGGCTGGCTGGGTGAGGGCTGAGGATGCAGGGAGCTGATTTGTAACACAATACACAGAGCTCTGGTTTCTTCTCTGTAGGCTCTGCTTGCAGGACCCTCCAGTCCCTCTCTCCTGGTGCTACTGTCTTTGTTCCTCTCTACCTCCTGGCTGAAGCCCCACTTGGCGTTTCGCGTGGATGGGATGATCCAGAAACAGATCCGAGCCTCCTCCCGCTTGGCATCGTCTCCAAACCACCATCTTCCCCTTCTCTTCTCCACTCACTGCGCAGGCACCGGAGGCTCAAAGACATGTTCTTGCTTAGTGGTTTTCAACCATTGTTTTCTTCCTCTAAGCAAACAAAATGGTTATGCAATATCTAGAATAGACAAAGTAGGGGATAAAAGTAGGGGTAGGAGGCCTTCCCCTCCCTCTCTGGAATCTTCTAGGATGTGCAGAGGCCTTTGCAAAGCCTTGCTCTAACTCCTCATGTCATGGATGGGGAACCCCTTACCCAGGAGGGGCAGTGCCTTGCCTGACTGGGAAGGGTGGGGTTGGGGATAGAACTCGGCTCTTCCCATTACCTTACGCCCAAGAGTGCAAAGGTTTGAAGGAGCCTCGGCCGTCATTCTGGTTGCAACCATCAGAGGCAGGTCTCATAGAATTTAAGAGGGTGTAGCCAGGAGTCAGACTCTCTGGGTTCCAGTCCTGGCCTTCCCGCTTAGGAACTGTGGGACCCTGGGCAAGTTGCTTTGACTCTTTGTGTCTCAGTTTCCTCATTCCCAAAATGGGGATAATAATACCTGCCTCATTGGGTTGTTGGGAGAATCTAATGAGATGGAATGTATGCAAAATACCTAGTGCTGGATCCCAGCACACAGTAAGGGCTCAATGAACATCAGCTTCATTGAGATTGGGGCACATTTGGGGGGACAGTGGAGATCAGACCTAAGCTCTTGGGCTCCAAGCCCAGCTCCCCCTGCCAGCTGTGCAACCTGGGGCAGGTGTCTTAACCTCTCAGATCCCCAGTTGCCTCCTCTGAGATAATAGGAGAATCTGCTTCACAACATTCTCATGAGAGCTAAGGGGAATAAGGCACGAAAAGTCCTTAGCTCACTGAGTTTGTCCCCAAATAAGGGTGACTGTTATTCTCAGTGCTGTATTTTTACTGTTTCTTCTTGGTGGAGGAGGTAGGACAAAAAAGTCTTCTCTTTCCAGCTCACTCACATCTCTCTCAATGACAATAATGGTTATTATCATTATTACAGTTAGTACCAACTTAAAAATGCTGGAGTTCAATCATGGGTCTGCCACTCTTGGAGATTTCTTTTTTCTATCTATAAAATGGATTGACAATAGTACCTTCCTCATGGTGTTGTGAAGATTAAAAGTACTATATATGAAACGTTCTTAGTGTGACACATAGAAGCCTTCAAGGGGTATTAGCTATTCTACTATTATTATTATTATTTGTGGCTGAAGAAATCCTTTCACATCATCACCATCTTTAGTCTTCAGCACAACCTTGTGAAATAGTCAGGGAGAGTAATAAGTTATACTCTTTGGCAAAAGAGTAAACTGAGTCTCAGAGAGCTCAAGACACTTGTCCCAGATCACAAGACCTTCAAGAGGCTGAGCTGGGACTTCAGCCCTGTGGCTTGTGCCATAGAGCCTGGTGCCTCCCTCCTCTGTCCCCAACCTGACCATCCTCAGCTGGCCCCGGGGACCTTAGAGCAGACTCAGGAGTCAGGTAATGCTGGCCTGTTGCTGTGGAAAGAGCACAGTAGCGACAACAGCCTGCTGCCATTACCTTTGCCTCTTCCTTCTTCTTTTCTAGAGCTCCTCGTGGCCTGGAGAACAAACAAACTGACGAGATTTGGATGCAGCAATGGGAGCTTGGATTAGAACCAGGAAGTACATCTTGGTTTTAACATGATGTCACAGGCGACAGAGGAGGCTGCGGGGATACCTCTTCTAAGAACCACTAACCACCTTTTCCTCTGAGGCCTGAAGTCATTCTAGTGTGTTGGAAAGCTAGTATGTCAAAGAGCTGGGGCTGCGCCTTGGATCTGCCACTGAAATCCTGCATAACCTTGGTGAGTTATTTAACATCTCTGACCCTCGGTTTCCCTTTGATACAATGACCAATGATCTCAGAACCAATTATCTTAAAGAGTCTCTTCTAACTTTTCTTAGAGACCCCTATTTATTGAGGACTTAACATGTGCAAGACACTGTACTATGTCCTTGGCATGTATTACTCATAACCCTCTGGATGAGCCAGTGAAGTAAGGACAGAAGCCACGTTATCCAATGCAGCTGGGTTGGGTACCAGATTATTGGGAAATGTCAGTTAAAGCAGGCAGTCACAGAAAGGATGCATTATGTTTCAGCCCGTAAATGTACATTAACTTGTCATTCTTTTGAAATGAGACAAAACATTTTTGAGATTGTATCTGCTGAGTAGCGTTTCTTGTATAAATCACACCCAATATTGGTGTGACACATAATTTGTCTATGAGAGGGGACACCGTTAACAATTCCACTGGGATAATAGGTACAAACCAGGACCTTCCTAGGGAAATGAGAGCATCTGTTCAAGCTACCCACGAAGTATCATTTAGAATTTCTAATTCACAACAGAAGAGTCTTCCCAGAATTTGACAAAATTTCCCCCAATATTTTAAATTTATCTCATCTACAGCTAATTCAAAAGTGGTTTTTAAAGCAACTTAATGTCATTGTTTTCAAGGTGTTTAACTTAATTTTCATTGAAACAACAATTCTGATTTTTCACTAACATAATATTTTACATGATATATAATTAAAATACTTGATGACAGTTATGAGTACAACTGGCATCAGTAGCTTTGGGAACAAACACAAGTAACTCTTGGTCATCATACAACACAGCTGGAGGGGTTGGTTTGAATGACATTCCAGAAGAAGTCTCCCAGGAGTTGGAGGTTGCTGTGAGGTGTGATTGTGCCACTGCACTCTGGCCCGGGCAACAGAATGAGACCCTGTCTCAAAGAAAAAAAAAAAGAATGAAAGAAAGAAAGATGTTGAATACATCAAAGTCTCTACAGGCATTTCTGACGAATCATTGCATGTTCACACTCTTCGTTGGCCTACCTCTAAATCAAGAGGGGCTCACCTGGGTCCTCCTCTGTGGGTCCTTCATCGTGTGCACCGCGAGTCATGCTTTGCTTGTTTCCTAGAGCTCACAGTCTCCTGGTGGCTGGCTGGTGCGTGGAGCGGGAGGCAAGGCCTGGGGGATGCGAAGGTAGCGCGGCCTCTTCTGCGCCAACAGTTCACTGCAGGTGTGCTGAGTGACAGAGGCCCAAGTTCTGTTCTGGGACAGCTGCTCCCGGCCTTTCAGGTGTAGACAATAAACATTAGGCAAATGCATGGGGTCAAGGCCAACAGAACGACAGGAAAATATCTGAGATTAATGGGCCCCGGGCTCTGAAAGCCTCCCTCTATCAACCTGCCCGAAGAAGCCATTTGACTTGCATCTTTTCTTTTCTTTTTTCCCAATGCAGGAAGAATTTGCTTTTACATATGCATTTCCATAGGTCCTTGTTGCATGTATTTCACAGCCGTGAGACTGTGTCCTCCCTACTTTAACTCCTCTCCAGCACCCCATGGAGCCCTTTGGATAAGACTTAAGACTTGGAAGACCCATCCCTAACCTGAAGAAACAGGGATGCTTCTTGGGGCTTTGCTTCCCTTCTGCGCCAGATCTCTGAGGTCTGCCACACTTGAGATTTAGCTGAAATCTCAGAGCAGGGCAGGGGTTGGAGGCATGAGGGACTTCCCACATCTATGCCCGGGTCTAGAATGGGCCACGTCCCACCTGCCACACACTCCTGTCTGCTGGGTCTCTGGCAGAGATGGCGCAATGCCCTCAAAAACAGATTTCAAAAGGCAAAGGAAGAGCCTTTCCTCTGGACAGTGCGTTGGGTTGGTGAAATGGCAGGAGAGAGTTTCCTTCTGTTTTCTCTGCCCATATTTGGCACGTCCCCCGCAAGTCTAGTTTTCATGTGTTGGCTCTCTGCTTTCCCATCTCCCTGGCGCTAAAGAGAAAGGGTCGCGGTTAAGGGAACGTTGGAAGCACAGGCTTACAGGAGAGAAGACACATTCATAGGACATTGATCAGATGCCAGAAGTCCCGGCTCCAGTTCCAATTCTGCTACTGACCACAGCAGACAAGGCCAAAGCTAACACTCCACTCTGGGCCTCGGTTTCCTCATTTTTAAACTGGGAACAACAGTATTTCTCCTACGTGGAAAGATTTGAGGGAACATCAACAACCAAGCCCACGTCTTTATTAGAATGATCAAACCCCACTGTATTTGCAGATGGGGCATGTCTCACCTGCAGTTGTTCTTTCCTCTATAATTTGGGAGCCTTGAGATTTTCCTTGAAGGGGATGGCGGGACAAAACTACGATCATGGAAAAGGGTTAAAGGACGGTAGGGACATGCGCAGTGTTGTTAGCAGGCATAGCTCGGGCCAGGTTCATGGCCGGGTTCATGGCCGGGTTCACAGCCACATTCTGAAGTTGGCTTCCAAGTCCTGTGCTTTAAAAAAAGAAATTATTATCGGAGCTGCCAAACCAATATTAAAACCAGTGGCTTGTGAAAAGGGCTGGCAGTCGGCATCAGGAATCTTTTTGCACCTCTTAATTTTGCAGAGAGAAGGGAACATCTCATCTGGTGCAGGTCTTTCAGTAACACCAACACCAGAAATGGAAACGATTTTCCCCAGTCAACTGATTCAACATTTCTTGAAGTCTAAGATGGTTCACTTTAGGAATGTCCCAAGAAGAAGGGAAGGCCAGATGATTAAGTGTCCCGACTTCAGATAGGAAAAGATGCTCATAGGACTGAATGAAATAAGGTGACCTCTTAAAAATCCAGTGATGCTCAGGAAGCTGATCCTGGACACCTCTGTTTTTTTTCTCTTTCTCTTAAAAAACATTTTACTCATGCCAGTGAGGGAAACCTGGCACCCTCGAACGTCACTGATTGGGGGGGCACATTGATAAATCTTTCTAGAGGGCAAGTTCCTTAAAAATGTGCATTTTCCTCAGAAATTCCACTTTGGGAAGTTCATTCTGAGGATGTAATTGGAGAAGTGCAAGGAAGTATGAGGTCAAAGGCAGTCACTGCGGTATTGTCAATAGCAGTAAAAACTGGAAATGACCTAGACATCAACAGTCGAAGACCGGTTAAGAAATGAAGCTATGTTCAGGCACCAGAAGGCTAAGCTGCTGCCTTCCCTTCTCTTGCCTTCCCTCCCTCCCTCTCTTCTTCCCTTTCTTCTTCCTTCTTTTCCTTCCTTCCTTCTTTCCTTTTTCTCTCCCTCCCTTTTTCTCTCCCTCCCTCTCTCCTTTCCTCCTTCCTTCCTTGCTTTCTTCATCCCTTTCTTCTACAAATATCAAATGCCTACTATGTCCTGGATACTCTATATGTAAGTGTACTGACATAGAAAGATGTTTGTGAAGTTTTAAGTAATAAATACATAAGAAAATAAAATAAATTTAAAAGCCAGTTTCAAGGATGTATTATATGATCCTACTCTCCTAAATGCATATTTATATATTCATATGATTGGTTATGGAATAAAATGTTTGAAAGGACTGGCACCCAAATTTCATTGGTCAGTCTTCTCTAGGTGTTGGGATCATGGGTGACTATGATCTTTTAAATTTTTTACTGTATCTGCATCGTGTAAGTCGTCTATGGTGAGCCTGTGTTTCTTGTGTAATTCAAAGTCAATGAGGCCCTTCGTGATTTGGCCCCGAGCCTCCACATCCATGCCTTTGTCTCCTGTCTTTGTCTCCTACCCACCTGGCCTGCTCCACGCTAACCACATAGCTTCTCTGTTCCTCAAACGTGTCAGACTTATTCCTGCCTCGAAGCCTTTGCACATGCTGTTCCCCCTGCCTGAAACATTCTTCCCTCAGGTCATTGCCATCTCCTCTGGTTATTCTTGTTCCAACGCAAATGTCCCCCCAGAGAGGACCTCCATGCCCACTTAATTAAATTAAAATTATCATGACCCCTGCATATTTTTTTATCACGTTTCCCTGTTTTATTGTCTTTATAGCACCTATAACTCTGAACTTCTCTTGACTTTTCTCTGACTTGTTCATTTTTATCTTCTCCACTTGCATGTAAGCTCTATGTGCACGGGGACCTTGTGTTCTTGGCTTCTGGAATAGAATCTGGCACATAACAAGAAATCAATAAATATTTGCTGAATGAGTAAATTCTGAGAAATAAATATAATAAAAACATCCTCCTTTTCTTGCTTGCCAGAGGTATGTAGAGAACCGGTGGTCTTCAGCTGGAAGATTCTCTCCCCTCTGCCAGTATACAATTTGGGACCTAGTGTGTGACCCTGGGTAGGCTCATATCATTGAGCATGTAGTGCCCAAGGGCATGCGGAAGTCAGCATTCACACGACTGGAGTAAAGCCCCTAAATCCTCATTCATAGATAGTGCCCCGGAGTACACAGTGAGCTGCTCAGGATTATAGACACCTGAGATCTAATTTTCACTCTGTGGCTGATTGGCTGTGTGAATTTGTCAAGTTGCTTAACTTCTCTGGGCTTCAGTTTTCCCATGTGTGTAGTGAAGGGGAGAGTCTATCTATTTCCAGATTTACAGGGATGGGATGGTACATCTTCGTAAGCTCATGTTTCACCTTACATGCCCTTTTCACATCTGTCTTCTTCCTGGTTGGGCATCCTATGCCCATTTTAAACCCCCTAGACCAGGCCAGAATAGTGGGGAAGGAAAAGGAATGATAAAATTTGGACAATTTCCTATATGCCAAACACTATGTTAATTTCACAACGTCTTGAGGTTTAGTTATCGTTATCTTACGGATGACGAAACTCAGGCAGCGACTTGCCCTGGGACTCACGGTGAGTAAGAAGCAAAGAAAGAAAGATTTGAATTGATATCTACTGTGGTCAGCATGGAGGCAGGTCACCTCCAAGTTATAAAGGCACAACATTCTTAATGGACACTCATTTCCTGTCATTCAAGCCGGTTGCGCAGAAACTGAGACCAACAGAGATCTGACTAGCAGCTCCCTCCCTATCTGTCCAGATTATTTTTCTAGGGGATAACAAAAGTGAATATTTAAGGAAAAAAGATAGTGAAAATCTAGGTCTCATAAAGCAGCATCTTATTCAAATGCTTTCTAGAAGCAAGTTTGGTTGTTCACCATCGAAGCTCTTCCACTTTAGTTCCAAGACAGGAATTTTAGTCGGCGCGAGGCCAACGCCAGGGAAATTACAGCTATGGGTGTCGAGCCGGATGCCAAGGTCAAGTGTTCTTGGTTCTGCCAGGTGGAGGGCAGGAAAGCGAGCTTCAACTTTTATTTATTTTTTTTAAAATTGAGGTGAAATTTACATAACATAAAATGGACCATTTTAAGGTGAACAATTCAATGGTGTTTAATACATTCACAGTGCTGTGCAACCATCACCTATACCTAGTTTCATAACATTTTTATCACTACGAAGGGAAACCCTGTCCCATTATGTAGTTTCTCCCCATTTCTTCCTTCCCGAACCTTTGGCAACCACTAGTTTGCTCTCTGTCTCTACGAATTTGTTTATTCTGGATATTTCATGTAAATGGAATTGTATAATCTGTAACCTTTTGTGTATGGTTTCTTTCACTGAGTCATGTTTTTGAGGTTCACCCATATTGTAACGTGTATCACAAATTTATTTTTATGGCTAATATTGCATGAATATACCCTATTTTGTTTATCCATTCATCTGTTGGACATGTGCGTTATTTCTTCCTTTTAGCTATTGTGGATTTTGCTACTTTGATCATTAGCATACAAGTATTTTTTTGAGTACCTGTTTTCAATTTTTTTTGTTGTACACCTAGGAGTGGAGTTGCTGGGTCATATGGTAACTCTCTGTTTAACTTTTTGAGGAACTGCCAAACTGTTTTCCACAGTGACTGCGCCACTTTGTGTTCCCACCAGCAATGCATGACGGTTCGGATTTTTCCACATCCTTGACAACACTTGTTATTTTTCATTTTTTTGATTATAACCATCTTAGTGGGTGTGAAGCAAAATCATATTTCCTTAATGACTAAATGATGTTGAGCATCTTTTCACGTGTGTGCGTATTGGCTACTTGTATATCTTATTTGGAAAAATGGCTGTTGAAGTCCTTTGTCTATTTGTTAATTGGGTCATTCGTCTTTTTGTTGTCGGGCTCCAGACTTTCTTAACCCTACCGGCTATTTGGCTATGAGGCCCATTGGTGGAGAAGCCAGAGGGAAAGACCTGTCCAGATAATCCCTGTACAAAACAGACTCAAAAAATGAAAGGGGGAGAGCTCAAGTGATTCTATCTAACTTCTCCCATCCAAGTACTAACCAGGCCTGGCCCTGCTTAGCTTCCGAGATCGGGTGTGTTCAGGGTGGTATGGATGTAGACAATTCTGCTTAGCTTCTAACAAAGACGTTTCTCTAAACTGACAAAGAAGTTTAGAAGTCTTTCCTCTTTTAGAATTTTAGAAAGATGTCTGCAATTCTTGCTCAAAAATCCTACAGTTTTAGTGAAATCCTGCCATTTGCAACAACATAGATGGAACTAGAGAATATTATGTTAATGAACTCAGTGAAGCACAGAAAGGCAAATCTTGCATGTTCTCGCTTGTATGTGGGAGCTAAATATTAAAACAATTGATCTCATGGAAACAGAGAGTAGAACGATAGTTCCTAGAGGTTGGGAAGAGTAGCAGTGAGGTGGGGGATAAAGTGGGGATGGTTAATGGGTGGAAGAATATAATTAGAGAGATAGAATGAACAATATTTGATAGCACAACAAAGTGACTATAGTCCACAATAAGTTAAGGTATACTTTAAAATAGATAAAATAGTGAAATTGGAATGTTCATAACACAAAGAAATGAGAAATGCTTGAGGTGATGGATACGCCAATTACCCTGATTTGATTAATACACCTTTGTATGCCTGTATCAAGACATCACATGTACCCCATAAATCTATACAACTATTATGTACCCATAATAACCAAAAATAAAAATTAAAAAAATACTATAGTTCTAGGACAAAAGCAGTTCTTCCCATTATGAGAACATTCCACACACTTAAGTCCTCTTAATCATTTATAACACTCTGTCTTTATCTCTCATATGGAAACAATGTGTACTATTTTTCATATGCTGTAATTATCCCCTTTGATAAAGCCATGTGTGAAAACATGTACAACATGCCAAGTATTATCCACCTAGCCAATTTACGTACACTTTTATTTTTTTAACTTTAGATTTCGCTTCACGGATTTTTATAGCCATATTGCACGGCATCGGTCAGAGAGACAGTGAGTGGAAAATGTAGCGTGATTCCAAATTTTTCTTCCTCCTTTCATCTTCGGTTTCTTCTCTGTAATTCCATTAACCCGTTGAAGCTTTGGAGCCAGGGATCTCTCTCAACACCTCCAATGGAGAGTGTGGGGCTTCTTCTGTCTTGGCGTCACAAAGTCCTTGGCGTTCTGAAGAAGGTTCCATCTTAGCTTACCTGCAGCCACCAGCATGGGCTTGGAATGAGGCCCCCGACACCAACCTTATGAGGAAGTTAATCCCAGGTCTCTGGAGTTTGATCAGTTCTGCTGGGTCCCTTGAGTGCTTTGGGAAAGTAGTGGAGTGGAGTGGCAAGACCTTTGGCGGTGGAATCATAAGCTTATGTCAAAACCACGAGTCTACCATTCCAGTGGATGTGGGATCTGGGATCAGTCTCTGGATCATTCTTGGGCTCATCCTTTGACTTTAAAGTGGGGATAACAAGAGTGCCCGCTCTACCAGCTTTGTGTATTCTAATGATGGCCAATCTTGACCAAGTCCTTATGATGGACCAGGCACTGGATGGGGTATTTTACAACAATTGTAAACTTAACCCTTGCTGTAGTTCTACCAAGGTGCTCTTTTTAGCTCTGTTTTGCAGATGGGGAAACTGAGGCCAAAGGACATTACTTTTAGATGGCCAGGTTCACAGAGCTGAACCTTGGGGCAGCTGGGATTAGCACCCCATCTCCTTGGTATTTCCGTCGTCTGTGCTCCCCCCTCTCTCAGATGATATGAAGTATGTCCTCAGCTAGTGGTAGCTGTGACATGCTGAGCAAAGATCCCAGCACGCAGTAAACATGTTGTATGTTCCCCTTGCCTTTCCTTTATCACTTGGAATGAATCCTCGAACGGGGGCCTTACTTGGAGGCTCAAGTTCAGGAGGGCAGCATAGAGTTCTGTGAGGGATTCGCCTAACGTTGCCAACGGCTTTCAAAGGATTCAGGGGTCTGCAAAGCCCCTGAAGAATCTGGTTCTGAGCGGTTTTCCCCTTCGTTTCTAAATCCAACGGCAGATTAGGCGAAATGGAATCCGTATGTTTCTGATTCATTTACACTTAACTCATCAAAATGTTCCTTTTTATGAGCTATTTGATGTCCAGAAAGCCTTTTGAGTAGATTTTATAAGCCTTTTAAAGACTTTTCTCTTAGAAACAGGCAGTTGCATTTTGCCAAGAATAAACAAACTTGAACCTCAAAAGTGCAGAGCTTGCCAGAGATCCTGGTGCCAGAGGGCAAGTTTTCGAAGTCACCCCTTCCTCACTCCTGACGCCTTCTTCCATTTCTTCTCTCCCTCACTACCCCCCACCCCACTCTTGGCCTCTCTGTTTCCTCCTTGGATTCCTTGCAGAACTCCTATCCCAGTTCCAAGCATTTGCAACGCCTTCCAGCATATTCCTTATGTTGCTGTTCTCCTTAGCAGTAGCAGCCCCCCAAACACTCCATCTCTTGCTGTCCTGTTACCTGCCTGGGTTACAACTGAGAACACATGAAAAGGTGCAGTTGATTCCCAATAGCTCTGAAATCAATACAAATGTATATATCCCTCACCTGGAAGTTTACAAAGAACTTTCATTGTCCCATGGATTTATATAACAAGGCCAGGCAGGGTAATGTTCCTTACTCCCATGTTAGACCCAGGGAAACTGAGGCTCAGAGGGGCTAAGTGATTGGCTAAGACCATCTAGCTGAAAGGCAGTGAACTCCAAAGATGTTCGTTTTGTTTTGTTTTGCTATGCCACCTCAAAAGGCCACCTACAAAGGCTGTTGCAGGACTTGGTTTTTCTAGGGTGTTTGATCTAAGGAGGAACCTTGGAAATCAAAGCAAGGTTACATATGTTATTACCTCCTTACAGTAACTTTGAGGATCAGCCATGATATTTCCATTTTAGAGATGAGAAAACTGAGGTTTAGAATGGTTAAGTCATTTACAAGCAGCCACCCAGCAAGGCCAATGAAACAAGGCATTGAGAACTAGTACTGGCATAGCTTGTCCTGTGTTTCCCAAAAAGTGGCATGCATGATACTGGCAGGTGTGGATGATGAGAGGTGGTGGTCTAAGAACATGAAAATAAATGATTCTGAATCACACGAAGAGAGTGTTTTCCCTTTGCAAGCCCCTTTCACTTCTCATTGGCTCATAGTCTCAGTTTGGTCTGGTTTGCAATATGGAGAGAACAGGCATTGTGCTTAGAATCTCCCACTGATAGCAGTGTGCAGCTAGAATTTAATAGCTGTTTTGCTTTCCATGTTTTCCTTTTTTGAAGTTGTCTTTTATTTATGGATATAACATTGGATTCATAGAACAAACAGACAACTTACAGAATGGGAGAAAATATTTGCATGCTATACATCTGATAAAGGGCTAATAACCAGAATCTATAAAGAACTCAAGCAAAACAGCAAGAAAAAAATCAAACAACCCCATTAAAAAGTGGGCAAAAGACATAAACAGAAGCTTTTGAAAAGAAGAAAGACTGACGGCCAACAAACATATGAGAAAATGTTCAACATCTCTAATCATAAGGAAAATGCAAATCAAAACCAAAATGAGATATCACTTAACTCCAGTGAGAATAACTTTTACCAAAAAGTCCCAAAATAACAGATGCTGATGTGGATGCAGAGAGATAGGAACACTTAAGCGTTGTTGATGGCACTGAAAACTAGTACAACCTCTAAGGAAAGCAATATGGAGATACCTCAAAGAACTAAAAGTAGACCTACCATTTGATCCAGCAGTTTCGCTATTAGGCATTTATCCAAAGGACAAAAAGACATTTTATGAAAGAGATACTTGCACTAGAATTGCAGCACAATTCACAATCGCAAAGATGTAGAATCAACCCAAGTGCCCATCGATACATGAGTGGATTAATAAAATGAGGTATATGTATACCTCAGTACTACTCAGCCATAAAAAATGGGAACTAATACATTTTGAAACAACCTGGATGGAATTGGAGACCATTGTTCTAAGTAAAGTATTGAAAGAATGGAAAAACAAACACCATATGTACTCACCATTAAACTGGAACTAATCAATCAACACTTAAATGCATATGTGGAAGTAAAACTCAATGGATATCAAGCAGGTGGGAGCTGGGAGGAGGGGATGGGTAAATTCACGACTAATGGGTACAGTGCACACTATCTGGGTGATGGGCACACTTATTACATTGACTCAAACTGTACCAATGCAATGCATGTAACCAAAATGTTTGTACCCCTGTAATATTATGAAATAAAAAAAATTATATACCATTTCCTTGTGAGACTAAATAAATAAAAAAAAATATTGTAAGTACAGAGATATTGCAGGTTCAGTTCCAGATCACTGCAATAAAGTGAGTCTCATGAATCTTTTGGTTTCCCAGTGCATAGAAAAGTTGTGCTTTCACTCTATTGTACTCTGTTAAATGTGCAATAACATTATGTCTAAAAACTAATGTATATACCTTAATTAAAATATATTTTATTGCTAAAAAAATGCTAACAATCATTGAAGCTTTTATCAAGTCATAATCTTTTTGGCAGTGGAGGGTCTTGCCTCAATGTGGATGGCTGCTGACTGATCAGGGTAGTGGTTGCTCAAGGTTGGGGTGGCTGTGGCAATTTCTTAAAATAAAACAACAATGAAGTTTGCCACATTGATTGTCTCTTCCTTTCATGAAAGATTTCTCTGTGGTGTGAGATACTGTTTGAAAGCATCTGCCCACAGTAGAACTTCTTACAAAATCGGAGTCAGTCCTCTCCAACCCTGCTGCTGCTTTGTCAACTACGTTTATGTGACATTCTAAATCCTCTGTTGTCATTTCAACAATGTTCACGGCATCTTCACCAGGAGTAGATTCCATCTCAAGAAACCACTTTCTTTGCTCCTCATCCATTGAAATTTTATCATGAGATTGCAGCAATTCAGACACATCTTCAGGCTCCACTTCCAATTCTAGTTCTCTTGTTATTTCCACTACATCTGCAGTTACTTCCTCCACTGCAGTCTCGAATTCCTCAAAGTCATCCCAGAGGGTTGGAATCAAGTTTTTCCAAACGCCTGTCAATGTTCATATTTTGACCTCCTCTCATGAATCATGAATATCCTTAATGGCATCTAGAATGGTGAATACTTTCAGAAAGTTTTTAATTTACCTTGCCCAGATCCATCAGAGGAATCACTACCTATCACAATTACAGCCTTACGAAATGTATTTTTCTGATAATAAGAATTTAAAGTCAAAAATACTCCTTGATTTATGGGCTACAGGATGGATGCATGTTAGCAGGCATGAAAACAACATTATTGTCCTTGTACAACTCCATCAGAGCTCTTTGGTGACCAGGTATATTGTGAATGAGCAGTAATATTTTGAAAGAAATCTTTTTCCCTGAGAGGTAGGTCTCAACAGTGGGCTTAAAATATTCAGCAAACCATGCTATAAACAGATGCGCTGTCCTGTAGGCTTTGTTGTCCCATTTCTAGAACACGGGCAGAGTAGACTTAGCATCATTCTAAAGAGCCCTGGGATTTTTAGAATAGTAAGTGAGCATTGGCTTCCATTTAACATCACCAGCTACATCATCCCCTAACAAGATAGTCAGCTTATTCTTTGAAGCTTAGAAGCCAAGCATTGACTTCTCCTTTCTAGCTATGAAAGTCCTAGATGGCATCTCCTTCCAGTATAAGGCTATTTTGTCTACGTTGAAAATCTGTCATTTAGCATAGCCACCTTCATCAATTACCTTAGCTAGATCTTCTGGATAACTTGCTGCAGCTTCTCCATCGGCACTTGCTGTTTCAACTTGTATGTTATGTAGACGGCTTCTTTCCTTAAACCTCATGAACCAACCTCTGCTGGCTTCCAACTTCTCTTCTGCAGCTCCCTCACCTCTCTCAGCCTTCACAGAATTAAAGAAAACTAGGGCCCTGCTCTGGATTAGGCTTTGGTTTAAGGGAATGTCGTGGCTGGTTTAATCTTCTATCCAGACCACTAATCCTTTCTCTGTATCAGCAACAAGGCTGTTTTGCTTTCTTATCATTCCTGTATTCAGTGGAGTAGCACTTTTAATTTCCTTCAAGAATTTTTCCTTTGCATTCACAACTTGGCTAACTGTTTGGTGTAAGAGGCCTAGCTTTTGGCCTATCTTGGCTTTTGACACGCCTTCCTCACTAAGCTTAATCATTTCTACCTATCGATGTAAAGTGAGAGACATGAGACTCTTCCTTTCACCTGAACACTTAGAGGCCATTGTAGGGTTATTAATTGGCCTAATTTCAATATTGTTGTGTCCCAGAGAATAGGGAGAGGGTGAGAGATGGGGAAATGGCTGGTTGGTGGATCAGTCAGAACACACACAACCTTTATTGAGTAAGTTTGCCTTCTTAAATGGGTGCGGTTCATGGCACCTCAAAACAGTTACAATAGTTAACGTCAAAGATCACTGATCACAGATCACCATAACAGATAAAATAATAATGAAAAAGTCTGAGATATACCAAAATGTGACACCGAGGCACAAAGTGAGCACATGCTGTTGGAACAATGGCACTGATAGATTTGCTCAAGGTAGGGTTGCCACAAAATGTCAATTTTCAAAAAAAAAAAAAAAGTAATATCTGGGAAGCAGAGTAAAGCAAAGTGCAATAAAACAAGATCTGCCTGTAAATGATTATGCAGATGGGGAGCATGGCAGAAGTGTTGAAGGTACCACCCAAATGACTGAAGTTTAGGACACAAATATGAAGTCCATTGTACAGGTGATGAAACTGAGTAACTCGAGAGAAGCGACTCGCTCAGGAAATGGCATCAGGGTCAAGGTAAGAACTTGTCAGCTTTGGTAGTTCAGATCACGTCCCAGGTGGTATTTGCTTGGTCCTCTTTAAAGTGCTAGTGGTTTTGTACCAGAGTGCACCTGAGCACAGCCACTATCCGTCCATCGGTACCTGCTGAATGATGGAGTGAGTAGGCAAATGAGCGAATGAATGAATGAATGAACGAGTGAACCATTTGATGGCTTCCCTCCTAATCCCTGACTTGAAGAAAGAAAAGGTATCTTAGAAGGGACTAAGACAGGCTGGGCCAGATCATAAGTTGATCTTAACTGCTTCAAAATGTAGAGGTACTTTGAGTTTTTGACCAGTGGTTTTCAACTGGGAATGACTTTGCACCCCCTCGCTCCCCATCAGGGGACATTTGGCAATGCCTGAGACATTGGTTGTCATAGCAGAGTTGGGGGTGTAGGGGGAGTGCTATTGTTATCTAGTGGATACAGGTCACGGATGCTGCTAACATTCTACAAGCACAGGGCGGCCTCCACAACAAAGAATTGCACGGCTCAGAATGTGAACAGTGCAGACTGTTCAGAGACTCGGCAGGGTCACCGCGACGTGAAGGCGGAAAGGGTCTGAGACTGTCCGGAGGAGTACAGTCTCGCTGAGTACTTAAAAATACCTTTTCTCCCTGGCTGGCGCTCGTTTAGCAAACCTTTTCACATTTCAGTTTTGCTGACGGATGCCTAGACATGCAGGTATGTATTTATAAAAAAAAAGTATTGATCAACAGGAGTAGTAATTTGTTGATGTGATAGTTTTTGATCATTGCTGCGATAGCCCAAAAGCATGTTTGATTTCTACATCCACAACTGAGATCTTAAGTTGCCTGGCAGAAGCCTTATTGATTTCTACAGATTTTTTTGTTTTGTCTTGTTTTAGAAGGGAGTGTTTATAATTAAATATTTCTAGATAGGTTTGAAGTTATTTTGCCCATTGGTGCTTCAGATGCTGGTCAGAATCTTACGCAGCTACAATATGGTTCTAACATTAAAGAACTTACCATAGTCATTTATACTGGCCTCTGTGTGTGTGTCTGTCTCTGGCACCGGGCTGTGTGCTCCATGAGAGTAGAGGCTATATCATTTTCACTGTTGTTCTCTGGGCAGCTAGCATCTTTCCAGCAACCTAAGACAAGGTTAGCGAATATTATTGGAATGAATGAATCTCAGTTCGTAAACTCCCATTCTCTGCCAACATTTAGCTATGATATTTCCCTGTTGTAGATAATGAAACTGATGTTCAGGAAGGTTAAGTTACTTATTCAAGGTCATACAGCTAGAGCCATGGAAGAAGAAACCAAAAAGTGTTATTGATGGAAGTTAACTGGCCTTTGCATTGCATCCAAAAGGAGGATGTGCCTATTAAAGGCTCTGTAAGACTCATGCCTGTGCTGCTAACTGGAACATTTTATTCATCATGAGCAGTGAAAGCCTCAGCAGCGAGAGAAAGCATCGAAAAGCAAAAGAATGTTGTTGGAAGCACTGACTTTGAGGGACCTGAGTCCTGGAGCATATTGTGAATCCTTGGATTCTTTAAGAACCTCAGTCTCTTCTTCTCAAAAATGGGCATATTCAGAGTTCCTGCCTCATAAACTTGTCATGAAGGCAGATTGAAGTAATATGTGCAAAGCTCAGGTTCTTGTAGATAGTAAGAATTCTGAACAATTTAATAATGGGTGCATGTGTGTGGCATTACCTTTTGCAGAAAAAAAAAAAAGACAACATTTTGTCTTTCTGAGAACTATTAGAAAAATAGCAATAAAGTGGTAGAAAGAGTAGGAGCTTCCCCTCCCCTCTCCTACTGTGAAAAAATTAGCCCTTTTTCTTAGGAGCACACAGGCTCTTGAGAGGAAAGTAAGACATAAAACATGAGCAGCGAGCAGAGGCTGGGAAAATGCCATCTTTTTATTGGCACTATTAGAGGGAAGTATATGAACTGTATAATACCATCATAAATACAGTTATTTGCAATGTCAAAGTAACAATGGCAGCCACAGCACTTGTGTCTTTCATTCCCTCCCCTTCAAATGCTTCATAACCAAGCATAAAATCACAGGAAAATGTGAATAATATTCTTATTCTTTAGGGGTTCATAATGATATATTAGTAATATTATCCTGCATCCTTCGGTATGAGGTTCTTTGCTTTTCTGCAAGTATATTAGTTCCTCTTTTTGTCTAAGGGGCAAAGCTCTTTCATTTAAAACATTTTAAAAAGAATGAGGTGCTAGAGTGCCTATCTTGACAAACCATCACATGGCTCTCACACCCACCCCCTCTCCCCATTCCAGTTGGTATGAGAACCTACCGTTCCCACCAAGGAAGCAGGTCAGGAGGAAATCATAACTTACTGGAGCAGAAAGGTATCAAAGTTGCTTTGAAAAGAAAAAAACTTATTGTGCACTTTGTCCTTTTATTCCCTCTTTCTCAACACAGACACACATACACACACACACACACACAAAAACACACACACACACACACACACACACAGAGTTCAGACATCTGCTCAACCCAGCACTTCAGGGACAGAGACTGAGGCTATGTGCATCAGAACATCTGGTCTACCTGAGACACACAAACACACCCCCCCGCATCCCACCACTATCACCAAACAACACGTTAAGGGGTACCTAGGTTCCGGCATGCTAAGAGATATGGCATCTTGACCAAGCAACAATTTCTAAGTGAGGTATAGGGACAGCACTCTGAAACCCTAGAATAAAAGTATGTCATGTGTTTGTCACCCTTTGTCTAAATTTAATATGCATTTGCCCCCTGCCACTCAATCTGTTTTGGATTTTATTCTAAAATGGAGCAGATTGTAGTTTTTTCTTTTCTAATTTCAAGATTTTTCTTATTCTGAGACAGGAGCCTAACAAATGAATTCAGCTTGTATAGGAGGATTGATTTTTCTTGATGTTTTCAGTTCAATTGTTTTGGACCAGAAGTGCAAATATTGTTTTTATGGACAGAGTATAGGGGAGATGACGGCGATTGCATGTGTGTGGGTTAGGGGTGGGGAGTGAGTTTCGATGAAATTAACTATTGATATCAGAATATTTCAATTTGAAACAAAAAAGAAGGCGAGTCTCTCCTTCTCTTTCTCTCTCTTATTTTTCTTTCCTTATCTTCCTCATCTCCATTATGAAAGGCATACATGCTGACTCTATAAAATTTGGAAAGTAGGCAAAATATTAATATAAAGAAAAAATATCACCTATGATCTAATGGTACAGAGATAACCACTGTTAAACATTTTATTTCCTTCAGGTTGAGATAATGCTGTAGATAGAATTTTGAATCATTTTTCATATACTGTCATATTGTGAGCATTTTCCCGTGTCATTAAATATTTATTAGAGTCATAATTTAAAACAATTGTGTAATATTTGATTATGCCATAATCTTACTTACCTATTTTTAATGGATGGATATTTAGCTTTAAGAAATCTTTGTTATCATAAACATCTGTGTGATGAACATCTTTATGCATAAATCTTTGCCCTTATGTTGCATTCAAGGACCAAAATTGTTCAGAATGGCTGGTGCATAGAATATAAGGGGTACCACAAAGAGCTGAGGTTGGATGGGCAGGCAAGAAACAGATCTTTTCCACTCCTGTAGGTCAGGCTAAGAGTTTTGGACCTTATTCAAAAAATAATTATAGTGATGGTGATGATCATAAAACTAATACTTACTGAGTTTTTACTGTCCACTAGACTTCTTTCCAAGAAATTTTTTATTTATTAACTAATTTAATCTCTGCAGCAACTCTGACCTATGTGTATACCTTGCAAAATCAAGGCACAGAGAGGTTGAGTCATCTGGCCAAGGTCACAAAGCTGGTAGAAGCCCAGACTGTAGAGCTGATGTAGTCCATCATTGAGCCCATTACCTTATAACAATAGGGAGCCACTGAGGGTTTTGGATGTGGGGCAGGGGAGCATGATGGATGGATTTGCATGTTTAAAAGCTCATTCCCTCTGCAGTGAGGAGAAGAGACAGATGGGACGAGAGTGAGGTAGTAAGACAAAATCCAGAGGAGAGATGGAGGTCGTGAAAGCTGGTGGCATTGGGATAGAGGGAAGAAGACAAATTTCAGGACTGTTTTGGGAGATTGGATTGACAGGGCTTAGATCTGGAGATAGAGGGACAGGGAAACTTAGGCAGTTGGGTGGAGTCGTGTGTTGAGATGAAGGGACAGTTGGATGACCTGCCACACAAAGTCACCAGCTACTAAATGGAGGAGGTGGGATTTAGAGCACTAAAGCTAGGAGTCTATGTTCTGGGAGAAGAAAGCTGTCCTAGGTGAGAGTCCTTTTAATAAAATGGAGGAGAGGAGCCCAGGACTAGAATTGGAGGATGGGGCTGAAATAACATGGCCAGAGCATTATCACATGAAGAACGTTGTCTCATATCTAGAAGGACAAGATGTGGAACCTCCATACATCAAGGGGCACCCCGTATCAGCCATCCCTGCACCCTTGCACAACACGTGGAAACCTGCTTTGTGTGAGGAAGGGCCAGGAGACAGGAGGAGATAGAAGGTCAGGAGGGGGTCACTTCATTCATTGCCTAATTCCAGGAAGCCACTCAGATGAGGCAGCTAACTCCATTTAGGGGCTCCTGCTGGTGGCATGCCTCAGGGTTGGGGGTCTGTTTGTTTGGGGAGATGGTTGCTAAACACAGGTTGAGCTTTTAAATGTAAATCTAATTAAGTAGGTTTTCTTTTAGGGAGTACTTTGGGCAAATGAGGTGACAAAGTGCGAAAAAGTATGGGTTTTGGAGAATGGTCACTCTAAGTTTGAATGCTAGTGTTTTCACTGTTTGTCTGTTGGCCGTAGTCATGCTGGTTTGCCTCCTTGAACATCTGTTTATTCAACCATAAAACGGGGATAATATGGTTGCCCAAAATGAAATCATATATCTATATCCATATCTCTTTATATCAATACACGCACACATACACACACACCCAACTCCAGAACTTGAGATACATAAAATATGTCAACCCGAACTCCATTTTCTTTCCCCTGCAGTCTCGACTTGGCCTTCTTCCCTAGTCCAAAGACATTGATTCTCCCCTCGATGTTACTGTGCTTATAATTTTATAGATCTTAATGTGAGGGTTGATCCCTGGCAGGCTACTGGATTACTTGATACTTGTGTAGCTCCTTAAAATGTGCAAAGAACTTTCCATAACTATTCTTATTTAACACTCCTTATCTTGGCTCTGTCAATTAGGTGTTAAGAATATTCCCATTCAACAGCTGGAAAAAACTGAGTCTCAGAGAAGCAAAATGACGAGCTCAATCTCCAGAAAAGGTGCAATAAGGACTGGGACGCTGATCTCTCGAGCTTGGATTCCTTGCCCTTTGTATAATCATCCCTTTCTTCTGCAGTCCCAAGAGGAAGGGGAACCCCTTACCCTGTGTACAAACTATTCTGAGTTTAAAACTTAAGCACTGCCTTTTCCATTACAACAGCCTTCTCTGGCCTGGGCGTGGATCGTCCCAGCCAGGATTTCACCCTCGTTCCTTCTCACATGCTGGTAATGCCTCTCAAAGCTCAGAGATGTCAACTATAACCCAAGTAGGCAGCAGAGCTCTATTTCATCCTCCCTTCCTCCCCATCAGTTCTCTCTGTCTGATTCTCAGCCTCTGTGAATGTATCAGCACTTGAGCCTACAGGGGTTGCACGCTGTATTTGTATTTACATCTAATGGACAATGACCAAACAACTGGCATCTAAGAAAAGGTAGCTGATATTGAAAACAAAACCAAAAACAAAACCCAGAACACCAAAGCAAGTAAATACATCCCAAAAGGACGAATTAGTGACTTCCATAAGGAGGGATATGCAATTGCACAACTGTGGGCTTCAGAGTGAAGCAGTTCTGGGCCTGAGTCTGAGCTTTGCTAGTCACAAGCTGTGTGGCTTTGTACAAAGGTCTTCTCTCTAAGACTCAGTTGCCCAATCCGCTGGACTGGCAAGCAGGGACTTTTGTATGTTTTGTTCACTGCTGTACCCCTAGTGCCAAGAACAGTGCCCAGTACATAGCAGTTGCAAAAATATTTGTTAAAAGAATTGCTGAAAGAATTTGTCAAAAAAAGCTAATAATACTTCCCTCCCAGGGGTGTTGCAAGGATGCAATGGGATAAGGCGTGTGAAGTGCTTAGTTCAGTGCCTAACCCATTGTGACTGTGCAATTAATGCTACGTGCTGTTGTTTTTATTGTTGTTACCCTCTCTGGAGCTGGTACAACTTGGTTCCATTACAGAGGGAATGTCTGAATGTTCCATCTCCCCAGAATAAGGTGCTTTGCTGACAGTCACCCTGGACAAGGGAGGACGCCGTGCCTGCTGATGTGCAGAGAGCAATGTTCTTGTGAAAGGAGGAGGAGGAGGACATGTTTTGTCATCTCCAGCCCTTGTGGCTGCACCATACGTGCCCTGAGTGTCCATGAGTTTAGGAAACTTTCTGAAGTGCACAAGGGAAGAGACAGGACTTGAGATTTGGCTGACAGTTCCTCACTGTTTGAAGGGAGGCTGTTGTCATGAGGGAAACCAGAGAATGCAGTAATTAAAGACCCCCTTGCACTTTGCAGATGCATGCTGGGGACTTAGACTTGGTGTTCAGCCAGTTGTCAATGTAGGTAATTGTGCTTTGATGACCTCGAGATCTCCCTTGGGATTCCAGGAGACACAGTTCTGTCTCCTCTCTACCGAAATCTGTCAGCTTCTGTGCAGAGAGACCATGTGGCCACAGTGGGAGGGAGAGTTGGGTTTTATTGCTGGGAGAATCAGTTCCACTGGTGAACAAAACCAACGCCTGATGGTCTCACCACCTCACTTACCCACACACCACCATGCTCCAATACGATATCCGTCCAACTCCACAGCACTCCTGAGCAAACTCAGCATTGCATTCCAACTTGCGTTCTGAAATAATATTACAGCTCACATGGCACCAGGAATCAAAATAATACTACGGCAACACACGATTATACGCCAATATTCCACCCTAATATTGCCCACAAGTCCAACCATGTCTTCCATACAGTACACCTCAATGCAATGCCCCATCCAAATGCAATGTTCTAATAAATCACTCTCCAACCCAACATGGCTCCTCACGACAACCATAACCCAACAAACCCCAAGCCAATCCAATGCTGAGTCAGCAATGCCTAACTGGCCAAAAGAAATGGAAAGAGAATATCAAATAGAACTATTGCTTTGGAAAACCCAGTCTTTCTCCTGCCGAACTTTGTGGTCATGTATGACTGGGGTTTTCCCAGCCTTGGGGATAAAGAAACCAAACACCCATGCCCTTAGATTTGCCAACATGCAATATTTCCTCTGACCTTGACTGCTGTCTCCCCTCTCTCTGGTTCCCTTGGCCACCATTAGGCTGGGCTAACCACGGTGGGGATGTTGGTGCCAATTTGGGCCTCGGAGACAGCTCCAAGAGAGAGGTGGGGGGAAGATGCCAGGCCAGGGGAGTGCCGTGGATGGTAGTTCTCCACATCCCTGGAACCAGGGCTGTCCCCTGGCAGCTCTGTGTGGTCTTCCCATCCATCCAAGACAAACCTCTAAGCCAACACTTGATTTGGCAGATGGGAAAAAATAGAACAAAGTTTGCTCCCTTTTTCAAGAAATGGACCCAGGGATCCCAGGCTGTTCTCCACTCTTGGTCTTTTTCCTTTTTAAACAAACCGCCTGGCTTTTAAGATCTTCAAAATCCCATTAAAGGCTTTTACCCCTTCATATATTGGAGGCGTTTGATGAAAGGGGGTAAAGGGGAGGGAAGAGATAATGGGGCCTCAGAGAACAGAGACCAGAGGCCTTAATTTCGCCTGTCTCCCCTGCCGGTAATGGTGTTGGATGTAAACACTCCTCTGGCGAACACTGGAGCGTGATTACAGGATGGCTGGGGAAAGAGGAAGTGTTTGCAAACCGCAAGGAGGAATGTCGCCCTTTGAAGGAGTTTGGCATTTATTTTTTGCCCCCTCCACTGTCCCCCCGCAATCCCAACCTACTACTTTTCTCCACTGCTTTCTTCTCTGGGTTCCCTGTACTGTAAACACAGTGACAGAAATTAGATGTGGGCAAATCTGTTAAACATTTTAAGTCGAAGTGGGGTTGGCAGTTGTCTTACTCTGCGGGATATGCGAGACGAAGCTAATAACTTTGTAATGGGCCTTTTGTTTTTGTCTGGGGACTGGTGGGGGGTGGAGTGGAAGGCTGGGGCCAGGGGTGAGGAGGGGGGTTGCAGGATGGAAAGTGGGGGGGGGCAGGCTGCTGTTTTGCGGAACTAACCTAAACTTCCAATGTTGGGGGGCAAAGTGAGCCCGGCAAGGTCCCAATCCCAGTGTGTTCAGAGGAGTAGCCAATGACAGCCCCTCCCCCATCAGCACGCCGCTTACCCCTCACGTGTTGGGGCATACTCTCTGGTCTCCTGGTCACAAAGCACCTCTTCTTGACAGCTTCATCCTGCGAACTTCTATTGCCACCTCTTCATTTGTTCCATCCGTGAAATTCCCAGTGACGTCAATGGGGTTCCATATGCAAAACACGTGCAATCCCTGGGACCACAGAGCAACGCCAGGGGAGCAGAGCGTCGGCTGTGTGCAGTTGATGCCTACATGTTTGGCTGTCTGGAAATCTCTGCCTGGGATCAAGTTCCTGTTCTTAATTCTAGTCAGATGGTTGGCGTGGGAGCCTAGAAACCCACAACTGGAAGCTCCACTAAGTGACCGTCTCATTAATTCAGCTAATACGTAATGAGACTGCGCGGCCAGTGGGGCTAGATGTTGAGGACGTGATGGCGAATAAGACAAGCTCCGCCTTTGCCTACATGGGGAGCTTAGAGTCTGGTGTGCTGTACACTAAAAATGTAATTTCACAAATAATTATTTAAGTATAACATGTTATGAGCTACAGAAAAGAGGAAGATAGAGGGCATGAAGTGGGATGCCTAATCTAGCCTGCAGGAGAAGGTGGGTGCAGGGGTCTCTTCTTTATCTTTAGTGGGATGATAGTTGAATCCAGGAATTTGTGACCTGGGGCTTAAGGACACTGAGTTTTTAGGAGTTCCATGAACTCCAATGCACCACCGTCCTTCAACCAATTTAGAGTTGATGTCTCCTGTCTTTTGCTGGAGTTTCCCAAGGGTTGGGAATATCACACCCTTTATCCAAAGCTCATTTTGGTGTTTTGATCCTCCTGGCTATATGCCAAGCATCATTTTGGGCACTTTATTAATTATAACTGCAGTGAACCACAGTGGGGACATTCACTGGATGCCTTCTTTAGACCAGGTGTGTGCTGAATAGACACAGCATGTTACCATACATGATTTGATCTCATTTTCACTAAAGAGGTTAATGGAGAAACTACAGTTCAGAGAGGTTAAGCCAATTCCCCGAGATTATACAGCTACTAAAATGATGGAACTAGGATTCGAACCCAAGACTTCAAATTCTTAATCCCTTGCTCTTTCCCAGCAATACCTTGCCTTTTGTACCCTTTTTAATCTACTGATACTTAACTTTTCCAGTAGATTATAAATCTCCCAAGGGCAAAGGATATGCCCTTTATGATTTGGTGCTACCACCAGGGATACTTAATACTTCTCTGTGTCCAATTATAATCTCTCCCCTATTTCTATTCATTAAAATTCTGTTTGTTGAGGGCACTACATTTTTAATCCTTGTATTAATACATCAAGCCCTTCTCCTTCCCAGATTTAATGTCCAGGCTCCCTTTCATTTCTTCTCATGTCATTGATGATTTCTGCTGCTTTAGTCCATTCTTTTTGATGTTCCAGTTACTGTTTACACAGAACTGGACAAAGTGATTTGGAAGAAGTTGTTGTAGAACCCCTCAGAGAGACCAGCAGCAAAAGATGTTTTCAGGGATTGGCAGAGTTGGGATCAAGGGCTCATGGGGTCTCTGGCTTGGTCAAGTCACCTAGGAGAGATGTGGCAGATTAGAGATTGCCTCGAATTAACTGTTATTCCTCATTTTGAGAGGTGGAGTCTAATTCCTTTCTTCTTGAATGTGGCCTGACTCTAGCAACAACTTGCTTGACCAATAGAATGTGGTGAAAGTGCTAGTCTAGACCTTCCAAGGCTAGGTCATAAGGACTTTTCAGCTCCCTCCTGGGCCTCTGAATACACTTGCTCTTGGAACCAGCAGCCATGCTGTGAGCAAGTTCAAACGACTTCATGAGGAGGTCCACCTGGAGAGGAACCAAGGTCCCTGACTGACATGGCAACCTTGTCATGTGAATGAGCCATCTTGTAAGTGAACCCTCTGTCCCCAGTTGAATTATTCCATCTGTGGAACAGAGATAAACCACCTCTGCTTATGCCTACCAAATTACAAATTTGCGAGCAAAATGAATGGTTGGTGTTATCTTAAGTTACTAAGTTTTGGGGTGGTTTCTTACACAGCAATAGATAACTAGAACGGAAATCTTGACTTCTACCAACTCTGGCCACCCATCTTACAGTTGCAGGGTAAGGACAGAAGAGCAATGGATAGACTTGGGCTGGCATGAGTTACCTGCAAAATTTCTTCACTGAATATTGCATTTCAGCCATGGTTTTTATCTTTTGAAGCTTTTTTGGGGGGAATTCACGTATAAAAGTTTGGGCAAAATCTCAGGTCCTTTTCCTTCCTCTACTTTAACTCTTTTGTACACTGGGATTCTAATAATAGCTAACAGGTAGCCATTTACAAAATGCTTCTTATATGAAATGCAGTATCCTAGGCATTCTCCATAGATTAATTTATTTATTCCTCATGACAGCCCTTGAGATAGATACTGTTATTGTTCCCATTTCACAGATGAGAAAATTGAGGCACAGAGAGTTTAAACAACTTTCCTAAAGCTCCATAGCTAGTAAGTGGCAGAACCATGAATCGAACCCAAGTTATCTGGCTCCAGAATTGATGCTCAAAACAATTCTCTATACTGTTTTTATATAACTTTAAATTTGAACAAAAAGCCTTCCTGCTAAAAGAAATACCAAAAATTATTGATTTAGCAATTATTAAGTATTTCCTATGGCCTATCATGGTGTTAGACACAGGGGTTTAGACATGAATTGATGATAATGACAGTTAGGGATTGTGCTAAATGCTTTGCTAAAATACATTATGTCATTCAATTTTAACAACAATCATATCAGGTAAGCATTACTGTATCCCCATTTTACAGATGAGGAAATCAAGGCTTAAATAAATTAAGGTATTTGCTTGAGGCCATATGGGTGGTCTGACTACAGAGTCTGTGCTGTTAATTGCATTGTGCCCTCTGGTTTTTCAGTCTACTTGGGGGGACAGACTAATGGACAGATGCAATATGATGACACAAATGCTTTAAATCAGGGATGCTAAAAGGTGCCGAGGTGGGAGTGGATGGAGGAGAAAATACTCAGTTTTGCCCGGGGAAGTAGTAGTAGATGGGTTCTTTTTTTTTTTTTTTAGAGGTGGTGACAGCTCAGGGACTCCTTGAGTAATCAGACTTTGCCAGTCATACAAAGGAGAGAGAGGTCATTCCAGGTGGGAAAAGCTAGAAAGAAATGGTACCTGGCAGAAACAAGCAGCACATCTGTGTCACAGTGGACACCACCAAGAATGCTGGTGACACTGGCAGGGCAGGTTACAAAGGGAATTTTATGCCCTACCAAGTGCTTCGAACTTGTCTCCGACAATGGCAATGCTTTCAAGAGGGTTGACACCGACTCAGTAACGAGGGGCATCTACACGAGCCTGTTTCTTATCTGGCCATTTTGGCTCCAGCTCCTGCCCACTGTTTGGAAGCAGCGTTTGCAGAAAGCAGAGGTTTCTGCAATTCACATAAGCCTGTCTCGCTCCCCAAGAACACATCATTTATTTCCTGTAAGTGCCTGTCTCCCTCTTCTTCAAATATGCTCAGGGTTACAACTTTCTCTGCTCCTGGGGGAGTTGTCCACTCCACACAGTAATTACTCACTCCATAAAGGCTGTCTCCAAACTCTCCTTCTCAGCCCTTTTTTCCCTGACCCTTTGCAACTGACCAGGGAAAGGGTGAGCCCTCCACCTCTCTGCTTGTTAGTAACAGCCGCCATTTTGGGTCTCCTTCGAAACCGGATGCCTCTGGGGGAAAGTACCCTTTCCCTGCCCACCCCTTTTCTCAGTCTGAAGTCAGGATAATTTATGTCGTGTCTTCCTTCCTCTTTTCTACACATCCAACCAGAACGACTGAGATTTATCTATCTATAATTACAAGATTGAGCTCATGCCCAAATCTTGTGATGCCGAGATGGATTAGAGGTGGTGAATACAAGTTTCTAGGTCATGAATTCAACCACAAGTACAACTTCATTTGACCCCTTTGAGTGTTGTTCTTCTCATCTGTGCAGTGAAGACATGGGTCCTGCTCCATTCATCTTCATCCCAGCCAGTGAGATAGATGGGACAGATATGCAAAAATGTGTCGCACGTTATAGAACAAGTTACAAATACAAAGTATCAGTAGTCATGCTATCAGCAGTAGCAAGACTGGAAATGAACAGAATGGTTTGATAAGAGCCAGATTGCATGGGTTCGGATTCCACCTTCTCTGTCTCATAGCTGTGTGACCTTGGGCAAGTTGTTTAGCCTTTTTGTGCCTCAGTTTCCTCAACTGTAAAAAGATGATACTATCTTCCTCAAAGAGGTGTCATATGAGTGAAATTGATGATTCCAAAAGTGCTCAGAATAGTGCCTGGAACATCGGAAGCACTATACAAATGCTTGTGATTGTTATTGTTATTAATGATATTATTATTGTTGTTCTTTACGACTTGTTTCTACATTTGCATAGAAAGTGAGTGGAAATCTTGACTTCCTCTTTTGATAAAAATGTCTCTTCAGTTTCAGAAGCTTGTATTCTGCAATTTATTCTAGTTAACACTAAAAACTAATAATATTAAGAACTTGGTAATAAGTGGACCCCTTGGTCCTCGGAAGAGACGGTTATTTGCAAAAAGGAAGTTTTGGATGCAGGCCATGATTTTGGACCATCTTAGCAATCAAAACCCTAAACATACCAGGTTCTTTCTGGATTCTTTTTTGCACAACATTAAGGCTTTAGGGCAGTGGAATTTGAAACAATCCATTCTAATACAGCTAGATGATTTGTTCTCAGTAGGTAGAATACTTGTAAACCCATTTATGATGAGAAGTTATTTTGTGTTTCTTGTACTTGTGTATTTTTACTCATTTGAACCTTATTAATATTAATACTAGCTCTGATAAAAGTATCTGTTAAGGTTCAGGCTTGGTCTCATGATTAGCCAAAATTAACACTTTGGAAACTCTGGCTGTTTTTGGCTACACTTTACATAACTATCACCTAGTACTCACTCAAGGGATGGTAAAATTGAAAAACACACACACACACACATCGAAAATGTATGAAAGAGATTAAGGCCCGGTATGAAAACTATTTTTATAGGCAGTTTGGCCTGAGCTTTGAAGTTCAATAGGGAGTGATGTATTGCTATCGGCTTAGATTTCACACCTATTCAATTCTGCAGCCAGGTAATAATGATGAACAACCTCCTCTGGGTATAGAAGAATGAAGCAAAATTAAGACAAGCTGTGAAACGGCCCTCTTGCTGCAATTTCATCTCCGGGATAGATTTAGATTTGCCAGGATGTGTTTATACTTTTTTCCCCCTTTAAATTAGAAAGATGGTGTGACAATATTGAAAATATTTTGCAAAAATGGAACTCCCTCCGCCACGTCACTTATAATCCTAACACCTAAAGACAAAAACATTCTTACTTTTACAGGTTACCAGTGAGTCCTCGTCCCTATGCAGGGGTATGATTATGGAGTTGCATGCAGAATTTATTTTAAGGTGTTTTAATTCTTCACTAGGCATTTTATCATCCTTTCCCCTTCACTTTTCCCAAGTGAAAAAAACAAACATCAAATCACCGTCTTGCTTGCAAAGCGAGAATTGCTGCATCATGTTTATTACCAAGCATCCTCTTTCATACGGAGCTTTAGCTTTTTGTCCTTGGAGTGACATGTGGCATTTCTGCCATAAGCAGCGTTCATTTAGATCCTTTGCCCAAATGAAAGGCCGTTGTGTCCAAGACTGGAAACAGTTATTCATTGGCTTTCAGTTTCTTAGAGTGAGGAACAGTCCACACTGGCAGATCCAGCTGTCTCTACCTTCAGTCCAGTAGAGGTACTTAGGTTGCTCCCTGAGGTTGCCATGGAAACAAGGAAGCTGCTACAGGCATCCACTCTCAGGAGTTACTCTGAGCTCCCCTCCTTTCACCCCGCATGGCCCTTGGACTTGCCAAGCTTGTTTTTATTTAGAACTTTTGCTTCTGCCATTCCCATCTGAGACTTTCCTCCCAACTCTTGCATGGCCAGCTCCTTTGTGTCACTTAGGTCTCTGCTCCAAGGTCACCTCTTCAGAGGCCCTCTCCCACTACCCTGACACCCGAACTGGTCACCATCCTCTGCCCCGTTATTTTCTCTTTCACACTTTCCATTCTGAAATCAGCCTACTTATTTATTTGTGCACCCATGAATATCTGTCTGCCCCCCTGCCTGGACACTTGTTTACTTCTATGTAGACCAACACTTGGCACTGTGCCTAGTACAGGTACATTTTTAACAAAAATGTTCAAGAATCAATGAGAGTACAGCTCACTCCTGCCTGGTCCATTTCAACCTCTTTCGAATGTACCTTAAGCATTTACTCAGGCTGGGATGGAAACAGAACACTAAACTACAACCCATGCTGTCTTCTAAATCTTCCCCGAGTGCTCTGTAAGGCAATTCTTACTCTTCATTTCATATGTGGGGAAACTGAGGCACACAGAAGTCACACAACTTCCCCATGGTCACACAACACGTGAACTGCCAAGTCACAAACACAAAACCCAAATCTGTCTGACTCCAAAGCCCCTTTGTTCCCCCATGGTCAATATTAGACTCTCCAGATTGCCAGAAACTGGACACAAGACCACGGATCTCTGAGCGTCCAGCTGCTGCGCTGGCCAACTTCAGTTCCTCCCTCCCAGAGCTGGCGACGGGAGTGGGAAAGAAGCCACCAACTCATTGCCCCAATTGGCATCACTTCATGTTTATTTTTTCATCTGTAAAATGGGCTTAATAATAGCAGGATGCTGTGGGCCAGATTAATTAATGTTTGGATATGTTCTTTGAGAGTCCTTGGATGAAAGGTGCGGGGAAAGCGCCAAGGGTTATTAGCGCAGAGGCATTTACCGTGCCTAATTTAGGATTTCCCATGCTGCCCACTTGGCAGTCTCCATGGCGATTGCTTACTCAGGAAATAGTTAGAGGGCAGGCAACAAACACCCCAATGTGAGGGTTGGCTTGTGACGGCCGAGGGAACGGGTTAGAGTGGCTTCTTGTGGGAATATTGCTTTATTCCTCATTGGTATTCTGTCCTTCCATGCTGAGAGTTACAGGTCGCCCCGATGTCTGCCTTTTGGCTTAAGGATATAAGTAGAGAAAGGGTGACAGGATGGGCTGGGGACCCACAGAATGGCTTCACCCCAATACAACATTTTTTTTTTTTTTTTAAAGCCTACAGCACCTGGTATTCCCAGGCGGTCTCCCATCCAAGTACTAACCAGGCCCAACCCTGCTTAGCTTCCGAGATCAGACGAGATCCGGTGTGTTCAGGGTGGTATGGCCGTAGATCTATGCAACAATTTTGCCTTTCAATGGGCAAAGTGATGACCATTAGCACCATAGGTAACCCAAGAGCCTGGAAATCAAGCAATTATAAAACAGGAAAAATCCACAGCTACCCATACACGGAAGGAATCAATGATGAATAGATTTTTACATAAGAATGTCCACCCAGTCCCAGAAAGACACAACCTGTATGGGACTATTACTAAGAAAGCTGAAAAGAAATCCCCTTCCTTGTTTGCTTCCTTTTTCATTATACTATTCAATTGCACAGCACATTGTTTTTTTTTTTTTTTTGAGACAGAGTCTCACTGTGTTGCCTGGGCTAGAGTGCCATGGCGTCATCCTAGCTCACAGCAACCTCAAACTCCTGGGCTCAAGCGATCCTTCTGCCTCAGCCTCCCGAGTAGCTGGGACTACAGGCATGCGCCACCATGCCCGGCTAATTTTTTCTATATATTTTTAGTTGTCCGATTAATTTCTTTCTAATTTTAGTAGAGACGGGGTCTCGCTCTTGCTCAGGCTGGTTTCGAACTCCTGAGCTCAAACAATCCGCCTGCCTCGGCCTCCCAGAGAGCTAGGATTACAGGCGTGAGCCACCGCGCCCAGCCAACACATTGCTTTTTAATAAATGTTTTATTTTAGAATAGTTTTAGAATTACAGAAAAATAGTGAAGACAGTACAGAATTCCCACATGCAGTTTGCCCTGCACTTAACATCTTACATGAGTATGGTACATTTGTCACAGCAAATGAACCAGTAATGATACATTACTATTAATTAAACTCATACTTTATTATTCAGATTTCCTTAGTTTTTCCTCAATGTTCTTTTTCTGTCCTGGGAGACCACATCACATTTAGTTGTCACATCTCCTTAGGCTCCTCTTGGCTGGGATGGTTTCTCAGGCTTTCTTTGTTTTTGATGACCTTGACAATTTTGAGCAGTACTGATCAGGTGTTTGGAGCCTGTCCATCCCTCAGTGGCGGTTTGTTTGATGATTTTCTCATGACTGGACTAGGATTATGGCCACAGAGGGAAATTGCCATTGTCATCACAGCAGATCAAGGGTACATTCTTATCACTGTTGATGTTAACGCTTATCACTTGACCTAAGGTAGTGTTTGTCAGCAGATAAGTATCTTTAAAATTTATTTTGGTATCACGAAACATTTCAAACCTATAGAAAAGATTATAATTTAGTTACTACATCAATATCTGCTTTAAGCTTCATGAGGACTTGCTCATGATGTTTTTTTCTCTAACTCATAGTTCTGTGCTCATTGAATACCTAAATGAAAGGAGGAAATGAGCCACGGTTTAAAAAAAAAACTTAAAAGAAGATAGATTGTTTATATTGAGCTTGGAAAAGTGGTATCAGAGAAAGAATGTATCAATGTCTGATGGATGGATAAATGAATGAGTGAGTGGTGTCTCCAGCATATCCAGGGGAAGAAAGACAAACCAAGGATGGTGCATTCTGGTCCATGTAGAATATTCTTCCCACAGTGGAGGGAGTTGACAAGAGCCATTGAAAATCACCCAGCCTGCACCGCTTGCTTTTGTCTTCTGTTTACCAAGCTCCCTTCTTGTTAGCATCTTGAGGGAAGAGAATGGGTTGATCAGTTAGCATAAACATGCTAGTTTTCTTTATAGTCTCTACTCACATATAAATCAATCAAGACATTGGCATGCAGATTCATTCCTCTCTAAAGAATTTGTGCTGCCTATGCATGATTCCACTCTCCATTGATTAACTCATTCAGCAAATATTGGGGGAGTGACCACGTGTGTGGCAAGCATTGTTTAGACCCTAAATTTTGCTAAACGAGACAGACATGGCTCCATCCCCGAGGAGCTCACAGTCTAGTGGAAAAGTTTCACATGACCGTTTCTGGATGCATGGTTTGCTAGATGGTAGTGATCTCATCACGGGATGCCCTCCCTGCTTTTAAATGGCACATGGTACTGGAGTCACCAGGCAGATTCCTGTCTCATTTCTCTATCTGGTTATGTCTCCATCTATGAAAGGTAGTAGGCACCTGTAGAAGAGACCATCTTCCCCAACCTATAATAGAGCAGGAACAAAGTAAATTGCCAAATCGGTTGATGACTTCATGTGCCCTCCAGCCTTAGTTTACGATTTAAACTCACACTCCTGAATATCCTGATCATTTTCATCAGACTTGCTATTTTTCTGGTCTAAGTAAGTTATTTCATTTTCATGCTCCCATGGAAGTTTGCTCCAGTATCTGCATCAGTCTAGCTAGTTCACCAGCTGACTCAAAGCTTTATGGATAAGATGACCTTCCTCTGGATGGGGGTGTGCAAAGCCCTTTAACAAGTCAATGCCTCATGGGGGATTTTCCCAGGAACTGGGACGATCGGCTTACAAAGGAAACTGTGAAGTGTGGGAAGGCACACTGGGTCCAGATCTCAGCTCTGTGAGGTGACCTGGCCTGCCTAAGCCTTGGATTCTTCGCTATGTAATAGGACTAGAAACCCCTATTTCACAGACTCTATAAAGGGTAGCATATTTGTAAACTACAGAGTCTTGTAGTAATGGCAAAATTATTATTTGGAGAATCACTAGATGATGGGCGGGGACTTTGTCTGTCTTGGTCAAGGTTGTGA
This sequence comes from Propithecus coquereli, assembly GCF_000956105.1. Classification (NCBI taxonomy): domain Eukaryota; kingdom Metazoa; phylum Chordata; class Mammalia; order Primates; family Indriidae; genus Propithecus; species Propithecus coquereli. The sequence continues at coordinate 8,643,911 of NW_012154285.1, forward strand.
TCCCCCTACTTTATGTGGTGTCTGGCACATAGCAGGATGTCAATCAGTGTGAAATAATGAATGAATGGATGGAGATGGATGGATCGATGAATAAATGAATGAAAGGAAGGAGTATTGGATGGATGGATGAATAAATGAATGGACAGATGGATGGAAGGATGGGTAGATGGAAGGAAGGATGAATAAAGGAATGGATGGGTGTATGGAAGGATGGAAAGATGGAAGAATGATGGATAGATGAATGGATAAATGAATAATGCATAAATGAATGATTAAGAGTTGTAATCAAAGCCCCTCCTACAAATAGATCTTTTCTTGTGATCGGAGGAAGGCAATAATCTCAAATTTGGCTTCTGTCTTACAACTGTTTTGTGGCTTTGAGACAGCCAACTCACCTCTTAGTTCTCTTGCTCATAAAAGGATGATAATGACACCTTTGCAGGGGGCTGGTGGTGTAGTGGATGTTGAGAAAATTAATTAGGCGATGGTAAACGGCTTTGAGATCTCCACATGAAAGGTGCCGCAGAGGTGACCTTGTTATTATCCTTGTTTCCTGGGGTTTCCTCTCACTGCTTCTGCCTCCTTCAAGATGGTTTCTCCTACTCACGGTGCCCCAGAAGCGAGTTGTACTCGGAGACGAAGGCTGCCTTTCATTGGACTGACTCTTCCCTGGGGCCATTTGGCAGAAGGCTTCCAGGTGAAAGGGATATAATCCTAGGAACATAGATGCCGTGCCTCATTTCCTTCCAGAAGGACTGATTTTCCCAAATGCCAGCCAGACCCTGCAATACACAACAGCCTGAGAACAGACTCTTTTCCTCCCTCCTGGCATGATAAAATAAGGGATCCCTCTGGATCCTCTGTTTTGGGGGTCCCACCTGTCGGCAAGACCTGGGCTTAGAGCTAGAGACCAGGTGTCTACCATCTGGTGTCCAAAGAGACCTGGGATTCCTTTACATCCACTACCAGATCACAGCCTTCCTCCTCTGCCATTTCCCATCTCTGGCACCCCAGGTTGAGGGCATGGGATACATATGTCTTTTAGCTTGTGTGTTTCTGAAAGAGAAAAAAAGTGGCAGACACTGGAGCTAGGAAGATGGTTTGGATCCACAGCTGTGTGCCCTTGGACAAGTTGCTTCACTTCCCTGATGTTCACTTTTGCACATCTGTAAGATGGGGACATAATGCCGGCCACACAGGGTTGGTGGAAGGATCGAATGAGATGGTACATGTTCAAATGCCCAGGAGTTTGGTTTCTTTTTCCTTCTCCTCTCTCCTTCCTCTGCTTTTAAGGCTGTTCCTGGGAATCAGAAACATCTTTCACTCAATGAGTTATTCTTCGTGTTCTGTGCTCTGCATTCCCGTAAACACCAAGTTCTTGCATCTAGAGACATAATTGCAAATCTTACCTCTTTCTTGATGTCCACAGCCCCTCATTGTCCAGGGACAGAATTTCACATGTTTCCTCAATTCTGGGCTCTTCCTTCTTTCTCCATAGATAAGGGCAAGAGCCTCCTTGCTGTCCTCACTTCACCTCCTTCCTCCTATCCTCCCATGGAAGGTGGAGAGACCTTCCTAGGAAGGACATAAACCAAATTACACTATGTCCCACTTGAGCCTCCTGATGCCTTCCCAAAGGGAGCAGGTGCCTCTGGTGTTCCCACATCACAGCCCCTCTGTGCCGTTTGTAGCTGGAATTGAAAGCAATTGCCAGGACGCCCTCTCTCCCATCTTTCTTCTCTTTTCTCTTTGCCCCTCTCCTTTCCTCATCTCTCCCCTTCTTTGTCTTCCTCCTTCTCTCTCCCTCTCCTCCCCAATCTAATCTTCTTCCCCTGCTCCCTCCTCTCTGAACATTCTGTTTCTCTTCAAGCTCTTTCTCTGCCTGTCTCCTTATCTCTCTCTCTTTACTTCTTGCTTACCCCTCTCATGGGAGTATCCTCCCTGAACTGGCACGAGAGGGAATCCCACAGCTGTGACCAGCACCTCGTAGTGCAGGGCAGAAGAACGTTGGGAGAAAAGATCACAAATACATCCTTCGCTGTTGCCACGGCCATGCTTTGGGGAAGTCGCTGAAGCCACCAAGGGCTGTTTGACCACATAGTTCTGGTTGGAGAGCGACGACGACCTTCCCCATATTTTCCGCGGTCCATTGCTATTCTCTTTGCCGTGAGTATGACACCTCAAAGGCTATTTTCTCTCTGAAGAAAGTTCAGTAGCTACTTTTTCTCTGTCACTGCAGCACCTTATTCCCTGAGAATGAAAAGTGCTCATATTGTCCCTTAATTGTAAATTTCTTAAGGGCAGACACCCTATTTCATACATATTTACATCTTCACAAGGCCTGCGCAGTGCCTGGGACAAAGTGGAAGTTCAATCAATATTTGTTAAGTTAAGTGGATTGGAGAAATAAGGTCCTCCTGAGTGTAGTCTTTTAGACTAAATCCCCTTTGGTTCCCAGCCCTCTCTAAATGGATCAGGTTATTCCATAACCACAAGGAAGCTTGAAACCCTCTTTGCCTGGGGGAGGAAAATTTCAGCCAGATCAATTCCAACAGGTGATTTCCCAGCCCAAGATGTCTAAAGATGGACTCTTCACGGATTTGCTCATTTTTCCTTTCAAACATTTTATCCTCAGCCCTGAGTATATTCTTTTAAACATCCATTCAACTCCACACCTCTGCTTCGCTTTAAACCTACTACTTGTTTGAATGTGGAGAGTGACTTCTAAGAAACTTTCCCTTAAAATTATTCCCAAGGTTGAAGACAGTAGCAGAAATGTTCTCCCCCTTTTCCTTTTATTTTTCCAGGTGATCAGTCTCTCAACATAGAAAGGAGACCCAGTTTCTGGTTCCAGTTCTGCCACTGGGCACCTTGAGTGAGTCACTTTCCCTCTCTGTCAGTGTCCTCATGTGTTAAGTGAAAGGCTAGGTAAATGATGGCCCCCTGCCTGATTTTGTAGATAAAGTTTTATTGGAGCACCGTTGCATACATTTGTCTAGGTATCCTCTAGGGCTACTTTGGGCTGCAATGGCAGAGTTAAGTAGTTGCAACAGAGACTGTAGGGTCTAAAAAGCCTAAAACATTTTCTGTCTGGTCCTTTAGAAAAAAACTCTGCCCATCGCTGGAACAGATGGTTTCTTAGGACTCCTTCAGTTTGAGCTAAACATGCCTTGATGTTTAGCCAGCTCTACTGAACAACTCACATCCTTTATAGATAGGCATCGTCCTTCATGTGGGATACATGCCACTGGGGTTCCTGGACATAGCTGCGGGGATCCACTGCCTGGCGTGAAGCAGCATTAAAATCAATTTCAAGCAAGTTTTTGGCCTTTTTGCTTGTCATCCAATCCTTCCCGCTGCATCAAGGAGAGAGGCTCTAGTTGGTGCTAGAATACACAAGCATGCTTCATTCTAGCTCATTTCTTTAAGCACACTACCATATTCAGCCGCGATTTAATCACACTTGTTTCACACCTACTGCATGGGTTTGTAATCTCTTATGTGAAATTTCAAAATCCAAACTTCCTGAAAACAGAGTTTTTTTTTTTAAACCCATTTAATAGGCATACCTAACCTAAACATCCATGAGATTATTTATTGCTTTTCAAAAATCTGGCTTAAATGGGGTTACATCAAACTAAAATGCTTAACAGCAAAACAATAAACAGAGTGAAGACAACAACCTACAGAATGGGAGAAAATGTTTGCAAACTATTCATTTGACATGGGTTAATGTACAGAATATATAAGGTACTCAAACAATTGAACAGCAAAAAATAACAAATAACCCAATTGAAAAATGATCAAAAGAACTTGCTAGACATATCTCAAAAGAAGACATGAAGTGGCCAACGGGCATATGAAAAACTACTCCACATCACCTATCCCCGTGGATATGCAAGTTGAAGCCACAATGAGATACCACCTTACTCTGGTTAGAAAGGCTGTTTATTCTCAAAAAATGTAAAAGAAAACAAGCATTGGCAAGGATCTGGGAAAAGAGAAGGCTTACCAAATGTTGGTGGGATTGTAAATGAGCACAGCCATTTTGGAAAGCAATATGGAAATTCTTCAAAAAATTAGAACTACCACATGATCCAGCAATCTCACAACTGGGTATATACCCAAAGGAAAAAATATCAGTATGTTGAGGAGATACCGACACTTCGATGTTTATTGCAGCGCTGTTCACAATAGCTAAGACATAGAATCAGCCCAGGTGTCCAACAACAGATGAATAAAAAAAGAAAATGTGGTATGTATTCACAACGGAATATTATCGACCCACGAAAAAGAATGAAATCTTGTCATTTGCGACAACATAGATGAACCGGGAGGACTTCCTGTTAAGTGAAATAAGCCAAACACAGAAAGACAAATACCGTATGATTTCACTCACACAGGGAATCTAAAAAAAATTATATCATAGAAGTAGAGAATCGAACAGTGTTTAGAAGAGACCAGGGAGGGGAGAGGTCAAAGAGGATGGAGAGAGGTTGTTCAATGGATACAAAGTTCCAGTGAGATAGGAGGAGTAAGTTCTGGTGTTCTGTTGCACAATAGGATGACCATGGTTAACATTCAAGTATTGTGTATTACAAAATAGCCAGAAGAGAGGTTTTTGAATATTCTTACCACAAAGAAATGAGAAATGCATGAGGCGATGGCTGCCCGAAGTACCCAGATTTGATCATTCTACAACAAATACACATGTAGAAACATCAAATTGTACTCCAGAAAGATGTACAATTATAACGTATCCATTAAAAATTTAAAAAACTTTCATTTTTATATAATGATGACCTTTATTACTAACAAAAACAACCTGTCT
>NW_012154285.1:8648791-8668096 GCF_000956105.1 Propithecus coquereli
AAATTGTACTCCAGAAAGATGTACAATTATAACGTATCCATTAAAAATTAAAAAAACTTTCATTTTTATATAATGATGACCTTTATTACTAACAAAAACAACCTGTCTTAATGTGAATGTGTGTAAGTTGTGCTGTAAAACTATGAATGTATCTAATCGGGCACAGTCCTGGGGGTGTATGTGCATGTTTTCTTTCTGAAGTCTGGAAAATTCTGAATTCTGAAACACATTTGGCCTTGGGGGTTTTGAATTAGGGGATTGTGGACCCATATTTCTTTTTATGGTTACTTCCTATTTATGGTAAGCATTTAAAAGTGCATAAAGTGAGTCAATTTAAACCAAAAAATATATAAAGTAAATAATAATAAGAGAGGTATTCAGATCTGGCTTATGTTGTAGAGTGGGACCGAGATGACTGAAGTTTGGGAAAACCTGTTCTCAAGGGTATGTTCCATCCCTTTAATGACCCTTCGAGTCTTTTTTTTTCCTCGTTTCTCACACTATTTCATGGTCACCAAGCCATCCTCTTAAATTGCCTCTAAACCCAGAGTGTCTTTGCGGGTGATAGTTAATGAACAATCCTGTCTCACCCATACGATGATATGTGGCTCCAAGAGCTGATTTGACATTCCCGACACTTTAAAGACCAACTTCAAGGTCACTGAGGACCTGCACGAGAAGGAGTTTCCTCGGAGAACCGGGGTGGAGGCAGGAATCTGGGATCTCGAGGTTCAGGGGTCCTACGGATGGTCTCCACGGCTTTGAGGCCAGACTCGCCGGAGTGCTGTGTTCTAAAAGGAGCTAGTTCAATCCTTTCGGAAGGCAATATCCCCAGCCCTAAGTAGTTCTTAAAACACCAAACAACATTAGCTCCCACAAATGAGGGAGGCTTAAACCTAAACCCGATTACAGCCAAGAGTGGCTAGGCGGCCAAGGTGCTATAAAGAAATGATGTTATTATGTCCAAGGGATGCCATTAAAACTCTGTTTACAAACCAAATGTGCCAGAGAATGGGTCAGGGAAAGAATTATTAGCAACAAAGCTATTTGATCTCTTTTATGATCCAGTGAGTCATATTGCTCCATGCTCTAGAAGGTGAATAATGAAAACCTCAAGCCTGTTGATTTATAAACAGGCCCAGAATTCCATGTTCTTTAACCTCAGATGCCCTCTTAAGTGTGACTTACCCTAAATCAAATGGGACATCAGATACCACTGGGCTTCTCCCTCCTCCCGAGAGGTAATTGAAGAGGTGATTGGCGTACAGGGTGCATAAAATCCCTGTTCAAGATGATGGATAGCAATGGGGAAGGGTTAACAGCCAGGACTTAGAGACATGGCTTTGTTTGTACATGCCCCGCATCTGCAGGGCTTGAGGCTCCCAAGCTGCCTTTGTTCAAGCTCTTGGATTCTCTGCAGACCAAGGAAAGGGAGTCTCAGGGATGGATGTTAACACTTTGTCCTAACAGAACTTTTGCTCCCTTTTTCCCCCAATGAGGAGATTATACGGCTCAGGACCAATCTGGGTTTACATCCAAACTCCACCCATTACTGAATGCAACCTTGGGAAAGTGACTTACTGCCTCTGAGCCTCAGTTTCCACATCTGTAAAATGACACAGTCATAGTGTGAGCTTTAACTCTGTGCCCAGCATCATGCTAAGGTGCAGCACACCAGCTTATTTAAATCTCCACAATGGTCAGACTAACTTTACCATGACCTTCTCATGCAGCAGATACCCTTCTAGGGATTCTGCATCTAGTCATTCATTTCGTCCTCACGGCAACTCTGTGAGATAATGCTGAGATCAGGATGCTACAAGAGCAGCCCCTGAGACAGGATCTGAGTCTCAGTGGTTAATCTGAGAGATCTCAAGAAACCCCTGTAAGTTTTGCTATTATATAAAGCAAATTGGGAAACCTTCCATCTTATTTAGTGATCTGGAACGAGAAAATACGGCACTAGAATAGGCATCTCCTTAGAACTGTGAAATAAACAGCAGTAAAATAATTGCAATTAAGAAATAGAGAAAAAAGTAAAAGACGGTAAATTCTTTGCTTTCCTTATTCTTCTGTTCTATTGTTCTGTAAAATAAAAGTTATATACATGGGGAAAAAAAGCCTCTGTAAGAAGTGGGGAAGTGAGAGGGGAAGGAAAGATGTTAGTCAAGCCACAGCCCTCACCCCGTGTCACCAGCATTCCTGCTGTCAGCAACTTGGCTGCAGTCCCGTGGGGACCTTTAGGAAGTGTGCACCCCAGATCTGGGGTATGGCACTCTCCCAGGAGCCTTAAGTCCAGCATTTCCAACATGTCCCACATGCAGGCCAAATGAATCCCTCGGGCAAAGACTCAGGTGCTTGGAGTCGAAAGCCGCTGGGTTGGCCTGCTCGGGAACAGTGCAGGGAGGGTTCCGGCATGTCCCCACAGCACCCACTACAGGTCCGTGTCATGGAGGGTTGAAGAGTCTTCCTGAAGGTTTCCCAGCTGGCAAGTGGGGGCAGGGGGCAAGGGGTGGACAGATTATTTATCCACTATTTATCCACTGACTTCGGGGTCCACAGTGAAAGCTTCTAGGTTATGCTTCATAACTCTCCCCGGAAGGTACCAATATCCCATTTTACAAATGAAGCATCTGAAGTTCAGAGTGAGGAATTGACTTTGTCCCACAGCAAATTAGCAACTGAGCCAGGACTGAAACTTGACTCCCTTAACTTCAAAGTCAGGGCCGGCCTCTTCCTTTGTTCCTGCAGAGGGATCCCCAAGTTTCTCCTGAATCAGACCAGCACTCCCCTGTCTCAACCCAGAAGCTCAGGCTGCAAGGACAGGCAGGGGGTTTATGCTGTCTCATTTCTTTAAGGCCAACACCACGCCTGAAGGTGAGGGAAGGTCATTTGTGAGGGCTTGGCCCGTGTGCCCACCCCGCAGAGAGGCCAAAAAAGATACCTTCTAAGCCAACGGGGCTGACTCATAGGCCTTAGTCCTATTCCACTGTTTCCGGACCCTAGATAACTGCCTGACGCAGCTCTTAATTTATTCCATCTCCCTTTGTCACCCGGGTCATCCTTCATGTTATTTGGGCACATCAAAAATTATGCACCTTTGAATCAGAGTTGGCCTAAAAGGCTATAATTACACGTCCTAAAATGGATTCTTCGAGGCCTTCAAGCAGAAACCCTCCCTCCTTCCTTTTCCCCTCATCCTCCCCTTCAAGGAATGATACAGAGACTTAGAAAGTGCCACCGGGCTCACAAGCACCCTGGCAGGGAGGGCAGAGCTGCATTAAGAAACCACATGGCGTTAGTCGATGCTCTTGACGTGCTGTGGTTTTCTGGTTCACTTTGCTAGACTGTGCCCAGCGCTGTTCCCGGAGCCATTTGTCATTGTACTCGCAACTCACATCACACCCCGACTCAGCCTGTTACCCTGCGGAGTCAACAGCCTGACCGTTTTTCATGCAAAGCCAGCAAAAACAGACTGCCTGGCAGAGTTGGAAAACAGACTCCGGAGCCTCCGCCTTTCTTGTAGAAATAATAAATGATAACAGTATTGAGGATGACTGGACCCTGATGATGACAAGAAACAAACAAAAAAAGGGTATCTTCTAAGCCCTGGGCTTGCAGACGAGGCCTGGCTTGGGCACACATTTGTTTGGCAAACTTGGGCAAGTGCTTTCCTCTCTCTGGGTCTCATCTCTTTGCTCACTGGTGAAATGGACATGCAGTGGGCTGAAAATGAACCTGAAGTTCATTTCCAACATTTGAATATTGTGTTGGTTTCCTGGGGCTGCTGTAACAAAGTACCCCAAACCAGGTGGCTTAAAACAACCGATACTTATTCTCCCACAGTCTGCAGGCTGAAGTCTGAAATAAGGTGTCAGCAGGGCCACACTCCCTCTGAAACTCAGAGTAGAATCCTTTCTTGCCTCTTCCAGCCTCTGATGTGGCCATCAACCCTTGGCTTGCAGCTGCATCAGTCCAGTCTCTGCCTGCATCTTCACAGGGTGTTCTGCCCTGTGTCTGTCTTTGTATATGTCCAAATTTCTCCCTTCTTACAAGGACACCCATCCTATTGCAGTAGAGCCCATCCTATAATAGTACGACCTTGTCTTGATTACATCTGCAATGACCCTTTTTCCAAATACGGTCACGTTAGGTAGGTAACTTGTGGGTTAAGACTTCAACACATCTTTTTAGGGTTAACACAATTCAGCCCACAGCAGGTATTATTGAGAGCTTCCCTAATGAATAGGTTTAGGGGGGTTCGCTTTTGAAATTTGAGACAGGAGCTATTGATGGCTTGTCCTCAGTGGGGATGAAATTGGGGAAAGCAGAGCAGGGACCACTATTAACTGCAGCCAAGGCTGACGTTAAGCTGGGATGCTTCGGCACAGTCACGTGTTGTTAAACTATAAGAGGGCCGTCCACTGCCCTGAGATGACCCTACCCATGAACTCTCCCGTCCTCTGGCTGCCACTGTGGCAAGACAGTTTGTTTTTCTGTTACTGGAGTTTCTGATTGGTCCTGGTAAATATGCTGAGTAATATGGGGTATCTGTTGTGACATCGGGACCCCCCCAGTGGAAGCCGAGACCAGGTTGGATGAATCCTACTTCCCCCCTTGTACTGGTCATATAGTGGGTCTTAAAGTCCCTGAGGGTGGGAATGTTTGTCTGTCTGTTTGCTCATGGGTGTATTACGGGGCCCAGCACACGAGATTAGGGCCTGGAGCACATCACAGATGCTCTGTACATGCTTGTTGAATGAATAAATAAATTATCTGACAAAGTTGATGGCCAACATAAGCAAAGGGAGCCTGTGTCTGTGCCCTTGTATAGTCTCTCTCCTTCTCTGAATAGGTCTGGCCTGTGTACCCAAAAAGGCATTGCAAAAATAATGGTGTGCAACTTCTGAGGCTAGGTCATAAAAGACATTGCAACCTCCACCTTGCTCTCTCTTTGGGTCACTGGCTCAGGGGCAGCCAGCTGCCATGGGGTGAGGATGCTCAAGCAGCCTTGTGGAGAGGTCCAGGCAGCGGAGAACTGAGGCCTCCCACCAGCAGCCATGTGGAAGTGGATCCTCCGGCCCCAGTCAAACCTTCAGGTGAGACCACAGCCCCCAGGTGACATTTTGACTACAGCCTCATGAGGCACCCTGAGCCACAGCCACCTAGCTAAGCCACTCCTGAATCACTGACCCACAAAGTGAGTTTGTAATTGTTTAGTTTTGTTTTAAGCAACTAAATCTTGAGGTAATTTGTTATGGAGCCACAGATAGTGAATACTCTGCTCAGTATATATTTCTTGCATGAGTGAGGAAACTAATGAATAAATGAATGAATAAGTATACTGTTTTTTCAGAATAATTATCGTTAGCTGGAAACTAGCTCCATCCACCATAGACTAAGTGAGGGTGACTTCAAGCAGATATGATCTCATCTCTCTGAGCCTCAGTTTCCTCATCCAGAAAATGGGATGACAGTGGTAACCACCTCAGAGAGTCACTGTAAAGATTTGGTAAGAAAAGACAGGCAAAGACAGCACCATGCTTGGCAGGGGTCATATTGAAATTATTTAGCACTTATCACAGCCTGGGAATAAACAGTCAGAATGGGCACTAGTCATTACCAGTGGGTTGGATGTCAGCCCTGGGGTGTGGCACATGAGAAGCCATCCAGGTTTGGTGGCTGTGATCATGGTTATTGTCACCAGGCCAAAGGCTAATAGTCTCAGTACCTGCTGCTAGGAGCTCTCAGCTTAGTGTGGAAAAGAGACAACAAACAAACATTTACACTCTAGTATGACGAAGGTTGTACGAATATGCCAAATGGAGATCGGGCCTGCGGTGGGGAGGAAAGGCCCATGTAACCACAGAGGGCAGAGCTCCAGAAGTCTCTGGGCTTATCAGCCTCAATTCCAACGCTCAGCCACTCTTCAGAGTTGACATTTATTTTTTCTCCCATGATTCCACCCAGTCTGGAATGAAGAAACCAGTTCTGAACCAAACTAAAACCTAACTCCACCACTCACCTGCACTGTGACCTTGGGCAAGTCACTTAGCCTCTCTGAGCCTCAGTTTCCCCCCTTTAACAATAGTTTTTAACTCATAGTAAGCACGTAAACAAGAGAGGTCTTGGTCCTATGTTTGACACTAGCGAGTGCTTTATAACCTTCGTGTGGATTACTACTGTTACTGTTTTTATTGTGTGAGATGCTGAGTTCTACCTCCTCCTCTCTGAAGATTCTGTTCTCATGGAAAAGATGGCTCCATGAGAGATGAATCTTGGTTTTCCTTCCCACACACATACCGTCCGCAGGGCCCCCTTGAACTTCAAAGAGGAGCCCCGCCAGGATGCTCAGCTTGCCGCAAGTTCCGCAGGAGAGAGATGGGAGCCCACTTCAAGGGCCGCTGAGCAGCTGTTTGATATCACACCAGGGTGGCCAAGACTTCGGGGACGGGCCTGTTTACTCCTTGCAGATAACATCTCGAGTGGACTGTGGGGAGGGATGGGAAGGACGCTCGGGGTCAGCCTCCACCTTTGTAGTTGTTTAAATATCGATTATAATGCATCTGAGACTGACTTGTGCTTGGGTGAGGAGCGAGTGATGTGTTTGAAGATATCCCATTTATCCACTCGGTAACTTTTATTTAGGGGATCTTAAATCTCTTAACAAAATGAGGGAATCTAATCTCAGTCATCATTTTTCCAGTTAAGAACGTGTTCAGCAGCTCCTCGTTAATAACCCTCATTGTGGGAAACTTTTTCTAAGATACCAGAGGCCTCCTCCATCTTAATTAAATATGCCAGCAAATATTAATATGAGATCGAGCTAGCCAACTAACTGGAATGGGAGTATGATGCTAATTGGATTTCAGAAAATAAAGATTGCACAAAGATGTTTTGGAAACAACTTGTTTAAAAAATGCAATTGTTTTCTTCATTGCAGGATTTCCTAGGGTCCCTTGTATGCTCATGTGCATGTTGATTATTTTTGTCCCTGAGAAGGATCTAATAAGCCACATTTCTGCAAATGTTTTTGGACCACAGAATCTTTAACTTGTGCAGCATAGTGTGTGATCAGCATTCTTAGAAACACGTTTTGGTCCAGGCTTACTGTATGAAATAAAACAGGTAAAGTCCTTGGACCCGAGCAAACAGCACATAGTAGGTGCTTAGAAAATGGTACACACTATTATTTTTATTATGGAGGGGGTTGAACCGCAAAGTCGCTTCCCAGTCTAGAAATCAATGATTCTAGTTATAATGGCATTACACAAAAAGTGATGTGGGCTTGTTGGCTTGGGTGAAATGGGAAAAAAAAATAATTGAAATCACACACTCATACAATTTCTTTAGTAATTTAAATTCAATCCCTAACAAGCCACAAAGTAGATCTTCATTTTCTTTCTGCTTTTTCACAAGACCCTAACGAACAATGAGATCCTTAGAGGAAAGTCAAATAACAACTAGGGAAAACCCCCGGGCACACAATTCAGCATTTGAAGGAAAAGTGCTGTCTTGAAAAGGGGACATATTTTAGCAGAACCTGGGTTGGACCAGTGTCCTACCTTGGACATGCCTCAGCTGTGACCATATGGAAACCACCCCACTGCCTGGGATACTGGGCTTCTTAACTGTGAAACATAAACAAGACATGAACGTATCACCTAGCCACTCGAAGTGTGGTCCACAGATCAGCAGCATTGACATCACCTGGGGTTATTATTTTTCTTGGCGAGACCTGGGTTCTTTCCCACCTACTTACCATTTCCAGGTTTTGTTTGGCAACGTGGTACAGTGGCTGCTTGCTTAGCCAGATGTGCCTAAACATTTTGGAACTCCAAGTCCAGAGGGCACTTCCTGCTCTAGGGAGAGAGCTGGTGCCAATTGTAATTTTCATTTGTAGATCTGGATTTTTATGACAAAAACATCATCAACATGGAAGACTGACATTTCTGCTTTCAACTTGGAGTCCCCCAGCACCTCCCTGGCCCCTTGCATCCTCTCTTCCTCCCTCCCTCTCTCTCTCTTTCTCTCTCTCTCTCCTCTTCCTCTTTCTCTCTCTCTTTTTTCACAATAAAACAGCAATGTAATCAGACCCTGGAATGTGTCTTGGCATGAGGAATAAACTCAGGCAGCTTGGTTTATTAGCTGTTTCCATGAGAGAGAACTCTTGGGGCCAAACAGATATTTACAAATAGCGCGAGCACTGTGCTGCTCCCCAGTGGTGTCATGGCTGTCTGGAGAAATTACTTCTCAGAGAAGTTATACTTTTCTCTTCACTCTCTCCTCCTCCACCTACCTCATCTATCCTGCTCTCAGCTAGGTCATCCTATCACCACAAGGTCTCCAGAAGAAATTCTTCACTGCTTTTGAGAGTTGAGGACCTGAGGGTAGAGTTTACTACTCTGGGGGAATCAGACCAGAAATGGAGCCCTAAAAGATGAATGTTTTGAAATAAACAGTGACTGAGCCAGCTGAGAGCCCTTACAAACAGAAGCAGGTATCTCCTATGGGGTGATTTTCAGCCTTGCAGATCTTAGAGTGGTCAGAAGACTAAGTGCAGCCTGATTATATTAGCATCTTTCTGCTTCAAGTATTTGTTCGTTCAACGAATATACATTGAATTCCCAGGACATACACGGTGGCACATTTGATGCTGGAGTTATCATCTTATATCCAAGGTCCAGACAGAAAACAGGCATCATTAAAGGTTCTTCAAGCAGAGAGGATTTAATGCAGGGAATTGAATCCATAGGTGATGGAAGGACTAGGGAAGCAAACAGCAGACAGTAGCAGGAGGTCAGTACTGTACCTAAGAAAAAAGGACAAAAAGAGGAGCTTGTACTACCAGAGTCTAGGTGCCAGGACCTTCAAGTGTAGCCAACATTATCAAGTAGCTGTAGCTGCTGCCAAAGCAGGATAAGTGTGTGGGGTGAGAAATACTCCAGCTGCTTCCTCTTCCCTCCCTTTAGTCTTCTACCCAATCCTCCCATTGGGTGAGCCTACTAGGAAGCCAGAAGGCAACGGAACTTGGGAAATGTAGTATCTGTGACTTGAAAGACAACAGAACAGGCAAATGATCTGAGAGTGAGCAGGCACATGGTTGGCCCACGTGGTGAAAGTCACGGGCACAGTCTTAGAAAGATGTGGGCACCAGCTGTTGCCTCATCTTACCTGTACGCTTGACACCTACCTTCCAAACCCACACTGAATCTAAAAGCGGGGAGATGATGGTTTTTCCAAATTCTTTTTCAACTGAAATGTGGAAACTTGCCAAAAGGAAAACAAGTTCACATCTCAGAAGGAAATTGACTTAGTAGATGAGCGAAAATTTGCGTGAACCAATCTCTGATGACATCGCTTTAGCTTTAGACCCCCAAACTGAATTTAGCATTGGGGTGTCTTCCAGCCTAAAAACACCTTTCCCTGCAATTATTATGATTAACATTTATTGAATACTGGGCAGGTACCAGTCATTGTGTTAAATTCTTTCCATGTTGGTAAAGTTTACATCAACCCCATGAGGTAGCTGCTCTTACTATACCCATGAATAGATAAGCAATCCAGGGATTTGGACAGGTTAAATGACTTTCACCTGTCATACTGCCAGAAAGTGGTAGAGTTGTATTTGGAGACAGCAATCTGACTTCAGAACCCATATTTTTAGCCACTTCTGGATGTTGCCTTCTGTTTCTTTGTCTTGCACATGGTAGTTGCATAATAAAGGTGAATTTAATTGTATGGCAGATTAGAGGAAAATCCAAGGTAGGATATAGTTCAGCTGCTAGAGTAGCAACCCCAAGTAACTGTAGCTTAAATAGGTAGACACTTATTTCTCCTGCATATAAGAAACTCTGCTTGTTTGGTGTCCCTGCATCTTGGGAGTTTTCAGGGGCTCAGAATTACAGCTTTTTTCTTCATCATTCTTAGAGTATTTTCATTGTTGATTTTTTTTTTTTTTTTAGATATTTTACCACCAAGTCTGTTTTCCAGACAGTGGAAAGAGAAAAATGAAGGTAAGAAAGAAAAGTTCCTTCACTCTAAGGGTATAACCCAGGGTATAACCACATTTTTCTTTGTCCATGAGTCAGGACTTAATCATAGATTCCCACCTAGCTGCAAGGGATCCTGGCAGTGGGCAGCCCAGCTAAAATCCAATCGTTCTATTAATACAGTAGAAAAGGAAACCTGATATTGAGGGATAACTCTCTGGTCCTGCTTGCAAATACCTTTCTTTTGACTTCAATTTACTGATCGAAAAGCTTTTCCATACTTTAGCTAATGTACAAATCTCCAGTTTGGAATGATTTCATCTTCAGTTTTCAACACACAGGGCAACTGAGGACAAAAGAGGTGAAATTATTTGCTCCAGGTCACCAAATGAGTCAATTATATGGGGAATGATATGGGAATGGGTATTAATTTTATAAGTGGCCAGTCATTCAGTTCTTTTTTTATATCATACGGCTTTTTGCTTCTCGATGTAACCCCATTACTGTGTTAGTGTGGGATAATAAATTCTTATGTAATGAAGACTCAGTGCATATAAACACCCTTTGTTTAATGCTCAGAGCTATTCAACTATTAGGAATTATTATTGGAAATATTACTCAATTTTTTGACATTAACACAATTCCAGCAAGTCTAAATAATTCATGTGAAACAATAAAGAAAGATAAGTGTGAGAACTCAAGTGTCTGAAGGGTTTAGTCAAGAAATATTTGTTTTTATGGACAGAAACTTACTCCAGCTCAAGCTAAGAGGATTAACTGTAGTATGCACTGGATGATATTGTGAGCATTCAAGGGTTAGAAACAAAGTTTAGAAGATCCCATCAATTGAAAATTCATCATCTGAGCCCATGTTTTACAGAGTTGTGTAGGGAAGCACACATTGCGTTATAAAAATAATTACCAGTAAACTCATCACTTATACACATATTCCCTAGCAAATGTCCCAGCCCATTTCGCACGAGCATAACTGCTCCCAGCACATCAATACCTTTGGTAGACACTCCCTCACAGATTGCCAGATGCTGTAGGTATCTCACAGTACCATGCAAATACGATGCAAATGGATTGCAAAGTGGAATTGCAAATCTTGCAAAAGATGCAGGATTTCATAAAGTGGATGAAAATTTTGCTGGAGAGCAGCTCTGATTACAAGCAAAGCATCCGATGGATGAGACTGTGGTAGCATCATGCCAGTTGACACAGCGGGTGCTTCAAACGAGAATGATTTGTGTATCAAAGGATTAAGGGAGGGTCCTAAGGAAAATTGATAAAACCCTCCAGTATTTCTGAAAAAATTACCCTTTTTATGATCCCGCTGCAAAAAGCCCACTGTGAAGGGAATGTGTCACATTACGGTATCATATAATTTATGTAAATATATAGTCTCAGAAAACTTGCCAAAACTTGATTCGAGCTTTGTTCATTCTAAGAATTAGAACATTGTTGACATTATAGCTGGACTGCTGTTAGATATGATAAAATAACTTGTTTTTATGATTTTCAGTTTGAAGAGTTTTTAAACCCCCAGGATCCCTTGAATGGTTTATTAGATTGGGAGGTTTATGGAATATTCCTTTTTTCTGAGGCGGGGTTGGAGGTCTTGACTTGCCTGTTAGTCTTTTTGCTTTTGCTGGCTGGAAATAATTGCTGTGCAAGAAAATATGCAATGGGAGAGCATCAATCCTTGGTGGCCTGTTTGGGTGCTGGAGTAATAATGTTGCTTCTGCCGTTGACAACAAAAACAATAACAAGGATCATTAACTGGGCTTTGATTATGTTCCAGGCACTATGCCAAACAGCACGTGGGTCATGTCATTCCATCCTCAGATAACCCTATAAGGTAGCTACTATTCTAGACCCATTTAACAGTTGGTGGTATTAAGGGTTAGCAAAGTTAGGTATTTTGCTACTATGTTTCAATACTTACTTTGTGTTTTTTTTAAACGAAATTCTTTCCGCTCTAATTCTTTTATTGCAATAAGAACATTTATCATGAGATCTACCATTTTAACAATTTTTAAGCGTATAATATGGTATCGTTAATTACAGGCACTATGTCGTACAGCAGATATCTAGAACTTACTCATCTCACGTAATTGAAACTTTACACCCGCGGAATAGCAACTCCCCATTTCTACACCTCCCCCCACCACCGCTGCCGCCTCGCCCCTGGCATCCACCATTCCACTCGCTGCTTCTAGGAGTTTGGCTATTTTAGATACCTCACATGAGTGGAATCACACAATATTTGTCTTTCGTGTCTGGCTTATTTCACTTAGCTTAATATCCTCCAGGTTCATCCATGTTGCCACAAATGGCGGGACCTCCTTCTTCATTAAGGCTGAATAATACTCCACTGTATGTATATAACACATTTTCTTTATAGTGAATTCCCTTTTGATTCTTGCACATTGATCAAACATAGAAAAGTAATTGGGAGACAATGTGGCATGGATCTGAGATCCTAATCAATCACCTCTCAGCTTGTTACTTACTAGTTAAAAACCCTGGGATGGTGACTTGATCTGTCCGACTATGAGTTTTCTCAACTTTCTATGGGGATAGTAATGTCTACCTTACAGTGTTATTATGAAGATTAAATTAGATAATTCATGGAAAGTGCCTAGTATACTATTTGATCTATAATGTTAGCACACTGTAGCTAAGATTATTACAGAGGGCATATTGGTAAGGAATGAGCTTGGTTTTCAGGGACCAAAGGTGCATGCATTGAGAAAAATAACTTAGTGTTCAGTTTATTCACATTGCTAAATTTTAAATTGGTAAAGAGTTATGCAAAGATAAATAAGCGGTTGACTTTATCAAAGAGGATTTAAGGCAGGAGTGAGCAGGGTAACAATGATGGTGAGATGGTGAGACCAGGCGGTGTAGGTAGATTGGAAGTTTTGGGTAAGGTGTAATATTAGTGCTGTGAGGAAGAGTGTTTACTAGCTGTGCAACCTTAGACCACTCACTTAACCTCTCTGAGCCTCACTTTCTAAATCTGTGAAGGGATTTAATCATTCATTTCTACATCACAGAGTCACTGTTGAGTCTGAAGGAGAATAGACATAAAATTGTTTAGTATTTTGCAAAATGCAGCACATTATGTGTTATTATTTGTGAACAAAACTTTGGAGAGGTGGTGAGATGGGGGAGATGTTGCTAGATTTGGTTGTGAGACTGTAAGAAGAAAAACAACATCAAGATTATTCTGACTAAAGCCAAGAGACCAGGAGAGTCAGTTCTTGGGTATTCTAAAGAATATTTCCCAGTCTTAGTACCCTGATCCCTTCCCCAGGAAGGTGGCTTTTGGAAACTGTTGCAGGGAAGGTGCTCTAAATAGAGGTTTCCGTGTTGGATGTATGGTCCCAACATCACAGATTTAGAGTAACTAAAATTCTTAAAAGCATGAGATAAAGATCAACTGGTGGGGCCTCATTTATTTTTTTCATATTAATCTTTCACTGATGGGATGATAAGATTAACAGCAACAAAAACAGTAATTCTGCCAACCGCTAACAATACCACCACCACCATGAATGAACATTTATCGAGCACTTACTTTGTTCCAGGCATTATATGAAGAACTGTACATGCATTGTCTTATTTAATCCTAATGCAAGACCAATAGATTCTACAGATGAGAAAATTGAGGCTTAGAGAAATCTTGCCCAAGATCACAGAGCTACTGCGTGGTAAAGCCATTCAAACAAGGATGTGAGCACGAGCTGACGCCAACATTCAATCCTATTATCTTCTGTTAGAATTCTTGCTTCCCTCACAGTCTTGCGAAAAAGTACACTGTCAATTTTTAAAAATTTTTGCCAGTGTAAGAGGTAACTGTACCTCTGCTGGTTTTAATTTGCTTCTCCTTTATTATAAGTGATGTTTGAGAAACATATGCATCTTTTTTTTTCTTTTACTTAAAAAAATTCTTTCTTACACCAACAAGAATGACCTTGAAAACATTTTTTTTCCTTATGATCTCTGTTCATATTCGTCATTTGTTTTTTTCTATTGAGTTGTTGGTATTTTTAAAAATTTCTAGCAGCCTTTTATATATGCTGAAGGTTGCCATTTTGTTTGTGATATATGTTGCAAATATTTTCCTTAGTTTGTCTTTTGCCTTAGCTTATGAGATTTTTTTGGTGTTTTGTGTCTTGCGTAGAGAGTCAAAATGACAGATTTTTATCTTATGGCTTTTGGATTCTATGTCATGAAGTAGGCTTTTCCCACCCCAAGGTTATCAAGTCACCCTCCACCAGTTCTGTGTTTGCTCATGTTGGCTCCATGCACATGTTGGAGGGAAGATGAGTGGAAGTATGTGCTACTGCAAGTGTTCTACATACCCAAGTTATATTGTTCTGGACCCAAAGCACAGGGATAATAATCCCCATCCACTCCTCCTTCACCAGCTGCCCATTGTTCTTGGCTCCATCCCTGAAATCCACACCACCAGGGCATCATGGCCAGATGTACGGGGGAATCTTCCAACAGCATCTGCCACCCCAGCCATGGTGCCCTGAAGCCTCCTCTCTTATTTCTATCATTGTTGCCTCAGGCTCTCTGAGGCTCACTTTCCTTCCCCACTACCTCAACAAGAAAGTACTCTGGCCCGGGGAGAAAGGACATCCTCCCGTAACCTTTCTGAGGCCAGTCAAATTTCTACTTGATTCTTGCCAATAAAAGCAAGCAAACAAACAAATGGAAGACTATGAGCTTCGCAGTGGTGAACACTGTAAAAGCTGTTTGAGATTCAGTGTGCTGCAACTGGAGGGAGATTTTGAGTACATTGCGTGTGTCTTGCATGTTGCATTTAACCCTTCTTAAAAGGCTCTGATCCACCTTTCGGAAAATGGCTTTCTGGGCTGAGCTGATAGCATCCCTAAATTATGTCATCTAGAAAGGTTGGGGGCCCAGGGGAGGGGAAGAAAGTATGTTGACATTCGTAAGAGCTTGAGCTCTGACTTTCTACAGATCTGGATTTGAATTCCAGCTCTGCCAGTTCTTACCCCTGGGGTATTGGGCAAGGGAATTAGCAGTTCAGAATCTCAGTGTCTTCATCCATAACGTGGGGAAGGGTCAGAGGGAAGAGGGGCCGGAGACCTTGTAATATTCACCCACATGCCCTTGCAGTGTTTATCGCAGAGCTGTAAATTGAGCTGGCTTCTGGAGCTCCTTCTCCCACCGTGGGCGTCAGACCTCATCACCACCCACCCCTCCATGCGGAAGCAGCACATATGATTCCCAATAGAACCACTCTGTGCTTTGCCTCCCCACTTTATCCTCTGCTAAAATCCCACGTTTGCATTTATTTACTTCCTTCTTAGTCTGCCCCATTGGAATATAAGTCCCTTGAGTGTAGTAATTGCAACTTTTTCCGCGTTTCTATCCTTCGATGGTAGGCAGCCTCTCACATGACCCCCGGTAATCACCGTCTCCTAGTGTGGGACACTGTTGTGCAATCCTCTGCCCTTGAGCGTAGGGTGGACTTATTGACTCATTCCCATGCATAGAATACAATGAAAATATGGGCTATGACTTCCAAGATTAGTTACAAAGAGAAAGTGGTGTCTATTTTATGTGCCCTTTCTGGTTTTCTTGTTCACTGTCTCTGGCGGAAGCTAGCTCCCACTTTGGTGAGCAGCTGTGTGCAGAAGCCCCCATGGAAAGGAATAGCTAGGAAAGACCTGGGCCCTCCATTCTGCAACCTGCGAGGAACTGTGGAGCCTTCCGATCAGACTGCAGCCCCAGGGGACACCTTGATTGCAGTCTTGTGTAAGGCCTTTAAACAGGGAACCCAGTTAAGCCAGCACTAGGTTTCAGCTAAGTCCTGACCCACGTAAACTGTGAGACAATACACATTTGCTTTTATTTTAGACTACTAAATTTTGTTACACAGCAATAGGTAAGTAATACACTCTAGAAACTAGTATAGTACCTGAAATATAAGGGATATTTAAATAACTTTGTTGAATAAATGAATGACCTCAGAATCTTAATAATTATGATGGGCCATGCTAATAATCAATACTTATTGAGCACCTGCTATGTGTCAGGACTATAATAGACATCATCTTAATCAAGTTATAGTAGAAGAGTAGGTACGATTATGATTCCCATTGTACAGATGACAAAACTGAGGCCCAGAGTGGATAAAGTTATTGAGTTGGGATTCAAATGAACATCAGTCTAATTCAGATCTTGATATATCAACCATTCTCCTGCCCTCATTCTCTACCTTGGAGTTTTAATCTTATTCCTCCATGTTACAGAAAGGAAAATTGAGACCTGACAAAGGGAAAGCACTTAAGTCAAGGTGACACAATGAATTAAAGACAGAGCCAGGACTAGGACCCCAGCCTCCAGGTAGCTCTCTTGGTGCCTTTCCTGTCCCCCATCTCAGCCTGCCTTGAAGATTCTAGGCTTTCGGGAGAGAAGGGCTATGTCTTTGCAAGCTCAACCATCACACTGTTGATGGTTTCCTTATGTATCACCCAAGCATGGCAAATGCAGTTACCCAATGACATCCGTGCCCAAAGTTGAACTTATTTACAGTAACTACACCTGCTTCTCCAGTAAGGAGCTCCTGCGTAATTGAGTGGACCAGGCAGGAATTAGATCTGAGCCCATGATCTATACAGCCTGCCCGTAGCTTAATCTATGTCAATTATTTCCGCGGATCGCTGTTCTGTAGCAAAAGTGAACCATGTGGCTTTGGAAGGCCAACAGAAGGGGCAGATACATTCAGAAGAGGGTCATGCGGATGGCCTGACTTGTCAATCCTAAAACAAGAGGAACTTTGGGGTGGGCTTGGTTATTTTTCACATAAATTCAAAACGCCCTCTACCCGTTTCCTAACATCCTGGGCATCATCTTCTCCAGGAAGTTTTCCCGTCCCCTCCCAATCGTGTCTGCCATGTATTTAGATATCTTTATTTGTCCTTTGCCATGGCTAGAATTTCCTGGACACAAGAATTGTGTCCTGTTTATCTCTGTGTCACTAACACGTCATTCAGTGCCGGGCATGTGGTGGACACAGAGGGCTCTCTCGATTGTTGGACTGGGAGTGACCGAAAGGAAAAGGACAGGAGAGTGTCTCCCTCTGCCCTGAGGCCCTGTGCCCTCCCTCTGGCATTAGCTGGCCTTTCCTTTCTCCCTGGTGTCAGCACAGGGTGCAGCGTCATTTGTCCTGAACGGGATGGGAAAGGTAACTTGATTGAACTGGCCTAGAAACAAGACCTTGATCAATGTGTCCAAAGCCGCCTTCCCTTTTTTTTAAACTAGGTCCCTGAATAGTATATTTTTCTTTGGGAGAGTCCAGTTGTACGATTAACAAGTTAGAGGCTCTGGAAGCCTGATAAAAATAAACTAGAATTGTTTTCTTTCTTTTCTGAAACCACTCTGTTGAGGAATGACTGACATAAAAAAGCTGTGCATACTTAATGTATGCATCTTGATGAGTTTGGGGATAAGTATACCCCCATGAGGCCGCCACCACCATCAAGGCCACAGACGTATACATCACCTTCAAAAGTTTCCTCCTGCCCCTTCATTATTATTATTATTGTTGTTGTTGCTGTTGTTGTTGTTATTGGTGGTAAGAACACCTAACATGAGATTTTCCCTCTTGGCAAATTTTAAGTATTTAATACAGTATTGTTAGCTATAGGCACTATGCTGTATGGTAGATCTCCAGAACTTATTTATCTTGCACAACTAAAACTTTGTTTCTTTTGACCATCGCTTTCCCATTTCCCCTCCCCACCACCTCCTGGCAACCACCATTGACACGCTCCTTCTACAAGTTTGACTACTTTAGATTTCACATGTAAGTGAGGTCATGCAGTATTTTCCCTTCTGTGTCTGGCTTATTTCACTTAAGCATAATGTCCTCCAGGTTCACCCATGTTATTGCAAATAGCTGGATTTTCTTCTTTTTTAAAGCTGGATATTATTCCACTGTCAGCCTATATCACATTTTCTTTCTTTTATTTTAAAAATAATTTACTTATTTATTTTTAAAGTGATAAATAGTAGGTAGTACATATATGTTAATGAGCTTGTTTAGCCATTCCACAATGTATACTTATATCAAAACATCATGTTGTATGCCATAAATATATATACATTTTTATGACCACTTTTTTAAATTCATTCATCTGTTATTGGACACCTGGGTTGATTCTATATCTTGGCTATTGTGAGCAGTGCTGCAATAAACATGGAAGTGAGATATCTCTTCAAGACCCTGATGTCAATTCCTTTGGATATATACCCAGAAGTGGGATAGCTGGATTGTATGGTAGCTCTGTTTTTACTTTTTCGAGGAACCTCTGTACTGTTTTTCATAGCAGCTGCACTGATTTACATTCCCATCAGCAGTGTAAAAGGTTCTCCTTTCTTCACATCCTTGCCCACACTTGTCATCTTTTTTGTTTTTTTAAGTATTAGCCATTCTAACAGGTGATATCTCATTGTGGTTTTGATTTGCATTTTCTTCATGTTTAATGATTTCGAGGACATTTTCCCATACCTATTAGCCATTTTGATGTCTTCTTTGGAGAAATGGTCCTTTACCAATTTAATAATCATGTTATTATTATTTTTTTTGCTATTGAGTTTTATGAGCTCCTTGTATATTTTGTACATTAGCCTCTTATTAGATATATGGTTTGCAAATATTTTCTTCCATTTCTTATGTTGCCTTTTCATTTTTTTGATTATTTCTTTTGCTGTGCAGAAGCATTTTAGTTTGATGTAGGCTTACTTGTTTATTTTTGCTGTTGCTGCCTGTACTTTTGGTGTCATTTCCAAAAGACTATTTCCAAGACCAATGTAAAGGAGCTCTTTCCTGTGTTTTCTTCTAGGAGTTTTACAGTTTCAGGTCTTACATTTAAGTCTTTAATCCATTTTGAGCTCATTTTTTTATTTATGGTGTCCAATTTCATTCTTCTGCAGGAAGATATCCAGTTTTCCCAGCACTGTGTATTGAAGAGACTATTCTTTCCCCATTGTGCATTCTTGGTGCCCTTGTTGAAAATTGGTTGACTGCATATGTGTGGATTTATTTCTGCGCTTTCTATTTTGTTCCATTCGTCTATGTGTCTGTTTTTATGCCAGTACCATACTGTTTTGATTACTATAGCCTTGTAGTATACTTTGAAATCAGGTAATGTGATGCCTCCAGCTTTGTTCTTCTTGCCCAAGATTGCTTTGGCTATTCAGAGTGTTTTGTTGGTTCCATACAAATCTTAGGATTGATTTTTCCGTTTTGGTAAAAAAATGC
>NW_012154285.1:8668396-8777562 GCF_000956105.1 Propithecus coquereli
TAATTTTTGTCATCAATATTTTGTAGTTTTGCATGTAGGAATAATTTTCTTTAACTCCATATTTTACTAATTATTAATATTTTTTCCATTTTTTTGGGTAATCCCCTTCAGGAAAGTCCCACTGAAAGTGTTTTCTTACACTTTTTCTCATTTTATGGTTAAGCAGCATGTGACAAGTTTGGTGGGGATGGGTTGGTCATTTTTGATCTTTACTGTGATCTTAGTAAGAACGTAGTTTACAATTCATCACTAGGTTCTTTCATTCAAATGTTCCCAGACTCACCATCTATTAGCCACATTGTTTTGGTTACAAGTGGCAGAAACCCAAATCAATTAAAGAAAAAAAAAAACCGAAGTAATTTATTGGCTCATCTAACTGTGAAATTCAAAGATGGACCCATTTTCAGGACTTCAGAGACTCCAAGAAAGAGTTGCTCTCTGTCCCTCCCTTGCTATCTTTGTCTCTCTTTCTCCTCATCTTTAGCTCTATTTATCCTTCTATGTTGGTACCATTTTCTTCTACAGCTAATATGCTTCCCCCTTAAGTGAGGGAGAGAGGAAGGAACAGGTCACGATCACAGGCAACTCAGGTTTACGTAGACCCAGATTAGTGACTCCAAAATAAAAAGCTCCTTTTCCTCTGGTATGTTTGTAAAAATTCCAAGGCAAGCATCATGATTGCTTGGCTTGCAGAACTGCTTCCCAATCTTTGTGACAATTGGTCTGGCCAGTGGGATGAGATCCGGTAACAACCAATTTGGTTGGCATACCTACACCTGTGAACAGGAGGCTGGGACTTATGCTTTGTAGCCCATTGAAACTTCATGGAATGGGTGAGCAGCAGTGTTCCAAAACAAGAGAAAATTCAAATTCTGTTTCTAGAAGACAGTTAGGCATGCAATGCTTGGTAGACAAAAATAACAGATACCATTATTCCTTCTTATGCTATCATCTTGCAACTTTTGACTTTTGTGTCATGGCCATTCAGGAACTGACATTATACGAAATGATAGAAGCAGTCATGTGGTTTCTAGTTTGGGTTCTGGTAAGTTAGTAAGTCCCATAGAATTTGTTTTGGGGGATGAAATGAATCAATTTTCCTTGCATCCAAAGCCTAACCATTTCATAGGATTATGTTCCCGTTGGGGGAAGAACATAAGTGTGTCACAGCCCAAAGACATCACCATACCTTAAGAACTGATTTCACCATGCTGCTTAGATCTTATCAAATGGAATTTTTTTTTCCTTTATGAAAATGCTACTTGGCAGGGTAACTCATCAGTTTACCCACCTTAAGGATGTCCAATGAGCATGTCTCAGCCAGTTCTTGTTTCTACAACCTCTTTCTTAGAACGTTGAGTGATTTTCATTTGGGGTGGTGTCTGCCACTGCTTACAGTGGCTAGGGCCATGGCCTCATCATTCCCCATCATGACCTCTTGCTACCAGTGACCCTCAACCACTGTCAGCTTGGTTTCCCAGTTCTAAGAACAGGATTTATGGACTGAGTCATGCCTCAGTGGACAGTGCCCTACATGACCCCTGGGTGACTGGCCAGCATACAGATGGTCTCTTGTGGGTCAGGTTTCCTCCCTTGGACCAGCCTGGGGCTGGGACCACATGATCTGCTGCCTAATCTGTAGGGCCTGTGGCAGGAATTCATTCAGGAGCCACGGGAAGCCAGTTAACCTCTTTCTTGCTCCAAACTATTAGGGTAAGACACTGGGCTGGTGTGACCCACATTTTTAATTAAATGGAGAGCACACATATCTCCAGTTCAGCTGTCTAGAGCATGGCTGCTCATTCAATTCAATAAATGTATACTGAGGGCCAATTATGTGCCGAGGACCCCACCCAGTACCAAGACTAGCCAAAGGTGAATTCTTCCCTCCTTCCAAAATCTCACAGTTATATAACCGCATCTGCAGAGCACATCACAAAGGTTTTTCATCCCTTTGTACAGGAAGTGAGTACTCAGGAGACCAAACCTTCTGAGGCTCTTGCAACGATGAGGTTCGTGCAAGCGTCTGAGCCTTCACTGCAATCATGGGGAAGGCCAGGTCCCTCTTCTATGTAGACAGATACTATTAGATATTCTTTTTCATCTGATGGGCCTCATAAAACTCTAAGTGTTGTTAAAATTAATGTTATTTCTGCTGTATTATGAGTTCTATTCTCCTTAACTCAACCTAGCATAACAGGCATTCAAAATGGAACTTTCTGATGGAGTTTTGAATAAGGGCTGAAAGCAATCGGTCTAAACATTCCCACTTTCCAAAGGAAGGTGCTAAAGCTTCGACTACCTGGATGGGGCTTCCAAAAGACTGCATGGAAATTGCATTTCCAACCCTTTGCGCAAGAGAGTACCTGAAAGCTCCAAGCCGACACTCCTCCCACATGGCCCAGGGGCCACTGGAATGTGAATCTGCGTCATGGAAGTGCAGGCCTCTGTCCAAAGTGGTTATGTGTCCTAGTTTCATCTTAGTCAGTCACAGCCTGTCCTGGATAGAAGACTTCAAGGAAACCACTTGATGAACTTGTCTATTGATCTTTATTTTTTTATAGCCTCAGCTGAAACTGAGATGGAGAGAGTCTTGTCTTAGCATCCTGGTAGCCTAAATCATGCTTCCTGTTTGCAAAGAATCCCTTTGGGAATGAAGGAGAAATATCTGAAATATATGTTAAAATTCAAAAACAAAGATGATGATGATACCGTTAATAACAGATGTGATTTATTGAATGCCTCCTATTTGACTAGGTTTCAAGCAATGTATTTATTGGCCATGGACTCATAATCCTATTTCATTATTAACACAGCTATATGAGGTAGAAGTTATTAGGTCAACTTCATAAATGTGGAGCTAAGACACAGGAAGAATAAGAAACTTTCCAAAGACCACGCAGGAAGTAAGTGTTGTAGGTGGAGTTTGGACATGACCTTGGCTGGGATGGTCAGGTGAGACTCATGGTCAGAGCAGGCCCGGAGCTGCTGGGTCTTTATAGGGAGTGTCTAAGTTTCACTTTCCTAGTGATTTCTCCCTCTGAAGATGTTGCTATCAGAAATAAATTTAGGCCTTTCTTTTTCTTCTTTCTTTGCAGAATGAATTCAATATACATCTATGTTTATATGTATGAGGTCTGTCTGGAAAGTATCCAGCCATGTAACTGTCCTCGTTATATTAACAATGGCTGGATACTTTCCAGGCAGATATCGTATTTTCATGTTCATAGCTATAACTATATCTGTACCTGTACCTATACCTAGATCTGTTTCTAAACTTATTCTAGACCAGGGTTTCTTAACTTTCTTACTCTTAACATTTGAAGCTCGATAATTCTTTATTGTTAGGGGCTGTCCTGGGCATTATAGTCTGGCCCTACCTACTAGATGCCAATAGCACCACCAGTTGTGACAACAAAGATACCTCTAAACATTGTTGAATGCTCCCTGAAGAGCAAGATTACCATCCCCCTCCCCAGCTGAGAACTACTGTCCAAGAGTAGCAGATGACAGTTTTGGCTAAGGCTCTAAGACTGTATATTTCAAAGGATGTCCAAATTTTAAAGCAATGTCTTATACTACATCACCTAGGCAAGGTTTTCGATAGAATTAGCTGAAAGCCAGATGGTTGTCCCAATGGCCTTGACCCAAGAGGCCACTCAAGGAAGATCTTGCAAAGTGATGCCACAGGGCAAGCCTCCTTTACCTCCACTTACAGGCCAAGCCATGACCTCTTTCCTGATTTCTTCATTCCATTTATTCTTGGCCTATTCAGGAAGGGGATGGCAGTGTCCATGGCCCACTCATTTATCATTTTAGTCATTTTGTTTATTACTCCACAAGCCACCCTGTCCCTATCTAATCAGGGGGCTGCTTCCTGTTTTTGTTCACTGTCATTTGTCCTGCTGGGGCGATTTTTATCATCAAACAGTATGAAAATAGAATGTTAAGAATTGGCACCCTCTCCTCTTGAGGGGCCATGAAGCTGGCCAGTTGGCTTGGGCAGAAGATACGGAAACAGCACAAGACCCAGGCACGCATTGTGTGTAGGACAAATACCCGAGCATGCCTCTCATCCCCTTCACATGGACTCCCCTCAAAAAATAAAAATAATGATGCAATTTGTTTAAACCTGAGGACATGTATTTACAAGCACTTCATGGCCATTCTTCCTGGAGAGTGGGGGGAGATTTCACAGTTTGATGAATGGGTTCCTTCTGCCGTCTGAAATGTACTCAAATGTGGGCATTCCCATTCAATGGTGGCTCTTGACTTCCTTTCTGGTTCGATATCCGTAGCCCGGAAGGAGCCATGGTTCTCAGTACTGCAGAAGAACAGAGGTGTGTGGGCGAGGAATTGTTGCCTTCAGATCTCTGGGAGAGCAGGAAAACCCAATGACATGAATTCCTCAAAAAGATTTTTCCTACAGGCCCAACAGTTTCGCCATCACATGACCTTAGATTACTCCTTATATGCCTGGTGGCAGAAAGGGTGGTAGTGGTCAAAATCTGTTCCGCTTTTATCTCCATTAGCCTTCCTCTGTGACTCTAATGCAGCGTGTTGAATTGGCACTCACGTGTCAAGCACCTATTGGGTGCCTGGCATCAAGAGACCTGCGTTAGGGGAAGAGCAAGAAACAGAAGTCCAAGAAGGAGAAAGTATAGTTTCTATGTAGTGAATAGTTTCTTATTTTTCAAGACAGCCAATTTTCTGTTTCTTTCACAACTTCATTGACAAACCGTGCTTGTCTATCTTTTTCCTCATTAAAAAAAATGACCCTAAGTGCAACACTCCAGTGATACCATTTATTACATGTCATGACAAAGCTGACCTATGGTTGTACATATGTGGCTTGCATGCCTGCACTGTCCATCCTGGGCCCAGGGCAGACATTGCTAATGAATCATGGCTTTCCCCCCAGTTATTGCCGTGGCCTTAGAATCCTTCTCAGAACAGCATCCCAAAGGTACGACTGCTACCTCCTTGTCCCCATTGGAAGCTTCCATTCCATCAGAAATGATTATGGCTAAGCAAAGAGCCAACTAGCTGAATGAATTCACACCAACATGCCGACAGCTCTTAAGCTTTTCCTTACTTTAGAGTTGCCAGATAAAATGCAAGACTCCTAGTTACACTTGAATTTCAGATGAACAATTGTTTGTCTGAAATTCAAATGTATCTGAAAGTCTTATGTTTTTACTTGTGAAATCTGGCATTGCTACCTAACATCCACTCCTAGAAACAGTGGTGTGAGGCTCTGCCATATAAATCTGTAATGCTACCATTTCAGGCCTGGGTGATAGGTGAGACTGTTACTAGTAGACTTTGGGAGGGAAAATAATTTGGGGCCTGCCGGGATGTGGGAAGAGAACCTTTCTTTGTCCATCCTAAAATTGCACCCCATCTTCTTCTTCTCTGCCTATAGACAGGTAGCAGGTACCAAGATACATCAGAACTCAATAGCTTTGGGATCAATAACCCCTTAAGCATTGCTTTGGGCATGGGAGCTGGAAGACAACCTGTCTCTAGCCAACCAAGTCTCCCTGACACCAGTTCTATCTTCGAGGATGTATGTGTGTGTGTGTGTGTGTGTGTGTGTGTGTGTGTGTGTGTCTGTATTTTTTCTTTCCCTAGAGAGAGCTCAGTGGTAAGGATCAGGGAGGATGAAGAGGGGCACAACTGCAAGGGATCTTAAAATATCCGTGCATGATTTAAAATGCTGAAAGCCAAGACGAAAACACTCCTCTGCCTTTGACTTGGTTGTGTCCACATTGCCTTCTCAGACAGAGCTGCATGTCCACCTGGCACATACAGGTGTGGCCTTCCTGCTTGTCCTGCAGTTGCATGTTTCAAGGATGCACCATGCCCTGCAAGGGGTGAAGTATATTTTTGTACCATCCCCCGATCTTAAAGTGTGCAAAGGAGGGCAGATGGGCATGGCCTCTGACAGCAAGTTCTCGGTCTCAGCCAGTCGTTCCCAAACTTTGCTGTGTGCTAGAGTCACATGGAGAGGTTTTCCAGATCCTGATGCTTGGGCTGCTCTCCAGACCAATCAGATCAGAATGTCTAAGGGTGGGGGGGGGGCAGGCATAGACACATTTTGAAGATCTCCAGGTGGTTCCAATATGCAGCCAAGTTTGGGAACTACTGGTCTGTGTTCGACATGTTTCCTCAGCTCCAGTGAACACATCCTCAGCTAGATGCCCAGCGATGCGACTGGGAGGGAAAAGTCACCCTTCCTTGTCCAGCCGGGGGGAGGAAGGCGGGGGAGGGAAGGGGTCCCCTCAGGATAGAGTGGCATTGTTTTGTATCAGTTTCTGGCTTTCTAGCTTGGCCGGGCTGGTGGAACAAAGAAGGCTTCATGCGGTACAAAAGCGCACTGTTTCACCTAATGAGGAACAGTTGAGAGGTCTGGAGACAGCAGCCCATCAGCCAGGGACAGAGGGCGGCAGAAGATAGGGCTGTCGGGCTCGCCTAATGAAGACCAGTTGAGAGGTGCCGGCCAGACACCAGACTCGCCTTTCTTTGAGAGCCCCCAACACCCTCCCCCCGCCACCTCTCCTGTCTCGAGAGGCTTGGCCTTGCTTCCAGAAAGAGAGAGAGACATGCTCAGCTTCATCTGTCACAGTGACGGGGCCTGACCCTGTGACCTCATGAGCCGTGCCCTCCGGCCCCTGGATTTGACCTTTCCAAAGAGCTCCCAGTCTTTGGCCAGAAGGTCCCTATTGACTACCTGCTAGTGGCCACCTGCTGAAGCAGCCCCTGAGAAATTAAAGCCGGCAAATGGTTCACCAGGGACTCTTTGAGGCTTTGCAGGAGTGCTGTGTCCGGGGCCCATGAACCAATCTCTCTAATTATCTGCCACAAGATGCCTTTCCACTTCTTTGTAGGACTTGTAGCTTTGTTGAACTGTGGGGCTTTTAGAAAGCAGCCCTGTGAGACCAAGAAAAAGGAAGAGAGTTATTAGTAGGGCCATCCAGGTCCTCCTCCTTGCTTTGGGGACTGTCTGGGAAGTCAAGAGCACGTACAATAAGGTGAGCTGGAAGGATTTTATGCTCCCATGACAGTAGCTTCCAGAAACACAGCCGGCCTCTGCTGAAGGCCCCACTTTTGGGCCTTTATGGAAACAAAGCATCCCATAGCTCTACAAGCAGACATGCATTTACCCAGACCCCTGAGCCCCTACCTAGGTCAATGTAGAGGTTTTTCCACATGTCATTGCCATTTTTGTGAGTTGAAAATCATCCGATACTGACAATTTCTTATAGTTTAAGCTAATAACTGGATTTGGGTAAATTGTGTCTTTTCCAAATAAGGAAAGTGATGGTATATCAATTATCTACTGTAGTATAACATATTGCCCCTAAACGTAGAGGCTTAAAACAGAAAACATTTATCATCTCGTAGTTTCTGTGGGTCAGGAATTTGGGAGTGGCTCAGCTGGATGGGTCTGGCTCAAGGTCTCTCATGGGGTTGCCGTCAAGGTGCCAGCCAGGCTACCGCCATCTGAAGGCTCGACTGGGGCTGGACATCTACTTCCAAGATGGCGCCCTCACATGGCTGGCGGCGGGAGGCCTCAGCTCCTCACCAAATGGGCTTCGTCCAGAGCTGCTTGAGTCCTCATAACATGGTGACTGGCTTCCCTCAGAATGAATGAGGCAAGATAGAGAGTGAGGAGGAGCTGCATTGCCTCTTATGACCTGGTCCTGGAAGTTACACTCTGCAATAACCTATTGGTTATGTAGGTCAGCACTATTCAACACACGAGGCAAGCATAAAAGTGTGTGAATACCTGAAGGCAAGGATCTTTGGGGCCCATCTCAGAGTCTGGCAACCACAGAGGGATCCTGTTTCCCACCCTTCTCTGCAATGTGATGATTTACTGATCCCCTGGCTACTTCCTCTTCACACGTCCTGATATATCTTGGTATTATTTAAAGACTGAGTCTCCTTGCCACCTCTCTCCCACTCCCTCCCCTATACTAAACTATATTAATCTCCCATACTAAGGAGTTTGGCTGGTCAGCAGCTCTTAAAACTTGCAGCTGGAGAGGTAGCAGGGACAGAGAGTGTCGGCAAGCACGGATGCCCTTTGCTGTTCAGCCTTCATGATTTTGGTGTTTCAGTCCTCATTTAAAGGAATTTCAAGGCTATAACAAGAGGAGTTTGCTATGGCATTGATTTTGTGATTGATTTGTTAGATATAGTTAACTTTCTAAGAAACTCTGGTTTATAAATTTTCTCATCAGTAATTATGTATAAATCGCCTACTAAGCACAGAACAAGAAAGTAATAACTGATAATATTTATTTACTGGGTGTTTGCTGTGTGCTGGATATTAATCAGGGCTTTGCCTACCTTATATCATTTAATTCTCATAAAATCCTGGAATGTAGGTATTATTATTATCTTACTTTATAGTGAATGAGATTTAGAAAGGTTAAACCTTATTCATTCTCACAGGGATACTAAGAATTAGGATTTGAAAGCAAATGTGTAACTTTGGGGTCTGAGCTTATAATCATAATGAATGAGTTTGAATAAAGGGTTGGAGAGGTTGGAACATATATCTGCTAATATCCATTCCACATGATGACTCAGTGGTCCCAGGTTTGGTTTTTGCCATGTCATTGCAAATTGGATTCTCTGGAAGCTGATTCTAAGATGGAGATTAGCATGCAGTATGTCTTTTAGGGAGAGGTCTTGGGATGGACATTTTTGGAGGGGAGGGGGAGAAACCGGGGTCAAATGGAGGTGGAGGCTGAGCTTTGATACAGTCCCAGGGATGGCCTCAGCCAATCCCATGGGGCACTCTGGAGCTGAGATGGTCTTTCAAAGATGTCCCATGTTGGGGTGAGGAGTCTGGTCTCATATGTTCACATTGACCAGTTATTGAGTATGGCCTGCCCTCCTCAGTCTTGCAAATCCCCCAAAACAGCAGATACCTGCAGACCACCCTTCAGCAGGACTTCCAGCAATGGTGGGAAAAAGCCCTTCATTTGTGAAGGGGGATCTCAGCATTCTGCATCAGTTTCTAAGCTAATTGAGAAAGTCACACATATTCACAGACATGGACTCACAGAGGTACATATAGACACATACATACACATACCCACACTCCAAACTTAATTTTAGGCAGCATTCGAGGGTAAATTCAACTATAAAAACTCACCTGGGCATTCAGAGGAGGGGAGAAAATACAAAATACATTTGAGAATTTCACAGGAATTTATTTCCTCTTGAACATCCCACAATTACCAGTGTTAAACCCTCCTACCTCTGCCCTCAGTACAGATATGCCCAACTGACAGACAGAATACTAATGTGCTTGGTACACAATGCTACGATATAGACGGATGCACAACAACACACCCACAATATTGTCCACCTACACACAAACACAATCTGCTCACACACACCCCCGTGTGCACAATATCCATACATGCACACGCACATATTTGCAACACATATACTCAAACACAACTCATAGCTACACACACCCAACGTACCTTCATGCACACACAAACACAGACAGTGGAGTTGCTCTAAAGTCAGTGAGAAAATATGATAAAGATGAAATTATCTTTGAAAATCAATTAAATTGCCACATTATGAAAGACACATGGGGAACTGGACAAGTTATGGGAACAACAGAGAGATATATCTTATGCACTCCCTGCGGTGTAAGATGTTTATTGAATGGAGTGGTGGGCAGAGTTCTGCCTATATTATTTACTGTTCTCACTCGTGTTCTCCCTCCCGCTCCCCCTCTCTTTCTCTCTCAATGGTTGAGTTGGTGTCAGATGAATAGGCACTTGGTATTTCTCCAGTATGTCACATTACCTGGACACAAACACTGTACACACACCCATGGTGGAAGAGAATTCCAGCAAAGAATTTCTGCCTTTCCTCCCTGGCTTCCTCTTCACCCCTGTCCCAAGTCACCCCATCAGTGGAGAAGGCTCCCCAGCCATGGAGCAGAGGGTCTGCTTCTGTCCTCGCCACCTCCACGCTGGTCACCAAGTCAGCAAACCTAGTTGCCAATAAGAGGAGCAAGCGGAAAGAGATTTCTCTGCCCAGTGAAGGCCTCGCCAGCCAGCCTCTCTTCCCAGGAGCAAACACTTTGTGAGTCTGAAGGGGCCATTTCAGATCTAACAGGCTACCTCCTCAACTTCATTCATAGTTGGAACAGCGCTTTCTTTCCTTAAGCAATTAACTCTTTCTTCCCCTTTCCCCAAACTCTCTCTTTGCCTGTTCAACTTTTGTTGTTGTTTTGAGCAGAACACCCCGGTCCCCGCGACTGTGGTGCGATCACTCCCCTCCTCTGGAAGATCCATCCGTACTGTGGGCCGCCCATCTGCAAATTCACCCTTCATTTTTCATCGAGGGCTTCCTTCCATCCCCAAGTCCCATTTCGACATTCTCCTGCTTTCCTACAGTTCATAACTCTCAGGGCAGGGGATTAACAGGGTGATTTATCTGCAAAATTCCTTGAGTGAGGGATGAGGAGGGAGGAAGCCCATGAGAGACCCTTGTCCCTGAATACTGAGTGGTTATTTTACAGACTTAGCAAATGATAAAACAAGCTCTAGGGGTTTGGGACTGGGGGAGGGGACTGGATGATTTGGGTTCAGCAAGGGGATGGTTGTCATTCTGGAAAGTTCCAAGATTTCCTCTCCTTTCTCTACCTAACCTGTACAAATAGCCTGGCCCATTTTTGTTAGCAATCTCACTCTCAGATATACCCAGTGCTACTTCAATGCATCTACCTTGTTTCCGAGACCCCTGACCTATATGGCAATGTCTGCTGGTTCCATTAGTAACCACTTGGCCACACTTAGGAACAGCATTGAACAGAAGACCAAAGAAACCATCTTCCTGTTTGACCTGTCAAGGAGAGAGTGAGGAAGCCAACAGGAAGAGAAGATGGAAACAGAAAGCGAGTGTGATCAGAATCTCTCCCCAGCCATGACAGTTTGGGATTAATACACCTAAAGATCCCCATTAACTAATAGTGAATAACCCAATTTATTCACATCCTGTACCTCCCTGTGTTGTAGGTGACTTTTCTCCTAGTTGGGAAGTGCTAACCCAGTAACATTCACTTTCCCTGGGTGGCCTAGATTCCCACACCACCTGTGAGCCGGCCAGCCCAGACCAAGACGGGGCCACGGCATGTTTCCTGACTTCTCTCTAGACTTTCCCTTCGTTTTGGCAATTCAAGGGCTCCAGAATATTAAGGAGGAGGGAGGTGGCAACACCCCTCGGATGTGACAAAAGTATGCAGGGAATGCGTGGAGGAAGACTGTGGCACCTGAACTGAGTGGCCCCTGATGCCAATTTAGCTACTCGTTAGGGACTCCCTAAGAAACGGCAAAGTGCATGTTACTGGGGAGCACTGAGTCCTCCATGGGCAGCCCGTAGCACCTGTGTTATTGCTGTTGCTATATCCAGAGGCTTGGGGAGCTGGGGAAACTGAGGCAACAGGAGAATAAAAATAAACACATGGGAGTGGAGCAATTGGGGAGGTGGTGCTGGAGACAAAGCCCTCCATCTTCTCGAGGTTCTGGCTGTTGGCTCAAAAGACTTCAGGGCGACATTCTAAAATGAGGTTCAGAGTTCACCAAAGAACTTGCTGCAGGTTTTTTTTAATCCCCTGTGGTTTAACCCCCTCCACTTAAAGCAACCGCCCCCCACCCCCGCAGGCCCTTTATTGCCTCTGTTTCGAAAGGGTGTCAATGAGCCGTGGGAGATCAATACGCATTAGTCCATCTGTTTTTGCTTTGAGGTGCTACATTCACAGCGTATGTCTGGTGATTCCTTGATTGATTTCCTTAGGCACTGAATTCTCTTCCCTCCTCTGCAGTCGGAACAACCTGTAGCCAACCACGTTTTCCATAGCAGCTGTGGTCATGGAAGACCAGATTTGGTCAGACCAGAGAGTCAGGTAGCGTGTTTGTTCCCATGCCTGAGCATCACGCCAGGGATTCGCTCTCTGACCCCTTGACTGTGTTCATCACTTTTCACCACTAGCAACCCAAAGTCTGGCCCGATGCAAAGCCGTTTATTAATACAGGACTCTATGCAACTGTTTTACCTTCTCAAGGTGGCCAGATGCCAGTGCAGCCGGTTGAATTTGGAAGATAAACCGGTGCACAATGAAATCAGGAAAAGACTACGTTCAGTCTGTGGCCCCCCTCAAAATGCATTGTTAGGATTTTTTCTTTTTGCATTGTTAGTTATTGATGAGCAAACTCTGGCAGGCACCAGCAACTGTGCTCCAATAAACAATATTTTATATACAAAATATGGCATTTTGTAACAGGGACTGTCTCTCATTATTCCAGCCATTAATTCTCGTCTAAGACAGATGCGAGATCAGATGACTGGGATTTGGGATATTTCAACGGTTGAGTTTGTGGATGCAAAAGTACAAATTACTGAAGGCTGGCCAAAACCACATTATGAAACCCCTAATTACCGAGGCTGCTGAACGGCATTTTAGCACAGACAATACAAAAATGAATATCCAAGGTGTCATTTATCTTTGGTTTTGGATTATGTGCTGTGACTGTTTTCTTTGGTATCAGATTTTCCATATTCAATATTGTTATTATTATGATTATCACTATTATTGATTTTACATAACATCATAACACTGCAGAATTGCAGAGCTAGAAGGGATTTGTTGGATTTGTTAGTCTCGTACATTTCAAATTGTTTTCAGTGAAGGTCCAGGGTTTTGGGGAGGAGCGCTGGGGAGGACGGGCAAGACAAATGAGAATGCAGGTCCTCCATTATACAGATTACAAAACTGAGTCCCAGGGAAAGGGTGAGACCTTCCAAGCTGGTTAGTCCCAGAGCTTATACTACAGCCCTGATCTCCAGATTCATGGAGAAAACAGACATCTATAGCTTTAGGGTTTAAGAGAATCATTCAAAAATGCAAAACGATCTCAAAAGCTGAGCAGTGGAACTTATAGAACTGTAAAAAGTTTGGTCCAAGAATCACAACAAAAAATTTTCAAATACAGAATGTCTAATAGAAATTTTAGAAATTTGAGTTATCATTTATTTTTCTCTATCAAGGTTGATCTGAAAATGTGGGGTTAGAAAAATACAGGAGATAAGTGTGTCAGCCAAACTTCTGGCTGGTGCAGTGTGTGTGTTTTGTATGTTGTATGTGTATGTCTGTGTGTTGTACATTATGTGTGCGTATGAAATGTGTGTCTGTATGGTGGGTGTTTCTTTGTGTGCACATGGTATGTGTGTGGATCGTGGGTGGTTAGAGTGTGTATGTGGTATGTGTGTCTGTAGGGTGTGTATATAGGTAAGTATGTATATAGCTGTTGTGATACATGAATGTATGGAGTGTATGTGTGTTTGTGGGTATGTGGGCTGTGACTGTGCTGTGTGTGTGCTGTGTGTGTGTGAATGTGTATGCGAGTATGTGTGTTGTATATGTGTCCACATGGTGTGTGTGTGTGCGTGTTGTTCATATGAGTGTGGCACCTGGGTGTGAAGAGTGTGAGATGTGTCTGCATGTTTGTAGTGTGGCTGTATGTTAGGTGTATGTGTGTGTGTGTTTATATATGTGCATGTATGTGTGGGTCCTGGTGTGTATGTGTGTGTGCACATGTGTGTGATATGAGAGAACGACTCAGAGGCACATTGAGAGACATACAAACAGAATGGCACAGACAGGCAGTCAGACACACAGACAGAATAAGACAGAGAGAGATTTGTAATAGTTACAAAAGGGTAAAAAAAAAATCCTCCCAGGGAATCTGAAATCCTCCAGGTTAAGAGCTCAGGCTCTGGAGTGAGAAAAATCAAGATTCCCATCCTTGCTCTAATGCCTACTGGCACATGATTTAGGACAAAACATGCTATCCCTTCAAAATACAACTTCCTCTTCAGTAAAACACATTAATAACACACAACACCTTTCTTGGAGGCTTGCACTGAGGATTACATGGGATAACACACAGAAAGTGTTTCACAGAATGCCCAACACGTAGTGTTTAAGAAACGGGAGCTATTATCATAGTCATTGTTATTCTTTTGATTATTTCTATTTTTACTACTGCTGTTACCCAATTATATGCCAATTTTACAAACTTGAAAATTTCCCCCAAGGTAGACTATTTTCCACTCCCCCTTCTTATTTGTTGGCTTTGACATTTCTAGAATTCTTAAACTTTCTATAAAGGTCTCCAGATATTTCAGGAGTGATTTTCAAGTATAGCCACTTTTCAAATGTAGAATATCATTGCTGTCATTGCTTTGGTTATTAAGAAAAAAATATACTCAAAGCAATGCAAGAATGGTAATTACACTCTGAGTTCCCAGATCCACAGTCTTCTTTCAGTGCAAGGAGATAAATTTTTTATTCATCTTTCAGACTTGGCCTATTAAAATAATTTTCACCAAGTTGTTTCTGGCAGTTAATAAGGAGAATTTAAATTTAAAGAGGGAACAGAGGAAAGAGGAAGGAAAAGAATATCTGCCTTCTACGTATCAGATCCTTCAAGCATCAATTTCATTTAATATTTAAAATAATCCAACGATGTCCTGCTGAGTGTCTCCACACTACAGACCAGGACAGTGGGACCTTAAAAGAGGACAAAGTTATGTGCCTAACGTGATACAACCAGAAAGTGGCAGAGAGTGGACACCATACTGCTTGGGCCAAGTCAAGAATTCAATCTTCCCAGCTAAGAACATTAAGAAAAATAACAAACAAAAGAGGTGGCACAATTCCATCCAGGAAAGATGGTAGCACTTGAAAATCCAGGCTTTGCAGGGTGTGGCACCAGGGACAGCTTAAAATGAATGCTATAGCCCCCCAAGGTGGCTTAGTTTGTTTTCCTTGCCTTCCCTGTAGACCAACAGATGACCCCAGCAGAGATAAAGCTCAAAATGTAACACCCCACATTTACCCAGCCAAGGAGCATCCAAAGACCAATAATTTCCTGTTTCCCAATTTAACTGGGAATCCTTTTCTTTGGTAACCACCCCAGTGGCTTTCATTTCTTATTTCTTTCTCTCACATGTAGCCCTTGGCTGGCTTCCATGCAACCCAATAGAAAGGATGCAAGATTTTCTCCTAGAGCAGAATTCCTTGGGTGTTAAAGTTGATTTGTTTTACAAAGGCTGATGGTGGCTTAGCCACAGAAGAATGAACATGAGACTTTGGCTCCTTGCTGGGGAGACGCCTGTGGGATGGTGTCACCTGTCACCAGGAGACAAAGTTGTGCTCTGTCACTCTCTGAGTGGCAATTCTCTTGGAGTCACTGACCTTGCTTGCTTAAATCTTGCTTCTGTGTCTGACGGGGTGCGGGCTTTTTTAAAGGCTCTTTTCCGAACTTCTTTTGTGAACGCCACCCTCTGTGAAAAAGATCTGGGGGTTTAGGATACCTGTTTCTAAAGGCTTCCGTGATTTCATCTTTCTGCTTGCTGCTCCTGAGAGAATGGGTTTCACGCAAATAGGAAGATTTATGACTCCACCCAGCAGCTTTCATGGAAAGAGTTAGCAGAACGAATGAGGAAACATCTTTTCTCTTTTTACCTCTCCCAGAATTTGGGAGTGTGAAGACAGCATGCTGGGTCTTCTTGTTTATTGGCCTACCTTCCATGAGCCTTCAGAAAATGAGAACTAGTTTTATTTAAAGCAGGCTAACAGTATTAATTATGAGGAACATGACAGAGTTAAAAAAAAACCCTAATGATTAGCAAGATCAATATTAAAATTGTGGAGAAGGAAATTCTAGAAT
The DNA here is from genome assembly GCF_000956105.1 of Propithecus coquereli. Taxonomy (NCBI): domain Eukaryota; kingdom Metazoa; phylum Chordata; class Mammalia; order Primates; family Indriidae; genus Propithecus; species Propithecus coquereli. Next base: position 8,684,173 of record NW_012154285.1, read on the forward strand.
CTTCCTGGGTGACACTCTTCAATTCATGCATAAGCCAAATACCAAAGCACTTGGTATTGCATTCTACAATTATTTATCAAGTACCTACTCTGTATTAGGCATTGTCATAAGCAGTAGAGATATGAGAGCAAACCAGAGGGATGTGGTTTCTCAGGGAGTTGATAAGGCATTGGAGAGGGCAGAGACCCAGGCTGTATTTAACAGATGCGAGTCCAGGGACAAGGGGGTCCTAAATTTGTTCTAGGGAATCGGAGAAAATGCCAAGTATAAAGTGACCTTCAAATTCCCCTGCACCTTGTCCTCTTTGTCCATTGTGTTGGGCCCATGCTTACATGGTACCATCTGAAAGCTTAATTCTCTAACCTAGAAGATTCCATGGCTATGGAGAGGATGATAAACCCTTTGAGCTCTGGGGCATCCATTATATCATGACACTCAAAGGTGATGTCAAATCTTTGTTAACAAATCTTCTTTGAAATCCATCACAATGTAATTGTTGGGTCTAGATCTATCCTATTTTATATGAGTATTCAATGATGGAGGGGGGTGTGTGTGTCTTTATTTTTATTCTTTTTGTAGCTAAGGTCTTGGTTACAAAATGATGACTATAATATTGCCTATTAGCCACCCTTTATTGTAGGGTGGCTATAGAAAAGCTATAAGAGAGTATTCAGTCCCCTCACATTTCTCATAAGGAGAAAGGATGGAGACTTGAATTATTGCTATAATCAAAAAGAAAAACTAAAAAGATTTACCTATTTCCTCATTTTGAAGACATTTAGGATTTTTAATACCCATGCATAGGAAATAAAAAGAAAACTACCAAGAATTAGTAGATTATGGCAAAGTATACCCTGAGTACCATATGAACGAACATTTGTTTCAAACATCCATTTGACTTTTGGAAAGTTGCCTCCTTTTTTTGTGCCTAACTTTGCAGTTGTGAAGCCTGCAGGATGAACCAGATAATCTCAAAGTTTATTTCTACTTCTAAAATTTCAGGTCCATGCTCTAGACCTTAAAGCATCACATGACACTAAGATATTCCAAGTCCTAGCCCAAAGGGACTTCCAAATGGTCTTTGACGTATAACACCCACTAAAGCAACTGGGTGAACTTGAAACACGACCTTAAGTACAGCTGCAGAGAAAGCCGTTAAACAGTTCCATCTCTGCAGGGCCATCCTGTCTTGGGAGACTGAGATACTGTCCTATAACTTGGGGTGTGAAAATATTCTGGGGGCTAGTTTGAGAGACAGACAAGGCAATGTGGAAAGGCAGAGATGAGGGACTGCCAAAGTAGGTGCCAATGAACATGCAGTCATTGACTGACTGAATGGGTGAGTAGACAGATGGATGAAGAAGTCTTCATCCCTGGTGGTTTGATCACCAAGGTGGACCTCAGTACGGAACTCCATCTCTGCTAAGACGGAACTAGTGCTCTGTAAGTGGTATTCAAAGTGTTGGTTCATATCCTGCCCCCTCCTGACATATACACACTTATTACATGGCCTTGATGGGTTTAAGTAACCTCTTTGACCTTCAGATTATTCAGTTAGTGATATTTTTTGTGAGTGCAATGAGACGATATGTTTAAGAGTTACTGGGCCAAAGCTCATGCTCAATGCAAGTGTTGACTCTAATTAGAACAATGATTTTCATATGGTCTAAATGTTTGTGTCCTCCCCAAAATTTCATTTATTGAAATCCTAACCATCCAAGGTGATGGTATTTGGAGATGGGGCCTTTGGGAAGTTATTAAGTCACAGGGAGCTCATTTGTCCCTTTTACCATGTGAGGCTATAGCAAAAAGATGACTGTCTATGAACCAGGAAGAGGGCCCTCACTAGACTCCGAATCTGTGGGAACTTTGATCTTGGACTTCCAGCCTCCAGAACTGTAAGAAATAAATTCGTGTTGTTTATAAGCTACCCAGTTTATGGTAGTTTTTTTTTTTAATAGTAGCCTAAATGGACTAAGATTTCTTCACTCAACTCCCTGAGGAGCAGTTGAGCAATTTGACAGTAAAGTAACCAAGAGTGGGAGCAGGCAGTTCATTTTTGTCCAAGCACATTACACCCCCTCTCTCACCTCATGCCTGCATTTCATTCTTTCATGTCTTCCAATCTACACTCTGTCTTTCCTGAGGGCAGATGCTGTTTCCTGCACTTGGGCACTCTTCCCTCACGTCTTTTACCCAGTGAGCTCTTATTTTTATTCTCTGGGCCTCAATGAGATATTTCCACCTTCTCTAAGGTTCCCTTCCTGCCCTTCCCCACCAAGCCACCGTGGTCTCCCACACCCTTTACTCAGCCTCCTCAGAACCCTTAACCCCGCCATGCTGCTACTCTCTTTCCATGCCTTTCTTTCCCACCAGACCTAAAGGAAAAGGAAGACAGAGCCTAGATGTTCTTCACTGTGAGATCCCCAGCGCCCAGGCCAGTTTTGGAACAGACCAGACCCTCCACACACATTTGCTGGTTGAGTGAAGAGCACAGAAGTTCTGAGCCCCACAGTATAGAGTCTCAGGATGGGATGACAAAATGGCTGCCACAGATCAGTTAGAAGGGGACAGAGATTTCTCGGCCTGCTGGCATTCGTGTTCTCTTCAGCAGCTCCTGAGGGTTCCCTTCCAAGTCCTGGTGCCATCAGATAGTAAACTCGCTGATGGGGAGAAAGTCCTCTGCCCCACCCATAGCAGGCCTGCTTCTCCTAGCTCCCTGGGCCCCACTCCTTTCCTGGTCCGTTTTCTAGTCTGGGGTTCCATCTGCTTTTATAGTCAGGAGGGGACTGTCTGCATCTTCTGCAGAGACAGAGCAAGGGAACATGACGTCTCACACTGGCCCCAACCCCTGAGCGTCATTGGTGTTGGCTGGGGATCAAAGCCGCTGTTCCATTTTTAACCTCCGTAGGGCCCCACCTCAGCCTGAGCATGTGTTCCTGACATTTCATTGTGTGCCAGGGGGATAAACAAAACCCACTCCCTGAGTCCAGGGAAGGGCGCCTTCGGGGGAGCTCTGAGCTCCGCGGAGGCAGATAAGTGTTTTTCCCACTGAGGGCCCCCCTTGAGCCCTGGGGATTTTCCTGAACTTACATGACATCACCATAAGGGAGATGGATGGCTTTATTTTTGTGCAGAACAAATCTACAGATGGTGACCCCTGACCAAAAAAAAATATTGTGCGGAGGCGGGAGGAAGAGGCAGGGGGACTCTCTGCTTGGCTCTCCTTCTCTCCTCCTGGGTCTCCTGTAAAAGATGTCGCCAGCGCCACATCTGTGGTTATGGGGGACATTGGCGGGAGACCATTTTATGTTCAAATGATCTTTTCGTCAAAATAAAAATAAACGTATTACTTTTAGAATTTTCAAGCAATTAACAAAAGGTATAAGGAAGAAAGATGGTGTCTGGACAAAGCAGAACTTAATAAATATTTGGAAAAGGAAAGAAAAGAAAAATTCCCCCAAACTCTGTCACTATTAATATTTAGGTGAACAATCTTTTACGTATTTACACACAATCAAATTACATATACAAATCAGATCATACTATATTTATATAAGATAGTCATACTTTCTATATATGCATAATAAATGCAGTACTATTGCTACTATGTACATACATAGTATGTTTATACTGTGTGTACATATGCATATAGTACCCACATTTATATATACACACATCGTATCTACTGTATTACACTGTACTGTGCTATACCATACTATATATAGCATATGTTGCTATGTTCTAAAAAGCATAGTAGTATGTTCATACTATACATGCAAACAGGTTCATACTGTTCACGGTGTTTCACAATCTGCTTTTTTACACAATATCCTGGACATCTTTCCATTTCTATAAATTTAGAACAAATGCATCCTATTTCATGGCTGCCAAGTAACCAGTTGTGTAGCTATGTTATCACTTACTTAACTAGTCCAAGAGAGCTGCCTTTGAAACACCTACCTTAAAGTAAGCTCGTACTTTATTTTTTTTTTCTCTTGTGACTCTCCCTCTCTGTTGTCTTTTGGGCCACATTGACTTGAGGTCAGAGTTTTCCACTTCCTTGACTCAAAGGTGTCAGCATCGGGACGGTGGATGTGCATTTGCAGGAATCCACTTGGATTTCTCTGTGGTGCTCTGGCTTGAACAAAACAGTCCTCTCCTTTCTGCCTTTACCCACCTAATTTGTTTCCACGTGTGTTACTCTGTGGTGGGCAATAACTGCATCAGACTTTAAAAGGATGGTATCTGGAGATTCATAGTTTTTAAAAAGCTCTTTGTGTTTTCCGAGGAACAGCCAGAACTAAGCAGCAGAAAGGCATCGAAAGAAAATGGCTTCTGAGGTCCCCAAGGGCCAAGTTCTCATTCTATTAATACTTCTGACCTTGCATGAAACAGTTTCCTCATCTGCAAAATTAGGGAAATTGCAGCTAAGACTGCCTTGCAGTGTCATTACGAGGACTGAAGTAAGTAAGTAAGTAAGTGCCTGGTACACAGAGTGGCTTAGTTATGTCAACTTTTCTTACTAACTGAGAGCAGTGGGATGTAAGACATGGAACGTTCTGGAACTAGCCATATCTGGGTTTGAATCTGAGCTCAATCTCTTCCCAGATGAGTGACTTAACCCCTATGAGTTTTTATTTCCTTATCTATAAATTGGAACGAAAATGTTCATCATGACTCATATCCATGAGTCACAAGGCTCATGGATAAAGTCAGCATGGGTCAGGCACTCAAGTGAGAGCTGCTCTTGTAGTTCATTATGTTCCGACTCTTCTATCTCCAAACTTTAGGAAAGGCTTGAACTATCTACTATTTCCACACCTGTGGCCATGTTTTCGACACCCATTTATATGTAGAAAATATGGGAACAAAACTCAGAGACTTTATTCCAATCCTGACTTTCCTATTTATTTCCCCAAAGACCTTGGACAAGGCATTCAAGTTCCTAGTTTTCTTGTTTCCCTAAATTGTCAATGTTATTTGTAATAAAAACACCACTGAGTATATCCACGGGGCTTAGCAGTTTCCAAAGTATCTTTCATTGTCATTATTCTATATGAACTTCCTAGCCAGTAGGTCGAGATTTACCAATACATATTTAATGCATTAATAGTCTATCAACTTCAGACCCCTTTTAGAATATTTTTCTTTTTCTTTGTGAGGACACAAGTTTTGGACAGAGAGATGGGATCAGGTGCTAATATTTCTTGGGCTTTTCAGAGTATTTACTTACTCGTTCGTTCAACAAGCATGTGTAATTGCTAGTAACATGCTAGTCACTGCACTATGATTTGAGGATAAAATAAGCTGTTTTCATTATTCTCATGAAAGATGTACAAGTAAACTTTTACACACTGGAGTGTGGCAGGTATTCTAATCAAGGTGTATGCAGGGTAAAGTAGAAGTATGATGGAGCAGATATTTGACCCTGCTTGCAGGGCTGGGAGTGGGGACAGTGTTCAGAAGAGGTTTAATGACAAGAAAATCCTTGAGTTCATCCTCAACAATAAGAGTTCACTAGATCCAAATGAGGCTGATGGGAGGGAAACAGGGTCAGGAAGGGAGTTCTTGGAAGACTGTATGGAGTGTTCAAAGGCTTAGAGGCAGGACCCACTATGGTGTTTTCAGAGAACTCCAAGAAGCCTCTAGAGTGGATACATGGGAGTGCACAGGAGATGAAGCCAAAGCAGTCAGCAGGGGACAGAACTTGTCGTGGTGGGGAACCTGCAGCCTTGGGGCCACATGTAGCCTTCTGGATCCTTGAGTGTGGCCCCTTTCAGAATTTGTTCTGTGAGGTTTGGATTCAGTGAAGGGGTCACACTTGGGGATCTGGAGGGCCACATGCGGCCTTGAGGCCACAGATGCCCCACCCCTGGACGGGGCAATATGATGACCCAGGTCGTGTTTCCGAATGGCTAGAATTCAGATGGTGACCTGAGACAGGATTTGGGTTGAAGCGATTTGTTTGAGATGCGATCCCAGGAAGCACTGGGAAGGATGGAGAAATGCAACTGGGAAAGAGAGAAAACCAAGGAAGGTGGACTACAGGGCGAGAGCAAAGGGAGCGCCAACCCTCTGCATGCCCGAACACACACACACACACACACACACACACACACACACACACACAGCCTCCCCCACATTCCCACACACCATTGGTTCTGTTTCTCTGGAGAGCTCTGAATAATACAAAAAGTTAATATTCTGTGTACGTAAATCCCTTGGTCACATGACACAAGCCTGGACCTCTCCTTTGTGTAGCCTTGCCCTCCCTGAGGCTGGCTTTGGACGGACTGACGACTCGGTGTGGACTCCCTCCGGTGCCCACCCGGACTCACCCCAAACGCTGCCTCTGCAACTGCTCCTTGAAATCAAGCATGGCCCCTGCGCCTGCGTGAGAGCTGCCCCACCCACCTGAACACTCCCTGCAGAGGGCTTAACTCTTATTTTTGTTTCTTCATAATTCATTCTGCTGTCCTTTACACAAAGTACCTCCATTTTCCTTCCAGCATTCTCCCCCGCCCCATTCTTGGCCGCAGTGATTTTAGGCAGAGCCTCATCAGGCACATGACTCCACCTAGCCAATGACAGAGAGTTCTACTTTCCTCTGGCCATGGTGATTGGTGCAAAGCTGAACACGTGATCCAAGCTGCCACAATCAGAGCCAATGAGGAGAGGCCACTGGGTGCTCGCTACAGCTATTGGATGACGGGGGTTCCCTCTCTGCAGGGTTTGCCAGCCTAGTGGGCTGTGGAAGAATGAGGCTGCCACCTCAGGTATAAATTCGATCCAGAAGAAGAAAAAAAAAAAAAGATGGGGAGAAAAACTAAAACTCAATAATATCATTTGAGTACCTGAATCTAGTCATGCCTAAAAGTAAACTATCCCCAGACTTCCTCATTATATGAATCAATAAATTATTTTGATTTCCTTAAACCCATTTGAGTTGGACTTACATCCCTTGGAAGCCTAATAACATTATTACTATGCTTGCATAATAGTTATTATGCTTGCTAAAGGGCTAAAGTACTAATGAAAACTTTGGGGAATAGCCCTGGCTCTCAGCAGCCTTAGGTTCCCTCTTTCCGGGGCATGGGAATCTGACATGTTGGAATCTTGAACCATCCAAATAATAATAATTACTATAACCTCAACAGCGACTACCATTTACTCAATGCTTCCACACCTTACGTCACTAACTACATTCCTAGGCACTATTATTAACCCCATTTTATAAATGAAGAAACGGAGGCTCAGAGAAGTTAAACAACTTGCCCAAGGCCACGCACCTGGTAAGTGACTTAACCAAACTGAGATCTGTCTGTCTCCTGAGTGCATGGTCAACCTCAGCTTTCCATCCCCTCCTGCCTTCAGAATTGGAAGTTCCCTACTGGATAGACCAAGGTAGGAGTCGAACTTTGCTAAATACCAATCAAGCATCTGTAGGGTCACTTCATTACCATGAGATTAAGGAAGGTGAACAGATAGACAAGAGAAAGCTCACACTCTCACTCAGTGCTTTTGTCCCAATGAATCTGGAGTGCTGGAGTGCCAGCCTAACTGTCACCAGATACTCTCGCCATCCCAGGGTTTCTGTATACAATCTTATTTCCTGCCGTGAGTGGGACCTCCATCATGAGGGCAATAATAACGTCTGCCCTATAAAGTTTATACACATAAACTCTGTCTCCTGAGCCCCTAGAATCTAGACTATCAGGTGTACTTATCCAAATATCTCCAAAAGCTTTGAAACATTAACCCTATTTGCTCCCAAGTCCTGGGTAACCACATGTGAAAAGGGGCAAAGTGGCCCTGTCTTGTGGCTTTCCGAGATTAAAGATCTTGATAGCACTGAGTGGTGCCCAGCCATTGAGGGGCTAACAGCCACTTAACAGAGCTGCTGCACCAGCAGATGCAGAGTTAAATACCAGGGCTGTGTCCCCGAATCAGTAGTTGCAATCAGAGATGTTAAAACCATCCCAGTCTTAAAAAAAAATTCCTAGTCAACTCAGTGTTAATGGTCTGCTAATAGTTTTAATGGCTGCTTCAGAATGCTTCTATTCCTCTGTTTGGTTTTAGCTACATATTTTCTGAGCTCTGCTTGGGCAAGGAGAAAGATAGGGTGCGGGAGGGGGTACCCCTGGGAAAATTGGGGAGCTAGTGAAGGACTGAGGTCTAGCTGATCTCTCAGAACATGCCACGTGGTTCTCTGAGACCTAGAGATTGAAGGAAAGGAGCTGGAATTTCCACATGTTTGTTCTAAGGAAAAAGGCAAGCTGAGAAAATATTCCAGCTTCCCCTAGAAGTACATCTGAATGGTGCAATGTAAAGGAATCACAAGCCTGGATGAGAGTCCCATCTACGCCCCTAGCTGGCTTTGAACAAGTTATTTCTTTCCCCGAGCCTCAGTTTCCCCATCGGTTGCTATTGGGCTGGATCAGTGGTTCCCAAAGGCTCTCCTTTGAGCTCCTACATCAGAATCACCTGTGGTGAAGGATGTTACAATGCAGTTTCCCAGACCCCGGCCCTATTAAATCAGAATCTCCATCCCAAAGCCTGTGAGTCTGTATTTTTCACAGCCTTCCTCCAGTCATTCTTAAGCAAAGCCGCATTGGGAATCACCAAACTAGATCTGTCTGCTGTCTCTTCAAGTGTCAGCCTTCTCCAAGAATGGTTTGTTCTCTACTGAGAGAGAGACTGTTGGCTTCTTGGCTCTCTCTCTCTGTCTCACTCCCGATAACTCCTCCCAACTTCACCCACCTTTAAACAGGAAACATTATGGGTGTCCCTAAGGGAAGTAAAAAGCAAGGAAGTCCAGTGTTTTAGGTTTCAAGAGAGAACTTTGCCTTCAGTTCTTACACTGTGATTGTTTTACGGGCCCTTAGCAAAACACAACCAGAATCAGCTCTTTTAAACCCAGCTACGTGGAAACTATGCCAGACAATCTTGTAGAGCTCAAGTCTACAATCCAAAGAAGGACTAAATGAAAATCTCTATTTCCATGCTGTTAATTGCAAATGGCTATATACTGAAACACGTATTGGATACTTACTCTGGACTGAGCCCCTTACATAGATTATTCCTTTCAAGAGATAGATGCTATTATTTCCACCCCCACCTTATACACTTTGAGAAAATTGAGGTACATGAAGGCTAAGTCATTTGCCCAAAGTTCCCTAGCAGGCAAGTGTGAGAGCTACAATGACAAGTCCAGATGGACTACGAAACCCTTTGTGGGAAAAGAGATAGACGACGCATTGTCCAGAAAAGTTTAGAGAGTGTAGGCTCCAGCCTTTAATTCCCTTTTTCTAAGAAGTGTCCTCCAAATAAAATAAACGGAACTGGTAATAGCTCATTGTGCTGCTCTGCTGGCCCTGCCATCTCTCATGTCCGGCATTCCGCTGTCCCACCTGGCAGCTGCTCCCTTCACTAAAAAGGGAGCTGGGAACATTAGCAACGGAATATTTTTTTTAATTATAGAAAGGGATTGTTTAGACTGATTCCAGGGCCAGAACATGGAATAATAGGGTGACAGGTTGAGAGCAATTTTGCCAGACCAAGAAAGGACTGATTTCACGATGACTTTCGTAATTCTGCTTCCCCACCACATTCAGCATCATGCTGAGATTTATAGTGTCATGGGAACTAGGTGGGATTTGATCACTCTTGGCTTCAGTTTACCACTGACCAGAAGGCATGGCAGGCTTATTTAGCATGTCATTTTGGTGCAAAGTCTGAAATGCGGGAGAGCAAAGTGTGCTGGGCTCAAAATCCAGGCCTGTGTTCTCTGTGCAAACGGGGGTGACCACCTTCTACCATCTGAATCTCAGTCTGCCCGTATGTACAATAGGATGATTGGATTGGAAGATTCCCAACCTCCATATTGACTCTGACATTTGATTCATTTTAATTCAGTTCTATTCAACCAATAGTCAAAGAGCAGCTGCTCAATACCAGGCTTTTTGCTAGGGGCCTGTGGACACAGAGAAGAACAGCAACAGCCATTACACCTGGTTTGTAGGCAGATGTCAGATAGGGCTGGGAGGATGGGACATGGAGTGAAAGACCCACCTCTGCCATTGCCCAGCACAGCGACTTTAGGTGAGCCCCTTTACCTCTCTGAGCTGGTTCTTCACGTTATGAGGCTTATAGAAAGAAGTTTCTCAAACTGTGGCCAGATGACTCTCTGGATCAACAAACCCTGGGGCACTTGTGAACAACTCAAATCCCTGTATCCCAGCCCAGACCTGCTGAATCAGAGTCTTCTGGGAAGGGGGAGATATGCATTTCAACAAGGACCCCAAAGTGATTCTTAAATACATTGACATCAGATAATGTGTTAAATTGCCTCACAATTTTTGAGCAAGGGCTCCATGCATACTTGATGACTTTTATGAACTAATGAACTGGAAAACCCTTGAATTCGACCACACTCAACTCCATTGCTTCTGTAGGTTTTCTCTTTGTTTATAAATATGTGTGCATGTGCACATGTATGTATACACATACACACATACATATCCTACAATATATACACACACACACACACACACACACACAGATACATATATTGAAGCTCTATTATTAAAGGCTCATTATGTGCCAGAGATTTTACTTATAAGGCCTCATTTAATACTTATAAGCACCCTATGAGCTAAGTATTATTTTAAAGTAAGGAATATGAGCTTCAGAGAAGTTGACTGGCTTGCTTAGGATCATGCATTTGGTAAGAGATATAGCTGGGATGTGAACCCAGGTCCATCTGCCTCCAAAGCCTGTTTAATAGACTGGCTCCTTCTCTGTCTTAGCCCGTGATGACTCTCTCCAGGTGGCACTGTTCCCATGGATTGCAACATGAACAGTGTTCCTGGAGTGGCACAACAAGGGTGTCCTTCCCCCATTGCACAACCCTTGACACCTGTTCTTGGTGTCCTTTCCCCATCTCTAACACCTCCTTTAACTCTTAGCTCAAATCTCCTTACTTCTGTATGGCTTCACCTTGTAATCCAGTCTTAGGTGATAAGGCCTTTATTTCCTTCTCCTCAGCTCTCATGTGTAGCAACTATAGTGCTTGCAGGGAGTGGACTGAGAGTTATCCATGCCTCTCCTCCCTTTCCTTCCCTTGCAACTTTTTTTGGGGGTTCCAACTCTGTTGTTTCAGTTATGTGTTGCTGCATGAGAAACTACCGAAGATTTAGTGGCTTAAAACAACTGTTTTATTGTAATTTATGATTTTGCAGGTTAGGAATTTGGGCAGGGCTCAGCCAGGTGATTCTTCCATTCCATGCAGCATTACTGGAGGTTGCTTGGGCTGGTCTAGAGCAGAAGTCAGCAAACTATGGCCTTCATGCAAAATCTAACTGGCATCTGTTTTTGTAAATAAAATTTTATTGAAACACAGCCACATCCATTCATTTATGTATTTCCTGTGTCTGCTTTCATGCTAGAACAGCACAGTTGATTAGTTGTGACAGAGTGTATGACCTATTATATAAAGCTTTGAATATTTACTATCTGGTCTTTTGCAGAGAAAACTTTATGGCTCCTGCTCTAAGGGGTCTAAAGTAACTTCACTCACTTCTCTGGTACCTTGCAGGGCCTGTCAGAATGGTGACTCAGCTAAGACTGTTAACTGGGGCTGCTCACAGGTGGCCTTTCACCAGAATAGAGACCTCAGTCTACTTGAACTTCTCCCAGGGCATCTGAAGGATCATAGAAAAAAATGCCCTGAGATACCCAGTGGAACTCATAAGTCCTCTTATGACCTATCCCTCAGAACTTTGAGATCGTTCCTTTTCCTATATTCTATTAGTCAAACAAGTTCATCAAAATCAGTTCGGATTCCAAGGAAAGGAATTAGGTTGCATTTTTTCAATGGGGAGAGTAGCAAAGAATTTGTGGCCATCTTTAATCTACCACACCTCATTCTTGAAAATCTTTCTAAAATAGTTGTATTTTATTTCTTGGCCAGTGATGATCAAAACTGAAAATTTCCTTTGATGATTAAGAATTTAGGAGATTTATTCAGGCAATGTTTACTGCACTCTTGCTAAGTGCTGTGCCCTCTGCTAGACATTGAGGGTGCAGTGGGAAACAGAAAAACTGGCTCCCGACCTCCTGAAATTCACAGTCTAGTGTATACAGCTGAAGGAAATGAAGAAATGAAGTTGAAATGCCCTGGGAATAAAGTTGAACATGCCTGAGCTACCCTTTTGGCTAAATTTCTGAATCTAGTAAAATTTATTTTTCTGATCCATTCCTTTTTCCTAAAAGTGAAATAGAAGAAAGCAGCTCCAGGTAATTGAAGGTTCCAGATAGTCAGAACTTCTGGTTAAATGACATTTTTTTTTAAAATAGTGTTTATGTGTAGGTGATATTTTGTCATTTATATCCTTTACAATTTACCCTCATTTCATTCCTATTTTTAATTCTGCCAAATTGATTCCAGATTGTCTCCACTTGTATTCTAAGTTCTGCGGTGGTGGACGCCGTGTTCCTACAGCACCTACATCAGGACTCTGAAATAGCAGCGGTTCAATCAGTGGTGTTGCACCCACACGGATGCAAGTGAAAATGCCTTTTGGGAATTTGAAACAAGAGGGGATAAATTCCAAAGCTCAGCTCTAACTGTCTACTTGGCGCTTTATAGTTGTTCATTGTCACAGGCTCTGATGTGGAAGGTTTTCCATGTACCTGTTAGTTGGACCCACAGGTATTTCCTGACAGTCCTGACCTGTTGGCCCACTGGGAGCTGACATTCCCATGTCACATTCTGATGCCTCAGTAGCCAGAGTCTCAGGGAGAATAGAGGCTTTATTCATCTTTTCCCACATTGATCACATTCCATCAAATCTCTTCCCCCCACAGACGGACCCTTCAATGTTGGATATCAATGGTTTCATTGTAGTGGAAGCTTTCATTATCTGAAAATTCCTTTCTGCTCACCTTCCTTTTCTGTTTCCCTTAGCTCTGTGAGGTGGTAGTTTCTCTCTCTCTCTCTAATAACCCTGTGTATACCTCCATCAATCTATTTAGAGTATGTCGTGCTCAGGAGGTGGCACATTTTTCCTTTTCTTTTCCTTTTCTATTTTAGAGCTTAAATAGGAGAAATGTTTTTAACCCACTTTATTGAGGTATGACTGACATACACAAATTTGTACATATTTAATGTATACAACTTGACGAGTTTGGAAATAAGTATACACATGTGGAACCATCACCACAATCCATGCAATAAGAATATTAATCACCTATTAAAGTTTCCTCCCATCCTCTTTATTTCTTCTTCTTCTTATTATTTTTGTGATAAGAACATTTAACATAAGTGCTTGCTCTTCCCAAATTTTTAAATATACTATATAGTATTATTAACTATAGGCACTACGCTATACAGTAGATCTCTAAGACTTACTTATCTTGCATACTTGAAACTTTGTAGCCTTTAATAATCACCTGTGTATTTACCCTTTCCCCCAGCTCAGGCAACCACCGTTCTACTCTCTGCTTCTATGAGTTGGACAATTTTAGATTCCTCACATAAGTGGGATGATGTAGTACTTGTCCTTCTGTGTCTGGTTTATTTTAATTAGCATAATGTCCTCCAGGTTCATCCATGTTATTGCAAATGGCAGGACTTTCTTCTTTTGTAAGGCTGAATAATATTCCATTGTATGTATATACCACATTTTCTTTATTCATTCGTCCATCTATGGACATTTAGGATGCTTCCACATCTTGACTGTTATGAATAATGATGCAATGAACATGAGTGTGCAGATATCTCTTTGATACACTCATTTCAATTCCTTTGGATATATACCCAGAAGTGGGGTTTCTGGATCATATGGTAGTTCTATTTTTAATTTTTTAAGGAACTTCCATACTGTTTTCCATAGTGGCTATACCAATTTATATTCCCACCAACAAGACATTGTACACAAAGGTTTCCTTTCCTCCACATTCTCACCAACGTTTTTTATCTTTTTTTCCTTTTTACAATAGTCTTTGTAACAGGTGTGAGCTGTATCTCATTGTGGTGGTTTTTTTTTTTTTTTTTTGAGACAGAGTCTCACTCTGTAGCCTGGGCTAGAGTGCCATGTGGCATCAGCCTAGCTCACAGCAACCTCAAACTCCTGGCTCAAGCAATCCTCTTGCCTCAGCCTCCCAGAGTGCTAGGATTACAGGCATGAGCCACCTCGCCTGGCGCTCATTGTAGTTTTGATTTGCATTTCCCTGATGATCAGCGATGATTAGTGAGAACCTTTTCATATACCTGTTGGCCATTTTTATGTCTTCTTTTGAAAAATATCTATTCAGTTTCCTTCATCCACTCTTTAATCAGGTTATTTGATTTTGCTATTCAGTTGTAAGAGTTTCTTACATATTTTGGATATTAATCCTTTATTTTATGTGTGTGTATATATACATATACATATATACATATATACACACATATATACATATATACATATATATACACATGTATATATACATATATATGTATATGGTTTGCAAACATTTTCTCCCATTCTGTAGGTTTCCTTTTCATTTTGTGGATTGTTTCCTTTGCTGTGCAGAAGCTTCTTAGTTTGATGTGGGCCCATTTGTCTATTTTTGCTTTTGTTGCTTGTGCTTTTGGTGTAGGAGGCTACACTTTACTTGAATCTTCTCAGTGAATTCTCACAGCAACCCTGTGTGGTTAATGTCATGATTATGTGCATACCTCTGGAGTCAGAGGGCATAGGAGTCCTTCCCTGGTTCTGCCAGTTACTCTCACTTTGGGAAAGTTATTTCATCTCTGAGCCTTGGTTTTCTGTAAAATGGGATACTATTATTAATACTGAGGTCAACGGTTTGTGGAGAGAATTAAGTGAGCTGAAGGCATACAGTAAACATCCAACAAATGTGACCTATAATTATTATTTACCACCTCTCTTCTCAATTTGCAGAAAAGGCCACGGAGGCTCAGAAAGATTAAGTAACTAGCTCAAAGTCACGCAACTAGCAAGAGCAGAGCCAGGACCTTAGCACAGCCTGGTCTGACTTTAGTCAGTGTTTTTTCCTCAATGTTACACAAGCTCTTATCACCCGATAATGCACACGTGGCCTTTGGCCGTATGCAGAGTCCAACATTATAGATGCAACACACTCCTGCTTTTCTCCTCTTTCTCATTTTACTTTCTGTATGGGGGCTTCTCTTCCCTCGTGATGACCTTTATTCTCTTTGGTGATTCTTCTAGATGGAGCGAAACCCCCCAACAAACAGCAATAATAAAAAAAAAAAACACACACACACAAGCAAACTAAACAGGGTCCATATTTGCAATCAAGAAAACACTTCACAGATGTCCTCAACTTGGAAAGAGTGCAAAAATCAAAACAGATAAACAATTCTTGGCTAATATTGCCCAAGACTTGGAAAGCCAAGATGCTTCCTTGAGAACCAGGATGGACGAGGCCAGCATCATTGCTGTCCATGGGAGTAGCCACATGTGAGAGGCTTCAGCCACGCCTGGAGACCCTCTTTGGAATCCCCTGCATATGTGTGTCTGTGGGTGGGAACCCGGATGATCTCAGCTCACAAAATTTGGCAGTTGTGTTTTTTTAGACATGAGCGTTGTTAACAGCATTCGTCGTAACTAACTGGGGACCACCAGCTTCATTTCCAGAGGCCTGCAATGGTATGGAAAGTGTTGAATTGAACAGCCTTGGGTTCCATTTTGAAAATGTGTTTTTTTCCCCTTTGAATTTAAATCAAATGCATGTTAAACAAATCAGCTCAGATGAGGAGGGAAAAAAAGCCCACCATTTCAAATCCCACTAGCTCAGACTTATGCTCTCACCCCATCTCTCTAATCCTGCTCATTCATTGGCACATTAATCCTCACCACAAACTGCTGAATCAGCACCCCAGTTTAAGGGTGAGAAAATGAAGGTCTAAGCACACATTGCTTTAAAGCATTGCAGAAAAAAATGTCTTCCCAAATGTTTTGCCCATGGAGTAATATTAAATATAATGGTTGCTAATGGAGCAACAGGCTCACTACTTGGTGGTATGAAGCCATTAAGCAGTAATCACAGAATAATGTGCTCGGTTCACAGCCCTGAGGGTCTAACGGTCTTAGGTCTGACACCGGTCTCAGCTGTGTGTCCTTGAGCAACTGCTTAATTTTTCTGATCCTCAGTTTCCTCTTCTGTGAAACTCCATTAATAAAAATTCCTGTCTCCTAGGATTGTTGGGAGCTTTGAGATTATTCATGTAAAGTGCTTAGCATCGTATTTACAGGAAATTGTCAATTGAATATATCTATTCTTAGCATTAAAAATATAGTTTTCAGGGTTATTTGAAAATCATCATAATAACTATGGTTGACAACAGTAATTCCAGTGTATAGATAACCTTATATTTGTATGAGGTTTCTTCATCTCAAGGCTCACTTGGCCCAGTGGTCACAGGTGCCCAGTGTATCTATTTTATGTCATTTGACATATGTACCTGGCCAGCAGGTCAAGGGACCTAATTTCTGGACTGTGTTCCAGGATAAAGAAATAGCTCTAGTAGCACAGAATCACTTAAGTTCTGTGCTGGACTGCAATAATGAACATTCATGTGAGTCACTGGAATAATGCCTGCATTCATTCTTTTATGAAGGATACCCATAACTTAGTTGGGGATTAGAAGGTACTTTCCTTTCCATGAATAATTCCAACGTACTTGGCCTGATGTACGAAGTTTTGGTAGAGAGTTTAAGAAAAAGGTTATCCAAAGCCACGACAGAATTTCTGTGAACTCACAGCAGGAGTCACTTATTGACTTCACTCCCATCTATGATGGTTTAAAACACACAGAGAAATGCACTGTTGCAAACATCAAACAGCTGCTCCAAAAATACAGGCTGAAAAAAATCCTGTCATTCCATTTTTTCAACCACAACAAACAAAAGTGTATGAGAAGCCACGATAGATTTGAGAGACACGGCAACATTCTTCAGTGTCTAATGTCAACTGACAGTCAGCAGGAGAACTTCTGTAAACATGCAGCTACAGGCATGGTAGAAAAATCACAAACTGCACCATTGGAGAAGCAGTCACTGCTGTTGGCCAACAAACCACCTACACAAACTGATGGCCAGGCCCAGCCATGGAGCTGGAAGGTGGCTATGGGCCCTGTTGGAATCCCACCACCCTCCAACAACTCGAAAGGTCAGAGACCTTAGCCACTGTCTATGGATGGACTTGGCTGAACCTCAGCATTGACCCCCTCACCATTCCCTCTACGTCACCTACAATATATTTCCCAAACTCTTATTCCACAATGTGTTGGTCCCAAGAGGTGGTCCTTGACAAACTAGTTCTGTCTTGGAAGAAGACTAGAAATACTACCGACTGCTGTTCCCACTTGAAGTTTCTTGCTCATCAGGAATCCAGGTGCTTTATAATTTCCTGCTTTGTAGCACATCCCCTCATTCGGAGCTGCAGGAAGGAGAAAAGCAGAAGGAAGATGAAGACCCCTTCCCTCTAAGAAAACATCCTAGAAATGACACACAACACTTCCATGTAAATTTCATTGATGGAAACTTTGCCTAATGGCTTCTCTTGGCTATAAAAAGACTGAGAAAATTAGGTTTTTAGCCAGGACATAACTGCACTGTTAAAAGTCAGGGTTCTGATACTAAGATAGAGGAGAAGAGATGTTGGGGTGGGGGAACCTAGCACCTTGCCTTTCTGCCACAATTCACTCCCATTAAACACTGGGCACAATAATGGCCAATAAATAAATAAATAAATAAATAAATTATTTTGAGACAGAGTCTCACTCTGTTGCACTGGACAGAGTGCAGTGGCATCATCGTAGCTCACTGCAGCCTCAAATTCCTGGGCTCAGGTGATCCTCCTACCTCAGCCTCCCAAGTAGCTGGGGCTACAGGCACGTGCCACAATGCCTGGCTAATTTTTCTATGTTTACTAGAGACAGGGTCTCAATTCTTGCTCAGGCTGGTTTCGAACTCCTGAGCTCAAGAAATCCTCCCACCTCAGCCTCCCAGAGTGCTAGGATTACAGGCGTGAGCCACCGCACCCGGCCTATTGACCATTTATTATGTACCATGCACTATGGTAAATACTCTGCATCGGTTATTTTATTAGCTCTCTAAACAACCCTTTGAAATTACAGTTTACACATAAGAAAACTGAGGCTAAGGAGAGGTTAAGTGATTTTTCCAAGAATACACAGCTAGAAAGTAGTACAGAAAATGTTTGATTTCATCTTGATTTTGTAAAACAAATGAACCAAAAAATCGTCCTCCTAACAACCTATTAGATTCTTTTATAATTCAGCACCTATGCGCCAGGGTCTTCCTCTGTCTTTACCTTATTTATTTGCCTACCAGATTCCTACTCCCATCAAAACCTATCATAAATATCCTCTCTTCCATGAAGTTTTCCTTAAACCCTCCAACCTCTGTGATGAGACAACCGTCATTCATTTATTCTTTCAACAATCATTTACTGACATCTCTCATGTGTTAATCACTGTTAATACAACACAGGGCAAACACGCGCCTGTCGTCAATGTTTGCAATCCTCTTACGTAACCCTGGGGAGCACTGTCCAATAGAACTTTCTGCGGTGATGAAAATGCTTTTTATCCATGCTGTCCAATATGGCAGACACTGGGCACTGTGACTATTGAGCATTTGAAGTGTGGCTGGTGCAGTCAAAGAACTGAATTTTTCATTTTATTTAATGTTGATTAATTTAAAATCGGATTCAAAAACTGAGACAACTCAGCTATTGGAATACTTTTTAAGTGTGTTTGGAACAACTTTGGTATTGAATCTCTTCTTTTTGACTGTAAATTTTATGAATTCTAAACATATATAGAGAATTTTTAATAAAATGGAGCATGCAAATAAGATGTGTTGTTAGCATAGACTATGTACCAGATTTTGACAACTTAGGATGAAAAAAGAATGTAAAATGTCTAATGATGATTTTTATGTTGATCACATGAAGTGAAATGATAATATTTCAGCTATAATGGCTTAAATAAAATATATTATGAAAACTAATTTCATTTGTTCCTTTTCACTTGTTTAAATGTGACTACTAGAAAATTTTAAATTACAACCGTGGCTTGCCTTAGATTTTGATTGGACAGCATTGGGCTGGAGTATAATCAATCACTGAAGAAAGAACATTTTATAGGTCTGTCCCTTCTGCTGAAGAAGTGGTAGCACTTAATCATCTCTGGTCTTAGCACGAACCTAGCACATACCAGGTCCTCATTTAATGACAGTTGGATGAACAAAGGAATATATCTGCATAACCTAAGTGAAATACTTTTCCTTTTTGGGCTTTACGACAATTGCTGAAATCTTCCATCTCATGTGAGAGGCTCCCCTAGATATTTCACAGTTTGTCAGAGATTCCATAGTTTATGACCTAAATATTTTTCTTACATTGAGCCTCCAGGCAAGATCTCAAGTTGACACCAACCTAAAAATAAGGAATTAAGGAATGCAAGAATACTCTAATTTGCTTCCTTCATCTATTCAACCAATAGTAACTGGATACCTATTGTACATCCAGGACTGTTCTAGGAGAATGTGGCTTCTACGGTGGTCAAGCCAGACAGAGTCCCTGCCCTCCTGGAGCTTGCCTTCTATTGGGAGAGCAAGCACAAAACAAGAAACACGTAGACCCTTTAATTAAGAAAATTATCTGTTGGATTTCCTTCCCCCTGATCTTTCACGTATTTCCTTCACAGAGACTATTTTTTCTCTCATTTTCTGCCTTTTCTTCCCAGGCAAGGTTTGGGAGAGCCCAGGAAGCAAGTTGTGATGAAGTCTTTCTTGTCACACAGACTCCTGGGGGAACCCAGGACAGGAAGCCGCAAGGCAGGCCCCAGAATTACACAATCCAGCCCAATGCTTGTGTGACTTTTCTGTCTCCAGTTTTTGACAGACAGTCAAGATTAGTCACCAGGAGCATTGACTGTGGTTCTTTAAAGGAGCATATAATTATTATATAATGCTTGGTACTTAAGAGGTGTCTTTTATTTCAAACTCTTTCAGCACCTAAGGAGTCCTAACTCCATAATCTTGGAAATTTTTCACTACATTATTTTTTTTTCATTAAATTGTAAGAATACCTACTTGAACAACATTTTTTAAAAGAGTCATTATATTTAAAAAAAAAGTTCATCTTCTACTTAATGCTCTTCTCTTGCCCTTCTGTGGCAGTTTGCTAAAACCTTTATGACCCTACTGTGTGCTACTTGAAGGCCAGGATGTGTTACGCTCCTATAGCCCTGAGCACATAGTATGTGCCTTATGAATGCTTGTGTTGCTGTAGTTTAAGAGATAAGCCTACTCCATTCTTCTACCCTGTCGTTGCTCCAGCCAAAATGGGTTGAGTTAGTCAAGGAAATTTTAGTTGTTAGAAGCAAGAATTTATCATAAATAATACAAAAAAAATGGAATGTATCGGAGGACATTGGAAGTTGTTGAAGACAGCAAGGGCAAAGGGACATGCTAGACGTCACAGAGGCCTCAGCCAGGAATCTGGATACTCAGGACCTGAGACTACCTCTCCTGGTTTGTGGCTTCTCACCTCTGTTTCTTTCTCTGTAGGTCAACTTCTGCCTTCTCTTTGTGGTCTGTTTTCCTCTGTCACTTCCATATGGTTCACGGACTCACTGCAGACACAAATACACGTCCACCTCTGTGTCCTCATACTAAGATCTCAAGAAGGGAAAGCTGATTGGTTCAGCTTGGGTCATGTGCTCCTGTTGGGTCCAATCAGCTGTGGACAGAGATGAAAACACACCCATTTCACAAATTCTTTAAGAAAAGGAGCTTGGGGAAGCTTCTTTGGGAAACAGCATGGCAGCTTCTCAAAATGTTAAACATAGACTTACCATACGACCCAACAATTCCACTCCTATGTATTTACCCAAGAGAAATGAAAACATACGTCCACATAAAACTTAGACACGAATGTTTATAATAGCCAGTAAGTGAAAATAACTCAACTCTCCATCATCAAGGGGGTGAGTAGATAAAAAAAATGTGGTCTATCGGTGCAAGGGGAGGCTATTGGATAATAAAATGCATGAAATGCTGATACATGCTACAACATGGATGAACCTCAAAAGCATTATGTTAGGTAAAAGAAGCCAGATGTGAAAGACCGCATACTGTATGATTCCACTTACATAAATGTCCGGAAAAGGCAAATTTATAGAGACACAGAGTAGATTAGTGGTTGCCTGGGGCTGAGAGTGGGAATGAGAAGTAACTATAATACAAATGGGCACGAGATTTCTTTCTGGGGTGATGGGGAAGTTCTAAAATTAGACTGTGGTGATGGGTGCACAACTCTGTGAATATACTAAAAACCATATAGTTGCATACTTCCAATGGGTAAATTTTATGATACATGGATTATTTCTTAGTAAAGGTGTTATGGAAGGAAGGATGGAAGGGAGGGAGGGTGGAAGGAGGGAAGGAGCGTATTTGGGAGAAATGGTTTACCTCACCAGTAGATAGGTCCAATTCCAGTTGCCCTGACCTGCCCTGAATCCTGCCTCTGTGTCATTCTTTATATCATTTCTTCTGCCTATAACACCTCCCCTCCATGCAGTTAAAAGAGGGGTTTCCATTTCGTTCTCTGCAGCTTTGGGCATCAGGAATTTCTGCCTTTTTTTTTTTTTTAATGAATTTTTCATTCTTGAGGTCCTACATTGCTTGGGCTCCTGCTACCACAGACCTGACTTCCTGATACTGCTCCCCTGATTTGCACATCCTCACAAGTGACCTCTTTTTATTTTATTTAATCATGCCCAGCTAATCCCGCCTAAGGCCCTAAGGTCTCTCTGAAACACTCTTTCCCCACATCTCTGCAAAGCTCATTGGCATCCCTCATTCAAGTCTTCCCTCTAGTATCACTTTCTCATGGGGACCATCTCTGACAACTCTTTCTACAATAGTGTCTCAGTCCCAAATATCTTCTGTTTGTTACCCCTCCCTGTTCTCCGCCTTTAGAAACTGACCAATAGGGAGAGCATCAATGGGCTCCCTTGTTCTTTGCCTTCCATTTGGGTTTGCAAGGACCAATCCCGTTTCACTAATTCCATTTTCAATCTTATTAGTGCCGGACTAATCTTGACATTTTTTGGATCTACCTTTTAATATCACCCCTGGTTCCTTTAGATGTCTCTCCATTGGTGGATAATGACTGCCATATTTACCATAGTTTCCCTGGAGGAAAACTGAAAACCTCCTTTTGGAGAGTCACAACATAAAGTGCAATATTAAAGCCTCTGAGAAGGCCTGCACAAAAAAAAAAAAAAAAAAAAAAAAAAAAAAAAAAAAAAAAAAAAAAAAGCAAGCAAGCACATTTAATTTTGTGTTTAGCCTAGTTTATCCCAAACCTATTCAACCATGGATCCCTTTTTCATGCAATAAGTGCTAACATCTTGTGAACTTAAAATCCTTCTGAGCATAGTTTAGGAAACTATATCTTTACCTGTGTGAGTTCCAGTTCTCGTGTGCATCCTGCAAACTGTTCCATATGTCAGAATTAAGTCTCAGAGAAGTAAAGTAGCTTATGCACAGTAACTTAAGCTCATGAGTTGCATAGCTGGAATTTGAGCCCATGTCCAGACAGACTGGAAACCCATACTTTTTGCCACTATACCATACTATTCCCGAGGTAGAGTGGATTGTGTGGGCTTCATTTTAATTATTTGATAAAAATAGTTTGTAATTAACCATTGACTGCTTGTCAGTGAATGCTATTCTGAAGGACTTGAAGACAATTCATTCTCAGCTCCGACGGTCTGCTATGCATTATCAATTTGCTAAGAAACTCTCTTTTGTAGGGCTGTGCAAAAGGAAACTTCTATCCAGACTGTCTAAATTATCCAAAAATTCTGAACTGATGGCATCCAAATGAATAAGACTTTACAGAACCGTATCTTGAGAATTGATTAGATTTGTCAGTTTTCCTGTGGATATAGAGTCCTGGGTGGCTTGACTGAAAGTATGCTCGAATATAAATAATCAACAAGTTTTCAGGTGAATTCCATGGAGTCCGTGAGAAAAAGAAAACTCTGGCTATCTGGGAATCTACAGTCTATCTGACAAAACCTTGCACATAGTCCCAAAGTATGAGCTCAATGATGAGAGTGTTTGGGGGAAAAAAAAAAACCAAGGATTTTTTTCTCCCCTGAAGCCAAAGCACTTTTCAGCAACTGGAGTTAAGATTTAACAGCCAAGAAGGTCAGGGTGATGAACTCGCAAGTGTTCGTGGCCACTAGGCACCCAGTCAACTCCCAAAACTCCAAAATGCTAGAGGGTCAGCAAACAAGGAAAACATGTTTTTCTAACTAAAAAGATTACGTCTTGGATGTATGTATTTATTTATTTATTTCCCACAGAGGGATTTTTAGAAATGTCATGTCTCTTGGCTTCCTGAGTTTCTTCTTCCTCTGTTTCGGGGAGAGTGATATATAGGGCAAGGCCTCGAAAAAACAAAATTTGGACCATCCTCCTTTATATTTTCCAGAGGCTACACGCTGGTGATGAAAGATCTGACCCAGGAATTTAAAGTTCATGAGTGGGGTGGGGTGGTGAGGAGATGATGGGGGCCTCCCAGCCCCAGCCTCTGACTGCCCCTATGGCTGGATGCCAGCCACTCTCATTCTTGCAGGGTGGAGCCAGGGCTGTAGTTCACTGTTGGATCCATCTTCCCTTACAAGGAAGTGGCTTTTGCTTCTTTCTGGGATTTGGATTGTAGGAGGTTTATTCTCAGCAGAGCTTCGAATGGGTGTCAGTATCCACTCATTTATTCAATGAGTACCACGTGGGCATGATTTTACACCTGGCACTCTGCTATGCATTGAGGATGTCAGGACAAACAACACCATGTCTATCCTCTTGGGAATCTTGATGGTTTTTGAATTACATGGCACCAGCTCCCACTTGGACTCGAGGGGAAGGATCATATTAGAAATCACCTCTCTCAATCCTTCCATTTTACGGATGGGAAGACCAAGGCCTGGAGGGGAGGAAGGGGCTTGCTTAAGGTCACATAGTAGATTAGTTATATATCCTGAAGAAGGATCCAATTTTCTTCCTTTCTAACCCAAAGCTCTTGTCTTTGTACCATGCTGTCTCTCATAGTTCGTTCAACTAGCCTTTGCAGAGCCCTTGCCGGGCACCGTGAGCTGTGTTAGGCTGTATGAAATTCAAAGATGTCACTCAAGGAGCTGAAGATCCAAGAGGAGGGTGATGGACCCTTAGGCCATTAATTGGGACATGCAGAGGAGAGAGTGTGGATTTGGGAATCAGATGGGCTTGGGTTCAAATTCTGGAATTCCACTTAGTCATCATGTTTTCTTGGGCAAATTACTTAGCCTTTCTGAGCCTCCGTCTTCTCATCTTGAAAACAAGAATAGTGCCAGTATGTAGTGCCTATGAGTGTTGGGAGGAAAAGCAATAATATAGAAAAAATACTTTGAAAGTACTTGGCACAAAGTAGGGAGCCCTGCATGGTTGTCGTGAGTCATGATTACTGTGATCAATACTATAGGTAGTTATGTGTACAGTATTCTGGGGACACATAGGAAGGGACAGCAAATTCTGTCCCCAGGAGGGGATAGGTAAGAGGGGATCCCTCCATTGTCTGGATTTTCCTGCCCGATTTTGGGGAGGGGGCATATTTTTCAAGGCTGAAATCATTCTACAGGCATTTCTGCTCCAAGAAGTTCATTCTCCTATGAATGACTGCAAGAGTGACCATCAGAGACAGAGCGATAGACTGATAGAAACAGAGCAGGACCCTCCTGGAGCTGATCAGCTGGATATTGAGTTCTCTCAGTGGATTATCTCCACATGCTCCAACTGCAAGGGTAACCCATGTCCAGAGGAAGATCCAGGACATGGGAACTCTCAAAATGCCTTATGAATCATCAAAGATCAAACAGATTGAGTCTTCCAGGATTATATACAATTTTTATGTTGGAATGCTTTGAAAATTGGTAATGGTGTACACTTCATTTCCTGATGATGCTAAGAGCAATTGATCTTGACAAGCGTTTCCCAAAGCCTCCTTTGTGGAACGGTAGATCCATGTCATGCTCAATGACTTTGGGCAAAACACATACCCACATATTTCTAGTACATAGTAGCTCATGCACTGCATGGTCGGTAAGGACAGAATCCCACTGCATTCTTCATCCAAGTAGAGTTTTCGTTAATCTTTAGATTATAAGGTCCTTGAAGGCAGGAACCACGCCTTATCTGTCATTGTATTCCAGCAACTAGCACAATCTCTGGGATGTAGTGCACATTTAATATATGTGTTTATTAAAGTAATCATACACTTCTTAAATTGACTTCACCACAGAGGCTCCCTTTTTGTCCACAGCATACTTACCAGCATTTTGCAGAACTAAGAGAAAGTTTCCTTCAACCTAAAATATAAAATTTATACCTGGGGGGTGGGGGAGGATGACAAAGTTGCCTTAGGAGCAGGAGAAAGAAGGTGAGATTAGGGAAGAGGGAAAGGGTGGGGCTCCCACGCCTTCATGGTAACTGCTTTACAGATTGGACTTTTTTGTTTTTTTTTTTTTGAACTAAAGTTATGTGTTTGTAACACTTTTGAAATACACTATTCTAGAAGGAATTGTATCGGGCAAGGGGCTGCTGATATGATTGAAGGGAATGATCAAGGATGAGCTTGACAGATTTAGCGAGATAACCCTAAAGGTCATGTGATTATTCATTCATCCATCTGTATTTATTGAATGTGTTTCTATATGCCAGGCACTGTTCCAGACCTTGAAGAAATGGGCAAGTATAACAGGCAAGGCCTCTGACCTCAGGGGACTCTCAGTGGGAGAGAAGGGCACTGTTGATAAACCAGTAAACAATCACCAGCATGATTTCATACGAGACACACACTGTGAAGATGATGTAACAGGAGAGGAAGGGGAGGGGGCTGGAGGGTGTGGTGTTGGCCTCTACTGGAAGGAGCCATTTGAGTGAAGACCTGCAGGGAGGGTGTTCGGGGTGGAGATGGCAAGTGCAAGGATATTGAGGCAGGAAGAAAATGGGCTGTGCTTGAAGAACATAAAGCAAGCCGATGTGGCCAGAGTGTATAGCAAGGCAGGAGTACAGCAAAATTGAAGATGTAAGCAGAGGATTGCATCTGGCTCATCTGTCTTCTCGGTGCCAAGCACTGTGTTTGGTAAAGATCTGACACCATGGATATTTGCCAAAGGTCTGAATTAATACAATTAATTAATTGCATTTCTTGGTTCCTGTTCTCCATAATCTTTGGTGCTGCTGTTTGTGCATATTTTAGGAAATACAGCTAATTTCAAAAAACAACAGTGTATTGTCCTTGCTATTTTGATTAAGTATGACCATAGCCATGACATCAGTGTAAAAAAAGATCGGATAGTGACTGCCATTGCAAAATCTAAGACTTAGAAGAAGACAAATATTGCCCAATTAACTGCCTGGAGATGCAGAGAAATTGTCACCTGGTATAGAAGGATTCTCTTTGAAGAAAATGGCTGAGAAGAACCAATGACTTGGCCAACATCACACAGGAGATCTAATGAACACCACGGGTGGGAGCCCACCTTCCCTCCCCGAGTTGGAGCTCGTGGCTGGAAGGATTAGCTGATCCATTTAACTCCACTTACTTTGACATGCTCACACTTGAAGATTCCCCGGTACAATGTGCTCAGTTTCCAAAATATGGGATTTTAAGCAAAACTCTGACATTTAGCTCTAGGGCTAAACAGCCATACTCAAATCCCCCAATTAGAAGCAGAGATGGAGATGAAATGGTCCCAAGGAATCTGGAGACACAACAGTTTCAAAAGGCACCAACAGGCTGGGGCAGAAAGAGAGAAGTTTCAGATCTCGCACCAGGAATGCAAAGCTAAATGAGAACCATTCGAAAGCTCTGGGGGTTATAAAGTGGAATTCCCTCTTGTACTGTACACAAGAGTTATTAAGTGTGTATATGAGGCTCCTGTTTTACTTCATGTACATGATTATTTTATACAGGAGAGTTTGGAAAGAATTATAGGCTGAGAGCTGGCCAAGATGCAAGATGAGCATCAGGGGGTGGGGTGGGGGTTGCAATGTCATTATTGGGAGCTGAGGATTCTCAGAGAAAGCCAAGGTGGGGTCCATCACAGGTCAAAGGTTTGGAGAGAAGTAGAGTGTGGAGCTGGACTCTGTGCAAGGCTCGTCTCCAAAAAGGCATCCCAGGCTTAAGCCTCAGGGGCAAGGGCCAAGTTGGAGAACTAAGAAAGCAGAACTTGGGACCAAGCCCAGCAAGCTGGGTTTGGTCCACTAATGTCTAGAGACCAGGAAGATAAAGAACTTGGATTTGACTTGCCTTGCTTTAAGACACAGGCCATTCTTAACATATCTAGCGATTTCAAAAGTGAGAAATACATTATCTTTCTGAAAGAAGTCCGGGAGGTAGGGAGCTGGAGATAAAGGCTGCTTTTACGAAAGACCCAATTACAACTAGTCTGGGGTGGTCACATCTTTCCGGAAAGTGGGTCAGAGGCAGTAGAATTGGTTTACTTAGCTCTTCCTGGTTTACATTCCTATATAAGGGAGGCAGGGTGCTGGCATCAGAAAAATCTGGATTCTTAGCTGTGATGTTAACTCTGTGACTGACAAAGTTAATCTCTCTAAGCCTCAGTTTCACCAGTTGTAAAAGAGGGACTAAAACCTCTACTTCTATTAAAACTATAATATGGCAAAGAATATGCAAAGCTGGCTCTCATTAAGTGACAGCCACCATATTGCTAAGAACGACTATATTAGTAATAATTTTAATGAAGGGTGATTGAGTGGATATTGTGTGCAGTGCTATGGCGTTGAGTATAATATGTCTGGTTTGATGAGCAGGGCCTTTTTTTTTTGACTGTTTCTGCCTGTTTTTTGGGCCCTGCGCTCACTGTGGTGCAGCTACAAATGCCTTACAAAGCTTCACTGAGTTGGCAAAGTGGTTCTCTAACTTAAAAGAGGTTGTCTTCATGGTGACCTGCCTCTTACTCCTGGATGACTGAGATTTTGTAGACACGAATTTGATGAAATGGCAACCATACCAAAACCTGAAGCTTTCCTCTTGGGTACTCCCAAGATATACTACTTGAAGCCCTAATTCCTTGGAGCTAAAACTGACCTAAAAGAAAATAATGCTTATGTAACTGTGTATTATTAGGACATACAATCTGCTTTTTAAATCGGGCTTAAGCAAGATAGAAGTTTATTTCTCTCTCACACGGGGCAGTTCCCACCCCATAAGGCCATGCAGAGACGCAGGCTCCTTCTGCCTTGTTGCTCTGCCAGTTCTAGGACTTTGCCCTTAATGACATAGTCTTAAGAAGGCACATAACCACCTCCATATTCCAGCTGGAGGAAAGAGGAGGAGAGGGAGTCATGATCCTTCCTTTTAAGGGTGTAACCATTGGTCAGGTTGGAGTCATGTGACAGCCTGGCTGCAAAGGAAGCTGGGTAATGTAATTTTATTTTCAATTGGTCACAATGGAGTCATGTGACAGTCTGGCTGCAAAGAAGCCTGGGTAATGTAGTCTGTATTCTCAATGTCCATGTGCCCAGCTAAGAATCAGGGGTTCTTTAAAGCAATGGGAGAAAAGATATTGCAGGCAAGCAAGCATCTACGCCTCAGTTTCCTTCTTAACAAGGTTAAGCAGCCTAAGCTCAGGTCTCAGCAAGACCTGGATTTGATTCCCATCTCTCCTGCTTGGTAATAGAATAAACTTAGAATAACTTCATACCCTCTGTTTTCAGTTGAAAGTAAGGATAACATCACAATAATTCTAACTCCACAGGACTGTTGTGAGGATGCTATACAGAATACCCATCACAGGGCTTGTACTGCTGCTGTTGCTGCTTCTGCAGCCGGCATCAAAACCGTGGCTCCTTCCTTTTCTTCCTGATCCCACTCTGCTCCATCCAGACAGCCGCAGCTGCTGGAATATTTCTTGCACTTAGCTTGATGCATGCCTTCTCCTCCCAGACTGTGAGGTCTTAGGAAGAGGGAACATGCTTGCTTCTATTCTGGCATTCTGAACAGGTTGTATAGTGCCTGGAACAGAGTAGATTCTGAACAATGTTTGCTCGAATTAATAAATGAATAGAAAACTGCTGTTGATGAAGCCAGACCTGCTTGTAAAGGGTCTGTATATGTTAGTCCAAGATGCCACCCTACATGCCAGGTACTGGCTCTAAATTTCTTACATGGGTTAACTTATTTATTCATAATTAGTGGGTAATGTTTATTATTACCATGCTTTTCAGAGAACAACTGGGATGCAGAGATGCTGCTTAAATTGCCCAAAGCCAGGCAGATATTAGGTGAATGACCTCGGCTTTGGACCCAGAAAGTCTGGTTTCAGGATCCATACTGGCTCTTTATTTTGGGATAGATCAAAGATACCTCGGGTTAAAGACAGATAACATCTTCATATTTGATTTCTACAAAAAAAAAATCTGTAGATCCTCAGCTCTTAGATGAGTCGTTTCATCTAATCTAGCAGGTTTCCTTCCTCCCTTACTATCTTCCTTACTTCTTTCTTTTCTTCTTTCACAGAACAACACATTTCCCCTTCTAATCAACTATTGGACCACATAAAACACAACATAGCAAAACACCCATGGTTTAAAAGGGTCATCCCGTGTTTTCCCTGCCAGCTTTCCCTGTCAGCTTTCCCTGTCATCTCTAGAAGGGTCCGTTGAGCAAGTCCAAAATTCTATGAAACACACTTTGTAACCTATCAACTTAGTTTACCCCTTTCTTTACAGGGAAAAAACCTGAGGCCAGTACAGGATTGGATTTGCCCAAGTTTAGATAAGTAAGGTAGAGAGTCCCAGTGACCAGCTCAGGTTAAGCTACTTGAAATGCATGTGATGAATCTCCAAGAAGGTCATCAGATACTTTCAACCAAAGTCACCAGAGCTTGAGAACAGATTACAGTTCAAGTATTGTTCATTACAGCTTCAGATAACTAAAGAGAACACATTGATTATTTAAGACTGCTGTTGTTAGGCAAAAATATATGTGGCCAATATTTGCAGGCAGAACATTTGTTGCAATTCGTGCTTGAGAGGCGGATGCGTTTGTTTATTCGCAGAGTTTGCAAAGTGCCAACTCCCCAGCAGTGAATAACTTAATAACCCAAATGCAAATCCCAAACTCTAAACTGGCTCAGGAGAGGTGGCTATTATGGAAAATCCTGCTTCATCTAGCCCAAGGAACTGACCACCCATGAACTGGAAAACAGACCTCAAAGCAGGAAAGAAACAGAAGTGTCCAAAGAGGAAATGGAAAACACAACCCAGAAACAAGCTGGCCCTGGAGAATGACCACGTGTGAGCTGAGCCAGGGGTAGTATTCCTGGGTGGTTTCTCAAGGCCTTTGGGCTCCTGGGTTCTGGATGAGGAAATGATGTGAAGACAAGAACTGTCTCCTTTAAAAGGCCCCGGAGAATGTGCATCCCTGAAGCCTACTATTGGCTTAGATCTGGAGTTTCAAAGTCAAAGTCGACCCAGACCAGGCAGGAAACGGAATTGGGTATAAGGTGATAAGAGGCCGCTGACACTTGGTCTCAGTGTTGGGAGATAATGGGGAGTTGTGGGGAGGGGGAACTGGAGCAAACATGCCCCAACTAAAGACAGCAGCTGCTGGCCCTGAGCCAACTGTCCCCATATGTAAATGTGGGTCCAGAGTTGACAGATGTTCTGATTTGTCCAAAGAATCCCCAAACCTTGAATTTCATAAGCAACTTCCCTTTTAAAAGATTACCAACCAATGCAAAATTTTAAAATCGGTCCGTGAGCATTTTCTTTCCTCTTACTAATATGGCCACTAAAGGTGGCCGTGGACTATCTGTTGTGGTCCCACATTTAAAACCCTTGGAGTAGATAGAGGGCATCTAATTCTACCCCGTTATTCTAGAGATGTGAAAAATGGACTTCAGGATTCACCTTAAGTCAAACAGTCGATGGCAGAGCTGGGACCAGAACAGGTTCTGAGCTCTACTTTTCTTTCCTTGCCGGTGCGGATCCTAGAATAGTGTTAGTTTTCCAAAATTGGAAAGGAAGTATATTCTGAGTAAGGACAAGCTAAGCCTCCTGCTTTCCATAGAGAAAAGTGAATCCTGTCCTGGTGATTTTGATGATAAAATATCAGGTAGAATACCTTGGGCAGCAAGTAATGGAAAAACCCTGATTCAAATGGACTTAAACTTCTTTATTCCTCCCTCCCTCCTTCTTCCTTCCTTCCACCCATCTTCCCTTCCCCCTCCCTCCTTCCATTTATTCCTTTCTTTCTTCTTTCTTTCTCTTTTCCTTTCTTTTTCTTTTCTTTTCCCTCCACACCCTCTTCCTCTTCCTCTTCCTCTTTCTCTTTGTCTTTGTCTTTCTCTTTCTCTCTTTTTCTCTTTCTCCTTTTGGTAACAACAAAGCTGCCAACAGCAAGTGAATCTATGCACTTCATGGTTTCGCCTAAAAAGAGAGAATGAAAAACCTTTGGTTTTGAAACCTCCTACCAGCTATGGGTATATATCCTTCCCTTTTATCTAGTCGAGCCTACCTGTTCATTCCTGGGCTAATACCGGTGGACAAGGGATAGCTGTGTGCAGATGGGTTGGACTCTTCGGTCTACTCCAGGAACTGAGATGGGAACCTGTAGGGGAAGGGCCTGCTTGTGTGTGCCCACCTTCCTGTTCACCTGGGTACCGTGGCTCCTCTAGGAAGCCAGGGGGCCAACTTAAGAATCTTCATAACATCCTCACCCTGGGATTTTCCTCAAATGTCTAGAAACCTGCCTTTCTGTTTTCTTAGCAAACCTAGTCTAAGAACAGAGCTTCTCAATCTTTAGTTGCACCCGATCCCCCAAGGAACTCAATGAAAACAAACATTCCCAGCAGGATCCCATCCTCAGAAGAGTCAGGTTTAGTAGGTGGGAGAATCTGCGTATTTTTACAGACCTCCCAGGTGATTTCGATTTGGGTAGTCAAGTATCTTACTTTAAGGGATGCTGCTCTAGACCATGAAACCGGGATGGCTCACAAGCCAAAAATACTCAAGAATTGGCCACCAGCCATCAAGGACATTTTTAGGTTCACGAAAGGTAGGGTTTTAACCTGTTATGTCACAACAGGAATTTCTTTCTTTCTTTTTTTTAACAACCTTTGACTTCTTAGAATTAGAAAATTGCATCCGAGTTTCCCATCATGGTTTTCTGGAGTGTATCAAAAGAGCCTTTGGAAAAGAGTGAGGAGGCATCGGGAGGAAGATCAAAGGAAGGCCATTGGTTCCCTGACCTTTGACCCTATCCAGATTCATCTCCAGTTCATGGGTCACAAGATATGGGGGGAGATATGCCCTGGTTGTAATTAATTAGTATAACCCTAATTTGTGGGATTTTGGCCACTGTATGATTTGGGTTGCACTTACATGAAATAAACTTGAATCACAAGTGAGAAAATAATTTCCTCACAGTTTTCATTCAATCATTCTGATAACTCGAGGGTGTTTGGTGCTAGCATTTAACTCCTCTCTATAACTTGCTCTATCCCTTCTGACAAAAAAAAGAGAGCAGACCTTGGGCTCAGAGGCTTGAAATTAACATCAATATAGTTATATTAACTTTAATATAATTAAAAGCATCCAGATATCATTTAATTATATTGTTTTGCCTTCATCATGTATCAGACAGGATACATGGTAGATTATGCTGACCTAAAAAAATAAAAAACCCCGTGGCCTAAAACAACACTCTTGGTTTATACTCACACCGCTTGTCTATCATGGAGCTCTGGGGGTTTCCACTTGTTGGAATCACTGAGATGCAGGTTGATGAAGGGGCCACCGTCTCCAACACTGTCAGTTTTCATGGCAGAGGATAAGAGAATTTTGAAAGTTTTCACATTAGCTGTTGAATATTGTGGCCTGGACGTGACACAGGGAATTTCTGCTCAGAGGTCCTGGGGCAGAACTACTTACACGGCCCCGCCCAACCCCAAGTGCCCAGGAAATGAGAGCCTCTCGTGTGACTGGGAGGGGAGAAGGGGGGACATTTGGTAAAGAACACAGACACCACCACACATTGTGCTTAGTTGCTCTGTCATCTAACCAATGTGCTTCCAACATTGTTTTCTATCAGATCCTCAAGGTAGGCAAAAGGGATGTGTTAACCTGGAGAGTGCAGCCAACTGTACAAGCAAAACTCTGATGGGATAGCCTGGGTGTGATCCCTTCCTGGCTGTGTGCCTCCAGCCAAATTACTTCTCCTCATTGGTCCTCATTTTCCTCATCTGTAAAATGGGATAATAATAACAGGATTGAATTCAGAGGGTCATTGAGAGATTGAGTTAATATATGCAAAGAACATTAATTGTGGCACTTAGTACACTCTCAGTAAATGCTAGCTATGACTTTTGTAGCCCTAGAGCCAATCGATTACATAAAACCACTGCAATTAAGTATAATGCTGTCTGTATAGGGAAACACAAGGTATGGGAGTACCCAACAGTGGGAGGGGAATCCAGTTTAGTGCTTTATAAATAAAAGGTCTCCCTGAAGAAGCAGGGCCTACAGGAGGAAGGTTATCCAGGTGAAGAAGGTGGCAATATACGCTCCAGTCAGGGAACTGTAAGGGTGTAGGATTGTGGGAACTTTAATGAGCATCCGTTAAAGCAATTGTGGGTGGAGAGCGCATTTGCATAAATGCTTTTTCTTTGGTGCCTTGAGAGCCATGTTGGGTTCTTAGCTTTTGCAGAAGTCTCAGTTCTCAAGAATAGACTCAACCTTCCAAATCAGCCTTTGCCTGTGGCCCAAGACCTTGGAACATCTCTCTGTGGGTGGCCCAGGAATGACAACCGTCTGAGAGATGGTGGAGAGGGACCTTTCTTAGAGGATTTTTGGGAAACATAGGGACTAAAGAAATTAGAGTTTGTATTACTTGAGCAAGCAGGTGCTTTCCAGGGTGTAGACAGTACAGGTGTTTGTGTGTGTGTTGTAGTAGAGGACAGGGAGGGCTGGTGAGGAAAGGGCAGCAAGAAACCCACAGGGAATTCTTATGAAAGGAGGAGAATTGCAGAGCTCTGGTTCCAAAGAGGAAATCATGACCTTGCTAATTTTATACTAATTTACTTTCCCCAGACACTTTGGCTTGGATTTGCTCATCATGAACCTTCAACCAGGTGTGTGGGTTTGAGAAGACTTCTTTGCGTTACAGTCTTTTTTTTTTGAGACAGAGTCTCGCTCTGTTGCCCGGACTAGAGTTAGTGCTGTGGCGTCAGCCTAGCTCACAGCAACCTCAAACTCCTGGGCTCAAACGATCCTCCTGCCTCAGCCTCCCAAGTAGCTGGGACTACAGGCATGCGCCACCATGCCTGGCTAATTTTTTCTATATATTTTAGTTGTCCGGTTAATTTCTTTCTATTTTTAGTAGAGACGGGGTCTCGCTCTTGCTCAGGCTGGTCTCGAACTCCTGAGCTCAAACGATCTGCCCGCCTCGGCCTCCCAGAGTCTAGGATTACAGGCGTGAGCCACCGCGCCCGGCCTACGTTACAGTCTTGACTTCAGCAGCCATCCACCCTGAAACTTTGATGAGGCTGGTGGGTGGGACTGTCTGGCTGGCACCCTGGCCAGATGTCATTTACTGCACAAACCTGATTTTCTCGAAAGAACTTCCACTTGACCGGCAGGCAAGAGCAAAGCACACGGTCATGAGGCCTAAGTGGAAGATTCCTACCTCCAGGAATCATTAATCAAACAATCACGGTGCACTACTATGGCTAAACCCCTACTGTGTACACAAGTACTGCACAAGATCTTTTCCTAGATGATCTCATTTAATTCCCACAACAACCTTGAAAGGGGAGTGTTATTTCAAGAAGGATCCTCTGATATATCCAATTTGACACAGCTCATTTGCAGGAATAGCCATGGCCAAATGTAAAATCATGGTTTTTATTGCTGGGGAACATGTGTAGTAGATGCCCTGGACTTACACCCTATTCCTGACTCTGCAACCCCTCTCCTCACTCAAGAAAAAGTTTGACTATTTAATGTTTCAGTGTCTTGGACATGTGTCCCAAAAGAAAATGTCCTGTATGCTAGTACTAAAATCCCTACTTTGGGATGAGGAAACTGAGGATTAGAGAAGTCAAATCATGTTGAGTTCCACAATGACAGAGCAGACATTCTCTATTTTGACATAATTTCAGAATAGTACAAAAATTGCAAATATTTTCCGTATACTCTACCTAGTTTCCCCAAATGTTAACACTTTTACCCCATTTTCTCTATCTTCTTGCTTCTATTTTTTTCTAAGCCATTTGAGAATCAGTTGCAAGCTTAACTGCCCCTTTACACCTAAATACTTCAGTATTTATTTCCTAAAAACAAGGATGGTCTCTTCCATTACTGCAGTACAGCTATTAAAATCAGAGAATTGATATTGATATGGATACATTATTATGATCTCGTCTACAGACTTTGCTCATATTCCACCAATTATAAACTTTATACTAAAACACTAAAAAGTAAGAAAAAGAGAGAAAACAGGAGAGATGAAAGAAAAAAGCAAAAGAAAGAAAATAAATGAAAAGAAACAAAAATGAAAAAAAAAATCCTGAATTCTACAGTGCATTCAATTGTCATGTCTTGTCAATTTCTATGAATCTGGAAGAGTTTCTCAGTCTTTCATAGTGCTGCACTGACGGTTTTGAAGAGTACAGGGCAGTTGTTTTACAGAATGTTATCAATTTGGATTTGTCACATTAGAGTTATGGTAGGTTCTTCCGAGAAGAACAGCACAGAAGTGATGTTATGTTCTTCCCCATGCATCATATCAGAAGGTATGTGCTGGCACTGTGCCCTATTATTGGTAAGGTTAGCTTTGAGCATTTGGTTAAGTTGGTGTCTGAAGTTTTCTCCACTATAAAGTGACTATTTTTTCCCTGTGTAATTAATAAGTATCTTGTGGGGTGATATTTCAAACTATGTGAACATCAGAGCTAGTACTTTTAACCTTGATGGAGATTCTGACTGCAGAATCCACAACCATGTGCTGCACTTACATTTTCCTATATAGCTGGAATTTATTCAGGATGTATCAGGCACTATGCTAAGTGAGTTAAATGCATTATTTCTTTTAAATTTCACAATAATTTTTGGAGGTGAGGGTGTTCTATTTATCACACTTGGTTTCCCATCTCTGTCATACAAATATATCCAGGATGATTTAATCACCTCTTCCTAAAAGAATTCTGAAAAAGGTGACCCCCAGTTTTATCTTCTGGTCTTAGACCCCAAACTGGGAGCAGTAATGGCTCTCGCAGATTCCTAAGGAGCAGAGGTCCCTGTAAGTATTATACAAACAA
Source organism: Propithecus coquereli (assembly GCF_000956105.1). Classification (NCBI taxonomy): domain Eukaryota; kingdom Metazoa; phylum Chordata; class Mammalia; order Primates; family Indriidae; genus Propithecus; species Propithecus coquereli. The sequence continues at coordinate 8,720,636 of NW_012154285.1, forward strand.
AACCTCTGCCAGAGATGTGAGCTAAGAGGGGAAAATCCATGTGCGTGCAACTCAGAAAGGGCCTGGATCAACCGCAGGAATGGCTTTTCTGTAAGATTTAATATTCCCCTCACTGGAGACACATTACTATCAAATAATAAACAGCAGAGTCTGCGGTGTTGATCTTTAAAGTAAATCCTATTGCTATTAGCTTATCTGCCCAACTATTAAAACTAATAAAATAATAAACTTTATGACACAGACACTTAGCTCAATTCAATCCCCCCTTCTAACTGCAATTTTCTCCTTCTATGACTGTTGGTTTTTTCCAGCAATTTCCTGCTTATCACTAAACTATCTGGAACATTTTCCTATGTTTGGATGACAGTTTTCAATTGCCCAAGGATATTTTTATATTCCCTCCCCCCTCTTCTCAATCTCTCTCTCTCTCTCTCTCTCTCTCAATCAAGATTTATTGTCTCTTTTTACTTCAATTTGTACTTAACTTTTGCAGCCTGTCATCCCAGGAGGCGGGAATGTTTCTTTGTCAAGTTCAAAATCACCTGCCTTTTGGAGCCATTGTGAACTTTCTAAAGAAAATGAGAGAAACACTGTAAATTAAGTGGGGGCAGGGGACCCCAATAGTAATTCAGGCTTCATTTGGTCTGCAGTCTCTGAGAAACTGTCAAAGTCATGTTACAAGTTTGGAAACGATTAGGAAAAAAAAACCCAACATATAGAGGAATTGCTCCTTAAGTGGGGTTTAACTTCATGCAGAGTGAGGACATAAGATAACCCATGCATGAAATAAAAATATCCTCATGTCTCCTTTAGGATGCTGCCTTATTATAGACCAATATCTCATCTCTCTGTAAGCCCACCAGATGCAGTTTCGTTTCCACCATTGAAGATCTCTTTCTGTATTTGAGAACCAGAAAAAGTAGCTTGCTGTGGGGCATGTTGCATGAAAAGAAAAAAAAAAAAAAAATATATATATATATATATTTAAGCCCCAGAATGACACACAGTATGGTGGTTGCTCACACACTAGGAAGGGATTGGAGTTGGATCTCACTGAGCGAGGACCAAATTCACCCTCCTGTCTCACAATCCCTTTGGAGCATGTGCTCACAGTGTAAAATGGCAGCTCTTGCAGTTTTAGTTCTCTTTCTGTCTCTCTCCCTCTTTCCCTTCCCTGCTTTGTCCCAGAGCATATAGTTGGATTTTCTAGTAATAACTGCGCCAACAAGACCACCTCCCTGTGCTTAATTCTCCAACGCCCAGATCTCAGCAGGCCACTGACTTTATAACTGCGTTCAGTTGATCTTCTGGCCTCAGTCTTAAGAGCATCGTGGGTTCTAAGAGAAAGGTGGACACTGGAGTGAGAGCCTGTTTTCATGTCTCAGGGATCTTAAGTTCTATCTCTAGCCATCAGGATAAGCACTGTTTTGCCAATGTTCAGAAAAGCGTAGTGTCGGGTGACAGTTGACTTCCCGAATGGTAATTTGACTCACTGCCAAAACCCCACAGATCTTACACCTTCCCCCTTCTTTAAACTTAGTGGATTTGTGTATGTCTGTGTCTGAATGAGGTGAGAAATATGTTATTCAGGCAAAAAGAAAGACGTGCTTAGGAAGAGTTTTAATTTGGCCTGAGTACTTTAGTACTTTAAAAAGGACTTTCCTCCACACCCTGCCCCCACCCAAGTATGAACGAAATATATATTCATTCCAGAAAAATATGGAAAAAGCAGTATATCAGTCAAGGGATATGACTATAAGAAACATAAGCCAACTCCAACTGGCTGAAGAAAAACTTATCTGATGCGTAGCCTGGATATCCCAGAATTGGCAGGAGGTTTTGAAAACTAGGTTTAGAAAGTGGGACTGAATCGTGGAAGCTGTGGGAGATGGGAGAGCAAGAGCCATAGCTACGGCGTTGTTGTGGGAAGGTTCAGGTCAGTGCACCTCTGCCGAGGTAAATGGCCTGGAGCTGCTCTTTCTGTTGCATCATCATGCGCTAATTCACTAGGATGCAAAGCCTTGGGAGAGGGCATTCCATCGGGTAGACTGAGGCCACATGACTCTTTCCTGGTTGTACCTCTTGACTTCTGTAGTGAGAGGTAAACACCTGGAATTACCTGGCCACTGATGAGCAATAAGGGAGAAGGAAGCCTTCAAAATAAAATTTGGAGGTGGCAGCCAGTTTCTTTGGTGGTCCCCAGTGAGCCATAATTTCCACGTCCTGGTGTTCACACTCTTGTTTAGGCCCCTCCCCATCGAATCGGAGCTGGTCTGTATGACCAGTAGATTACAGCAGAGGAAACTGTGTGTGGCTTCAGAGTTGGGTGATAAAAGGTACTGTGCTTCTTCCTTTGTCTCTTGGATCTCCCACTGTAGTAGAAGCAGCTGTGGAGTCATGGGGACACTCAAGCAGCATGTGGAGAGGCCCATGTGGGAAGAAACTAAGGCCACCTGCCAACAGCCAACATGAATTTGCCTACCATGTGAGCTGTGAGTGACCCAACTTGGAAGCAGATCCTCCAGCCCCAGTCCAACTTTCAGATGCGACTGCAGCCCTAGCCAACATAAAAACTCCAACCTCATGAAAGATTTGGAGTCAGGACCACCCAGCATGCGCTCTGTAAATAACTTGCACATCAATTTCCATCTCAGGTTATACTTTTAGGAAACCTGACCTAAGACAGAATGTACCTAGGAAGGAGCACACAATGCTGGCTTAGTCCATTTGGGCTGCTATAACAAAATACCACAGATTGGGTAGCTTCTAAAAAACCAGAAATTTATTTTTCCTAGTTCCAGAGGCTGCAGGTCTGAGATGAGGGTGCCAGTGTGGTCAGGCTCTGGTGAGGGTTCTCTTCCTGGCTTACAGACAGCTGCCTTCCCCGCAGGTCCTCAGATGGTAGGAAAGAGGGTGAAAGAGCTCTCTGGGATCCATCATCATAACCTAGTTATATCCCAAAGTCCTCCTTACCTACTCATACTATCACATTGGGGGTTAGGATTTCCCCAAGTGAATTTTGAGCAGATGCAAATAGCCCACAGCAGAAGCAAAGCAGTCGAGCACAATATGTGACTAACATTGTCCATCCCCTCACCAGCCCAGCTTGCCTTTTTGCCATAGGCACATTTTTAAACATGCTTTACCCAAATATCCACACCTCTCTGTACAAACAGAGACAGATTTCCCTCTTCCCTGAAGGGGGATAACCCATATCTTGTTAGTGAATGCACCTAGCCACACATCCAGGCCTCCGGGGTCAAGTTTATCTCCTATTCTCTTGTGACCCTATTTCGGTATCTTACAACCTATGAAACGGTGAGCTTAACTACTACCTTATGCCATAGTTGGTGAAAGGGAGAAGAAAGAGAACCAAAATTATCTGGAATATAAAAATGTATATCTGACACAAAAAAAAATATAACCAATTTTCATAAGTATGCATAAGGCCATGGATAGGATTTACTGCTCTTACACTACCCATTCCTCATTCCTGGGTTGAGGTTATCTGCCCAGTAAGGTGATCCAAGCCTTTATTTCTGATAGGACTAAGTTCCTGCTGTCCTTGCATGGAAGGATTTGCCATATTTTCCATAATCTTTGACCACCAGATGTGGCTTCGCAGGGCTTGGGAACACCCAGGATATCCCCTGAGTTCCATTCATACTCCTCCAGATTGTGTTGTGAATCAGAATTTCTATTTTCCTTGGATAGAGAGGGTGACCCATCCCAGACTGCTAGCACTGTAAACCTCTCTTTCTTACTGGAACATAATGAGTCTCAGAAGCCAAAAGGCAGCCTCACCTTCCAGTTCAATGGAATCATAGGGGGACTCTCTCTTAGAAGCATCACACCAAGATTCAGAGTCCAACAAGTTAAAGCAATGTGCCCAAGGTCACCTGAAGGTAGAGTCTGGACTCCAATCCGCATCTATCTGATTCCAAAGCTTGAGCACTGAGCTGTTTCGTTTGCTTCAGTGAGTGCAAAGGCCTTTGTATTAATATTTTGTGCAGGTCTTGCTCACAGATAAGTATAAGGGGGTATTGGTGGGAAAACGTCACCCAAGGAGAGGCAGTCTGGGGTAGTGATCCAGGGCTTGAAACTCAATTCTGTACTTACATTTATTCAATTTATTCAAAATTACCTGGCCAGTCCTTTGTAGGTGACAGGCACTACCCTAGGTGCTGCAAATAGCGCAGTGCTCATGAGCAAAGTCTTGCATTTTCCTTCTTAGCTATCGGTCACTCCGCTGAGCCTTGCTTGCCTGATCTATAAAGTGAGTCTCTTCATACCCACCAGATGAGAGAAGATGATTTGTTTTGTCCCTAGGAAAATGGGGACATTCCTACCAGATCTTGCTGGGAGAATTAAATCAGGCAAATATATATAGATTCATTCATTTAACAAATAGTTTCTGAGCATCCGCCATGGGCCAGTGACTGAGCTGAGCTCTGTGAGCAGATGGGTAAACAAGCCAAATGTAATTCCTGCCCACTTGGCTCCTTGCACGGAGTCAGGTTGGATATTGGCAAAATATTAGTGTCGTGACGAGGGTTTTTAATAGATTTTCAGTGAGCTATGGCTACTGCTATGATTCTTCCTTTGTCATGGCTCTGCTAGTGCTTAGTTGCTCCTACTTCAAGATCTCCAGAGGTAGAGGAGCTTACAACACCTTTCGTGTTTGTCTACAGAGTCCTGAAAAGGAAAGTAATGTCTTGGTGCCGAACAGCAAAGGCAGGTAAGAGTTAAAAGAGAAAAGCTCCTCAGGGGAGCAGCAACCAATGAGTCTCCTGCCATCCTGGCTGAGTCTCGCTGTCACTTTGCCATGACTTTAGGTTTATGGAAAAAAAATAAGCCCTACCGAGAGGAGGAGAGGAAGTCTATTTTCCTACAGCACAGCTGAAAATCCCATCGTTCTGTGGAATTTTTCCCCCGTTAACATGCACAGTTTTGGGATGAATTTTACTCCTCGGTTGGTTTCCTGTAGATGTTTTATTGTAAGGTGTATTTATGGGCTCTGAAACCTAATATAAATGGCTGGGTTCTAATTCTGTAGTGCTTTGGTTCTCACAGAGTGAGCCTAGCATGGTGCCTGGAGTGTGGTAGGTGCTCCGTAAATGTTTCCTAGATGAATTGCTGCCTGGAAGCTTTACGCAGATCATAACATTCTGGAAGGTCTGTCCTGTTGCTCATCTTGTTTGCAAAAGAAAAAGGTGTTAGTCCATCTTTCTGCATCCGCGGATCTGCTTCTGATCTGTCAGGGTAGAAACACATCAGGGTTCTCAGGTAATTAATGTTTGAGGAGCACCTGTTAGATGTGAGTCATTGCACTGGCGTGGCACGGATCAGATCCTTGAGATATTTAAGAAACAAGGAGATGAGCACATCACAACCATTTTTCCCTCCCACAAAAAGAGGTTATGAAATTATTCTACCTCGACCCCTAGTTCATTTCCATGGGGATCATGCTTATTCATTGCTGCAATCTCTTGTGTCCGGCAGAGATGTGTCTGCCTTCTTGTTGGTTAATGGTTTTGTCATTAGTCTGATGGATAGACTTGATCTAACATTCCTCATCTCCAGAGTAGGAAGGGACTCTCCTAGTCACCCTGCTAACCCTGTCAGTTTTACAGCACAGAAACCAGCCAGTTGGGTTTTTGTAAGGACAAAGATTAAATGGGAGAGTGTTTCTTTTTCCCTGGCCAAGCCATTTAGGATTGAGGAAGCACAAAAGTTGCATTCTAGTTTGAGGACGGCTCATGAAAAGAAATTTCCTTTTTGATGCAATGATTAGAATTGCTTTGCTAGAAGAAAGCTGTATATAACTACTTATTAGCGCATCTTGTATATTTTGGTAACCCCAAGAGCATGATAGATACAGTTATTGAATAAATAGTTATTAAGTCAATGGGAAAAAAATAAATGAAAGGAAAAATAACAAATGGTGATGGACGTGTTATAGACACTCCACAAATATTTGATGAATAAGAAAATGAACAAATAAAATAAACGAATCAATGGATGACAGTGATTCCCAGGATGAAATAAACATGAAGCGACTGAGATTGGAATGTGCTAGAGAATTGCAGGGTGTCTTCCAGCGGACGCTGGTGCCCTCGACTGTCTTCCCACAATTTGCAGGGGTGGTTTCTCCACACCTGCCTTTGTCCAATGTGACTCATTCCTTCTGGCCACAATTGTCTGACCAGGAATGGCATCTAGCCCAAAGGGACAAGTCAAAAATATCTTCCCTAGGAAGGCAGACCTGGAGCTTAGACATAAATTCTCTTTGTTTGTGTCCCATGGACAGGGATATGCTTGTGCGGCTGCTATGGGGAGCTGTCTTCCGCTTGCCAACGCGATAAGGAAGAAGGAAAAGATGGTCTGCCATGAAGCAGAAGAGTAAAGAGACAGAGAAATAATGACAGAGAGACAGAGAGACAGAGAGAGAAAGGGGGAGAAAGAAGGGGGAGAGAGAGAGAGGCCCATAGAAGAGAAATGGAGAAAGAAAAATATCTGGATTCTTGAGGTTCTGGTTCCCGGATATAACCTTGAGTCTTATAATTTCCCCAACATTTTCCCTCAAGTTAGCACAAATTGATTTATACTGTCACATCCCCAACAGTCTTAACATTTGTGCCTAGACATGAGACGCTGTTCCCAGGCAAAGACAAAGACTACATCTCTCAACCAGCCCCACTAATGCTTCCAGCTCCCTTCCTACTTCTCAAGGTCCTAGTTTGTGAAGATTAAAAAAAACAAAAAATAGAAGGAGAAAGAGGAGGCGGAGGCGGAAGAAAAAAAATGAAACACCTTTGCTCTCATCTCTGAGAGCTGGTTGAGGAGGAGGCGCTGTTTGATTTGGTTGCCGTTCAGGGCTGAGGTTGTCTCTGCTTCTTGCATGGGCTCCAGTCGCTTTATCTTGGCTTCTGGCTGCTCGCGAGGACTGAAGGGTGTTTGGGGAAGGGCTGTGGTATTTGCATTGGCTGTAGGAGCTGACGGGTGGCAAGAAGGGCCTGACCTCCGCCTTGGTGCAACAAGGGTTTCCTTTCTGGGGTTCCTCGTCCTGGGGATTGGGACGAAATGCACCCCCTAAGTTAGTTGAGTCTCAGTAAAACCTGATTAGAATCTCCTGGAAGTGTTTGTTTTCTGGGGCTACCACTGCAGAGCATGGGAAACAAACGGTTCTTCTCCTCTGCTCTCTGCTCTCCAGCAAGGGAGGCTGGTGGTTTTGGCTGCTTCGGTGGAAAAACAAATACCCCTCCACAAACGAGTTCTTCTCACAGCCTTGAATTAGTGTTGGCAAAAACACCTCCGTGTGGGGATTCCACAGAGGCGCAAGCCAACTCTACCTTCGAAGAGAGAAGACCTCAAAGCTGTGGGGTGGATGGGTCGGGTCAGGGAGGTAGGGAGCCAAGGAAGTCAGTGAGTGTCCCCAAATGGAAATGCTGTCAAAACTGGGAGCCGGCGGGGAGGAGGTGTCCTGGCGCCTTTCTCCGGGTCAGGCAGGCACTTTCACTTGAACCATTTTGCAAGGTGTTGTCCAAGGCGTCTGTGAAAAACCTAGCAGCCGGCAAATGCACGGCTGGTTGGGAAAAAGCGCAATTATAACAAGAAGAAGAAGAAAGGAACTTGTTTCGTGAATAAACTTGCAGACTCTGGAAATCGCACATAAGGGAAAGTTTAAAATAGTGGAAGGCTGGTGGAATCACCCTCTCTCGGCCTAAAACATGCCTCTTTGGTTTGTCTCTCTCCGATACCCTCCACCCTTTGCCACCTTGACCCCCGCGGCTGGCCTTTTCTCCCCTTGCCCTCGCCATCAGCTGGGCCTGCCGGTCCGAAGGCTGGGGCAAGACATAATTGCGCCGTGCGTAAACACCACTCACCATTAAGAGCTCCATCTAATGAGAAACAGAGCCACGGAGGGGAAGCTTCAAAGTGGTTAACGGAAGGAAGTGCCTGGAACGAAATCCGACTTGATGTCCCAATTAATACGTCCCCTAATTCTATTTCCTGCCCTTGCGGGCTTGCAGCCGCCTCCCTCTAATTTCTGTGGGAGACAGAGACTCCGCTGATGGGGAGGAAGGAACATGGAAATGGGGCAGCTTCACGGATGACTTGATACACAGGCAATGGGCGTATTAGGACAAATTAGGGAATTAAGGAGGAGGAAAAAAAAGAGACAACGACAGTCAGAGGAAATGTCATCTCAAGTAATAGTATTAATGGAGACTGGGCTTTGCTGGAGAGGGTGGCTGGAGAAATTGAGAGCTGGAAACGCCAGCCAAGCCGTCTTTTATTTCAGGCTGGGAGAGAGGAGCCGCTGCCAGACCCTTTTTTCTCTGCTCTAGGACCTTGGGGAAAAACCAGCCGTGGTCTGCCCAGTAGGATTAGAGGCAAGCCCCAATCTCAGCCAAAAGCCTATTGAAACTAGAGGAAGGCCTTCGATGGAAACAAAGTTAAATATGAAGCCCAGGAAGAGTCGAGTTGGAATAAGCGGTGGGTTCTGGAAGTGTTCAAGGACCTTTGGAGCATCTCTTTGTAGTCTGCTCAACCTGCAAGTCCACCATTCAATTGCCCTTTTAATTAAGCCGTGTCCTCTCTGTTTTGTTCTTATGAAGGCAGATGCTTGCAGGGGTAAACACGCCATCCCTGACGTGGTGGGATAAACGGCTTATCAGAGGCATCGGACAGCCCAAGAGAAGTGACCAGTAGACGCTCATCCACTGGGCTGCGTCTCCAGTTTCTCCACCACTCTTGTGTGTCCTCCGTCCATCTTGGACGCACCTGCCTAGTGATCTTTCTAAAGTACGGAACTCATCTCTCCATCCGCCCCCCTTAAATATCTGGTGCCCGTGTGATCACGCCTGGCCACCTCAGCACGGCATTCAAGGCCTGCTAGAAACCACATGGGTTTTCCCTGGAGCCTTGCCGTCCTCTACTCTCCTCCTGGGCCTCCACCCCATCCCAGGGGCTTCCCGGTCTATCGGACTCTTCCCTTGTCTGTAGCTTTCCACAGGCTGTGTCTTCCTCCAGGTTTACACTTTCTCCTCTTTGCCCAGTGGGCTTCCTGTTGTCCCCCTCATCCCCTGCCAAGTCTAATCTCCTTGCGAAAGTCTTCCCAGGCATCTAAGTCACCTCTGTGTTCCCGCGGACCTCTCTTTGAATGACTGCATCAACATGTGTCCTATTGCATGGTAAAAATTTGCTTTTGTGTCTGGTGTTCCTAGGAGACTGCATCTCCCACAAGACACACAGAGGACAGGACCAATGAAATAAGTTTCTGTACATCCGCGGTGTCTGACATAACATAGGGGCTCCATAAGTTTGGGGGAGAATGAAAGGAGAGGAAACAAAGAAGGGAGACAGGAAGAGACAGAGGAAAGAAGGGGCAGAAAAATAGGAAACATCCAGAGGTAGATTGTCTATGGCTTGATTTTATCATTATTTAACACAGCCACCAAGTTGGACATAAGATTGGGCTTGAGTTCACTTTAGAATTCATTCAATTTAAGCAAATCAACCAGGCTGTACAATATAGCATAGTGGTTAACAGACTATGCATTGGAGACCTGTTTCAAATCTTTTTGAAATCATACAGCCACTGGGGAGCCTTAGTGTCCTCATCAGTAAAATCGGAACAGGCTGGCCTTGAGGATCAAATAAGACTTGAGGATTAAAAAATATTAATACTTCAAGCGCCTTGCCCAGTGCCTGGTACATAGTAAGTGATCAATAAAATGTAATATGTGTGAGAGTCTCAGCCTGGGAACTCTGTCATCCTTTCAGGCCACCTGTGGTTCTTTCTCCTCCTCTTACTGGCTTCTCCTGCCCAGGCCCTGCCCCATAATCTGAATTGTTCACCCTCCTTTCTGCCAGGATAGACAAACCAGGGAGTGGTCTTTGCATTTGTGTCAACAGCCACTGGCATCTTGGTTGCTGGGAACAATGTCATTGCTGTGCCTTGGTTCCTTAAAGGATCCGATGTCTGCCACACACTTATCCAAATGAAAAGAAAACCTCCTGGTTACATCATCCACTTGGGAGCAGGCATAGTAGCAAAAAAATTGCAGGTCTGAGATCAGCTGTCTCAATCCTCCTACCCTGATTTTCCAGCCCGTGGAGAAACCGGAGGAACTGCTGAGCCCCTTCTGAGGTGGGGGGGGCTTTCCATCAAGATAAACCTTTGCACAACCTGGATTCTTTTCCTTGTGTCCCTGGGATCTGGAGCTCCTGTCTGGAGCAGAAGTCACCACTCCCCAGCCAGACAGTGCCTGTCCATGTGAACATGGATGCAGCGGTCAGAGAAGTTTGAGCTGGGATTTCTCCTCAGGGAATCACTGCATACGAGAGAATGCCCCTGCAGTCCAGCCCCGAGGATGGCCCAGGATTGGCCAGGGCGTCACCCAAGTTATTCTTCAAAGAACTAAACTGGGTGCTGGTGGTACTGAGAACTTACTAAAGCCCTTTCTATCTGAGCAGTCCCTGGATATGTTTGAGCCCAGTAAGTTTCACTATTGACAAGCTTTGGGGAGGACCCAGAAAGTATCCCTCTTCTTGATAACCCATGTTATTTGCATAGTTCTTCCTCCTTTTCAAAGCAGTTCCTTCCATATCCAATGTTTATTTTAGGTTCTTCTTTGGAGTTTGAGAATAGGGTATCGCAGTCTCCATTTGATTAATAAAAAAAGAAGACACAGAAAGGTCAAGCCCAAGTGTTGTGATTGCACCATGTGCTACCCGGATCCGTTTCAGGACTGAAGGGCTTATTCCCCTCCGCTTCTAGGAGTGTTGCCAGCTGAATGCCTTTAGCTCCCAGCCCTCTCTAGGGATTGAACGCAGCCAAAGAGATCTCCCTTGCTTGAGATTACGTCCTCCTCCAAGGACAGCCTGCATGCAGAGACAGGTGAGGCAGGAGAATAAAGGCATATCCCCCGCCCCCAACTGAAGGGTTGTCCCATTTTCAGAACTCCCATGGGGTCAGCTGAGGCCTTTGTTGAGACTGCATCACAGCTCAACTTCTCCCTCCACCCAATCCTGATTCTTTTCCTTCCCTTTCATCCCCAATAAATGTCTTGCACATTAATCTTCATCCTAGTATCAGCTTCCTAGAGAACCTGCCACCTTGAGGTCACACGAGGTGAAAGGGACCAACGTGAGGCTAGAATACAAGTGCTAAGACTCCAGCTCAAGACATCGTGACCAATCTCTGAGTATTTACTGGGTACCAGGCAATGAACCAGGAGGTGTGGATGAGGAGATGGACAACTTTCATGGGGTCCCTGCTCTCATGGAACCATATTTGGAAGATAGCAGATGCTGAGTTTATAATTATTTATAAGGTGATCAATATTAAGAAAAGAAGGTACAAGATGACAGAGAAGTAGATAATGGGCATGATACCAATCTAGGGGATCACGTAAGGCTTTCTGGAGGCACTGATGGTTGGATGAGGACCAAAGGATGCTGAGGACAAAGTAGCCATGCAAATATGAGGGAAGGGAAGAGAATAGCTAAGAACAGGTAGAAGTTGGAGGAAGCATGGCATGATAGAGGAATCCACGGGACTCAGGGAAAGGCAGGGAGGATAGAATAAAAAGAATCTGGGGGCATGAGGCAGTGGCTTGGACCACTTGGATAATCAGGATGACTCTGGACCCTCTCTGTGCTATGCAGCCTCCAGAGACACCCACCAATGATGATTTCTTCTCTGAATGTACTTGCTGCTCCACCTCAAAAGAGGAAGAGTCTATCTGTCCTCACTTTGAGTCTAGGATGAGCTTGTGACTTCCTTGATCAAGGGTCTGTAGCAGAAGTGATGCTATGCTCATCTGGGACTTTGCCTTAACACGCCTGGTGATTTCCACCTTCACCCTGGAGACCTGTCATCAGGCTGCAAAGACACTCACCCACCTACCAAATGAAGAAACATCTTGTGAGGAATGAGAGACCGCATGGAGAAATACCCATATACCAGGCACATGAGGAAGTCCACCTGGACCTTCCAACTCAGCCTGGCCACCTGCTGAATGCAGTGAGTGAACCCAAACAATGCCACACAGAGCAGAAGAATTGCCCAGCCATGCCCTGTATGGGTTCTTGACCCACAGGAGTATGAGAAATAATAAATCGTTGTTGTTCTGAGCTTCAAAATTTCGAGTTGGTTTGTTATGCAGCAATAGCTTACTGAAATATTCTCCCATAGGGAAAAAAAATCTCCAATATATATTCATCTTTAATAGCTTATATTTTTTGAGTGCCAACAATGTGCCAGGCTTTGTGCCATGGGCTATTCATATCCTATTTCATTTAAATGGCACCAAAAGCTCAAGGAAGTAGCATTTATGTCCATTTCAGAGAGGGGAATAAAAGAGGCTCAGAGTGAATGTGACTTGCTAGAAAAGTGGTGAAACATGGATTTGAATCCGGAACCCAGACAGCACAGCTACAATGCCCGCTCTTTACTATATCGATTTTTCTTGTATGGGGCAGGCAATCAGACTTGGGCCAGATGTTGTATCCGTGGGAAGATTAATCTGTGGGTGACAGACAGCACGGAGCAAAGGCTTCTACCTTTTGGACAATAATTCCTGCATCTCAGATACTTCTCTGGCTGCCCAATGCCTCCCCTGACACCTGGTTCCTCAATCAGCAGGATTTGTCACACAGAAGTCAGGACAGGGAGAGACTGACCCCAAACTGCACTTAGCAGACCTGGTTGTTAGCCCCAGTTCTGCCTCCAACTTGCCAGATGACCTTGGGTCATGACCTCCCTGCCCTATACTCCCATTTCTCCATCTGTAAAATGAGAACAGAGTTTTCCTGACATTTCTAGATTCATCCTATCAGCAAACCACCAAATCTGTTATGCACTTACTTTGTAAATTGTCTCACATTCGTAGCTTACATAAGCCTTGTCCAAAGCTATAAAATTTGTTAACCTGAGGACTGGTTAACGTAATGTGCTGGTTACAGTTTTTCTTTTTTAATGCATCTTAAAAGAAGTATATCATAACAAATGGCTGTTTGTTACTACTTATAATCACCTTGTGTGCTGCGGTGGTGTGGGTTCTACTTTGGTAGGACCACCCAGGTGGTCAGGTGGTCTCATCGTTTTGGGGAAGGGGCTAGGACCAGGCAGGGGAATGGGTTTCAGGCTCGGGGCCTGCTAACCTGGCCAACTGACACCTCTTGAACCAAGGTGCTCTGCACGCTCTTTGCATCTCACTGAGCCCACCTTCTTTGGTGGGGCAGGGTAGAAGCTGGGGGCTTCTCATGCCACTGTAGCCCCTCATCACACAATGAGAATTTCTCATCGGAGTCAAAGTCGGGCTTGGGAGAAAAGCACTAGGCAGGAAGGGGGAGGTAAGCCAAGAAAAGGGAGTTCAGTTCCTCCACACTGGGCCGTGGGAAGTTTCTCTTAATCTTTCCTTCTGGAGCAATTTGGTATTTTAAGTGTCCCTTGTCTGAGGCTTGGCTGCCTGGGATGGAGAGGGTCCAGGTTGAGATTGTTCTGCTGTTAATGGGGCAACTGCACTTGAAGAACGAGGCTGCTGGGTGGCTTGTGTTTCATTTCCTCCGACTCTGGCTGGGCTACTGGCAGGTTACAGCACGTTTCAGGGCCAGCTGTGCAGAGTAGAAAGCGCACTGGATGGCAGGAGGATAATAATGTGTAATAATAACAGCAGCAGCAGTCATCGTCACCACCACCGGTGACATTCATTGGAAGCCTATACTCTTGACATGGCTTAATTCACTGGATTGAAACCCACAGCAACCCTGTATCAGCTAGGTCCACTGTCCTCCCATTTTACAGATGCAGAAACTAAGGTTCAAAGTGTCGCTTGCTCAAGACTTTACACCTGGTAGGTGGCGGGGATGAGATATCCTTGCAAAATAGGACATCAAACCAAACTCTTCCTCTCTCTGGGCCCCAGCAGTCCACTCTGAGAAGGGCTTTGGACCATGTTGATGTCGTTTAGGAAGTTTATTTTATTTTTTAATCATGGACTCTTTCTTTAAATAAAGCTGGTCGGAAAGCTTAACGTATCAACCACGAGGCAAGTGGGATTGCCCCGTTGACATAAAAGCGAGGATTTGAAACTCATTTACAAACCAGAGGGACAGGAGCTCCTCTCAAGGTGCTTCCTGGCTTAGTTGTTTGATGTTTCTGAGAATCTAGTCCCTGGAAATTTCAGAGGCTCCGTGGATGGCTCGAGGCGTAGTTTTAGGTGCCGCCCATGTTACCAAATGTTCTGGATCACAGAATTAGTCTGCCACTTATTCTGCCAACATTTTGGGTCCTTGTCAACTCTGTGCCTGCCCTGACACACGGTACAGAGAATAGAGGAGGAAAGAGACCCCCCTTCTTCCTTCTCGGATTTTGTATCTGTTGGAAAAAAGGGAGTGGGGAGGGAGAGACAAGTTCATGGGCCATTAAATGCAAAGCAGTGAGTATTTTAACAGGAATGAGCGCAGAGATCCTATAGAAGGGGCTTTGAATTCAGACTCAGAGGCTAGGAAGGCTTTCTGGCACGAAAAGATGGGTGATGGAAAAACCAAAGGGAAGTGGGGGCAGAGGGGCAGAAAAGCGTTTCAGGCGGAGGGAAACCCGTGTGCAAAGCCACAGAAGAGCAGCGTCGAGGAACTGTAAGCTGCGTGGTGTGCCGCGGACACAGACCCGACAGAAGGTGCTGGCAATCTTTCAGGACCCTCCCACTCACCTCTCCTCCTCTCCTGCTGACTTGGGCACAGGGAGGCGTGTAGGGGCAGGAGGTCGATGTTTGACAGTTACTCAGCTCTTGGTCACATACATCCTAAGAACCCGCAAATACTTAACCTCTTCCAAGAGGCTCAGCTCTTGTCTCCTTTATGAAAGCAAGCAACAGGAAGCTGCGCCCCACACTCATGGCAACCTGGACGTTTTCAGACAGAGGAAGTAAGACGCGGTAGTGGGAGGAGGAGATGTAAGAAAGCACAGTGTGTTTCATCATCACGAAAAGTAGCCTTTTGGGGGGAAGCTAGCTGGAACCCCACAAACCTGTCCCTATCCCCTCTTCTCTCCCCAGTGTCCGAGTCTTCCTGTTGCCTCTGTGACACACCATCTCACAAGGTGGTTTTTTTTTTTTATGCCCATTACTGAAAAATAGGTCTCACGGCACATCGTGGGAAACTAACAGGCAAGGGGTAGGAGAAAGTGGTTGCCCAAAGTGTGCCTCGTGCAAACCTAGTTGTGCAGCCGGAGTCTACAACCCTGCCTGCCATGCCCTGTGCCTCTGTCCATACAAACACAGGGCCCTGGAGGTGCGTGTGGACAGTGAGAGCCCATCCCTGGGTGTGCAAGAGAGCTGGGTCGCCGCAAACTCTATTTTTTCTGATGGCAAATATAGATGATGAATATATTACCATACCAGCGTTCTTTTGATCAGCGTTTGCTTAGAATATCTTTTTCCCCCTAATCTTTAATATTCAACTTTTCTGTTAATTTACGTGTGCCTCGGAAAAAGCACATAGTTTATTTTTTCAAAAAAAATCCATTCCCAAAGTCTCTGTCTTTTAACTGAAGAGTTTAATCCCATAATGTGATTACAGATTAGTTTGGATTTATTTTCTATCTTCTGATTCTGAGATTTCCACTCACATATATTTCTTGAAGACTTTATTTATTTTTGGAGCAGTTGTAGGTTCCCAGCAAAACTGAGAGGAAGTCCAGAAATATCCCGTTTGCCCTCTGCCCCCACACAAGCACAGGCTGCTCCACCCTCCCACTGGAGTGGTACCTTTGCTACAGTTGATGAACCTGCATGGACACGTCATCGTCTCTCCAATTCCACAGTTGACACTAGGATTCACTCTGGGCGTTGTACATTCTATGGGTTTTGATGAATATATAATAACATGTATCCACCATCATAGTATCACACTGCATAGTTTCCCTGCCCTGAAAATCTTCTGTGTTCTATCTATTTATCCCTCCCTTTTCCTGAAGCCACTGATCTTTTGACTGTCCCCATAGTTTTGCCTTTTCCAGAATGTCATATAATTGGCATCAGACCGTATGTAGTCTTTTCAGATTGGTTTCTTTTACTTAGCAATATGCATTTAAGTTTCTCCCATGTCTTTTCTTGACTCGATAGCTCATTTCTTTTATAGCATTGAATAATATTTTATTGCCTGGATGTGCCACAGTTTATGTACCCATTCACCTACAGAGGTACATTGTTGCTTCCCACTTGTGGCCATGACGAATACAGCTGCTATAAACATCCATGTGCAGGTTTTTGTGTGCATGTAAGTTTTCAATTCCTTTGGGTAAATATCAGAAAGTGTGATTGCTGGATCCTACGGTAAGCTAATGTTTAGTTTTATAAGAAACCACCAAACTGCCTTCCAAAGTGGCGGCACCATGTTGCATTCCCATTAGCAATTTCTACCTATCGCATTTTCATATTTTTTTGTTCTGTCTTTGCTTCTTTCTTTCTCCTTTTCTCTTTTGTACTAGGTGGATACAATTTTCTTTATTTCCTCTTCCCCACCCTCCTTTCCCCCTCTCCTTGTTTAGAAGTTATAGGTTCTATTTCTATTCTTTAAAAAGGTACATTAAACTCTTTACTATGCATATAATTAACCACTATAATCAACGTGCTAATTCATGTAGCCTCCTCCTGAGCAAAATGAGGTCCTCAGGGCACTTAACCTCCAACCTTTGCAACGTTCATGTTATTTTTGCCCAACCAGACTAGACCCCGACTCTGTTCCCCTCTTCTCTATGTTACCTTGGAAATAACTTCACCCCCTGATTCTCAGATTCTTCAACTGAAAAAAAAGTGGAAGCCATAACATCTTCCTTGGAGGGTTGTTGGATGGCCAGAAACAACGCACGTGAGGTGAATATGTTCCAGGCCATCCACGTGTTGATCCTAAAACCTCCTGCAAGTTGAAGCTATCAGAGAATCATTGCAGTCGTCTGGAAGGACAATTGGGTCATGTCATCCTCCTGTCCTGCCCTCCTTTATGTGGTCGTCTTTGGATACACGCTTTCGTCTACAATCAATGTCTATGTTGGACCTTCCTCTGGGTCAAGGTGATGGAGTCAGGCAAAGGTCCTCGGAACTTAATTTCCGGCGTGCAAGGAGGTACCACCCTGCACCCTCAGCCTCTCACACTCTTTTCTCTGACTCTTTCTGTCTCTCTGTCTCTGACCCTGTCTCCACGTCTGTCCCTCCCACAGCCTGGCTCTTGCCCCGTCTTCACCTCCTTCTAACAGTCAGGATTTCTGCCTCGCTCCATCTTTCTGTCTGTCATTGCGCATCTTTGTTTTTCTCATCTCTGTTCCGCTGCCTTCTATCCCTCTCTCTCTCCCTCTGTGTCCGGGTCTCTTCCTGTCCATCCATCTCTCAGCCCCAGCCCAGCCTGCCCCCGCCCCATCCATCTGCCCTTGAACCTGACAGAGACTCTTTGTCCTGCCTCTTCCTCTGTCTGCCACCATCCATTTTCCCTCCGCCTCCCTCTGTCTGCGCATCCGCCACTGTTTCTACCATTTTCTCTCCACCTAGCCATGGATCTCGGATTCCCCTGCTTCTCTCGTCCCTGTCACCACCTCCCTCTGTCCCTTCCTCATTCTCTCCCTGCCTCATTGCACACGCTCTTTGCACATAAGATCTGGCCCCAGCCCGGGGTCTCTGGGCTCCAGGAAGGCAGCCAGGGACTGTGCAGGCTGCGCCGTAACTCAGGAACTCCGCCAGCAATCATTTCATTAGGCAGGAATGGCGTTCCCATTACCAGATAGCAGGCCTGCTTCTTCCCCGCCACGGCCCCCTCCCTGCCGCAAAGCCCCCTCGCAACTTCCTGTTCGCCGCAGCCACACAAGGCCTCATTCTAATCCTCCGACTTGTCTGTTTAGTGTCTTTGGAGAGGGAAAAGGAGCAGAAAAGTAGCTTGTGTTTTATTTTTATTTGCTCTCTTTTTTCCCTTCCTCCAGATATCCCCCTGGGGCACCCGCCTAGAACAGAGCAACAAATATTTACTAATTCCATTAACAGAAGAGGGTTGGATTTTTTTTTTCTTTTTCCCAAGCGAATATCTGAGGCCCCAAGTTCATGGCGAGCCTCCTCCCCTGCACGGCCCCCTCGCCCCCTCCTCCCCACACGCCCAGGACTTATATATAGTTCACTCAGTGCCATTTCCCCAATTTTTTCTGAAGTTCAAGACAAGTTGAAGGGTCAAAAAGGCAAAGGGTGTTTTAGAAGTTTAGCAGACAGCTTTTGGTACAAGGAAAAGAGGGAGAGCAGGAGAGAGGGAGAGAGACTGAGGAGGCAGGAATCTGGCTCACATTAAGCCAGAAAGTTCCAACCATTGATTCGCTATGGAATTATAGCTTTAAAAAAAATGCAAAACATAGTTTATTCACGAGGGTTTTTTTGTTTTTTTTTTTTTAAGTAACAACCAAAAGTTGCACTTTGGTTCACCAAGATGGAGACTCATCTTTCCTTTCTCTTTGGATCTTTCCAGTAGGAATAGGGGGGAAAGGAGGGCAGATGGGAGATGATAGTTTTCCGAAGCAATGAGTCCTGAGAACACGGAGTAATCTTCCAGGCAGGCCTGTTCCAGGCCTTTACCTTCCCTGCCTCTGAGGGAAAATAGGCATGCTTCCTCGCTCAGGAAAAGGAGATCTCTTAGAGGAAGGCAGAGCCTGTCCCGAAATGGCAACTCCTGGCCCTGGTAGGGGAGTAACAAGAGAGGTGACAATATTCATGGGGTCAGGCTGATGAATGTTACTTTGGGAACAGTTTTAGTGTTTTGGGCTACCACAATAAATTACCACAAACTGGGTCGCTTGAAACAATAGAAATCTCTTCTTTCACAGTTCTGGAAGCCGCAAGTCTGAAATCAAGGTGTCTTCCAGGCCACGCTCCCTACGAAGTCGCCTTCCTTGCCTCTCCCAGCCTCAGATGGCCCCAGGCGTTCCTTGCCTTGTGGCTGCAGCTCTCCACCCTCTGCCTCTGTGTTCACACGGCCTTCCTGCCTGTGTCTACCAGACCTTCCTCTCCTCTCTCGTAGAAGTACACTTGTCTTTGGATTAGGGACCATCTTAAATCAAAAATGATCTCATCCCGAGATCCTTACATCTACAAGACCCTATTTCCAAATAAGGTCACATTCACAGTTATGGGGGAGATGTTAGGACTTGGACTTATCTTTTTGAGGGGCATCATTAACCTACCACAGTGATCATAAAGTGTTTCTTTTTTTGAAACAGAGTCTCACTCTGTTGCCTGGGCTAGAGTGCCGTGGTGTCATCTTAGCTCACTGCAACCTCAAACTCCTGGGCTCAAGCAATCCTCCCGTCTCAGCCTCCCAAGTAGCTGGGACTACAGGCTTGTGCCACCATGCCCAGCTAATTTTTTTCTATTTTTAGTAGAGATAGGGTCTTGCTCTTGCTCAGGCTGGTCTCGAACTCCTGAGCTCAAGAATCCTCCTGCCTTCGCCTCCCAGAGTGCTAGGATTACAGGCGTGATCCACTGTGCCCGGCCATAGAGTGTTTCTTAACAATGCCTTGCGGGGAAGTCAACAAAGAGCACCTCGGAAAGCCACAGCTGGAGGACTGTAGGGTATTGCAGCTTCTCCTTCCTCTTCTCTTCCCATCCCAATTATTCCAAGGAAAAAGCTTCAGCTGGTTGCAGGTGTGTTGAACATTTTCTAGCCCCTTGTGAATATACCTTTTTGTGGAAGAGAGACAGTAACCCTCAGACTCAGAACCTTCAGCCAGCAAATTTACGCAGTATTTATCATATGCTTGACTCGTGACTTTCTAGTCATGAAAATAGACCCTGGTCTTTCACTGATGATCATGACCTACAGCTTCCTATCCGATCACGTTAAATTTGAGTACACGATAGGCAGTAGAGAAAAATATTAAGTAAATATGTAACACAAGTGGTACATAGACATAGTCAATGCACAGACAAAAGAAAACCGGGACGTGCTGGAGTGGTGTATTGGTTTCCCACTGTTCAGAGCAGCCTAGCTCCTGCGAGGTTCGCCGGCAAGAGGCTGAGAGAGAGAGGTTCAGTCTGCTGGAGCCTGCTGTTCCCCCTTGAACTTGAGCTGCTGCTTCTAATGGTTGTATGCGTTGGGTTTCCCCATGAGATTTTGTTTGGGGGTGAGAAAAAACAATCCCCAAAGCTCCGTAACTAAAGGAAAGCTTAAAAAAAAACAACTTCCCTGCCACTTCACTTCTATTTTACAGATGAAGAAATTAAGACTCAGAAAGGAAAAAAAAATTGTCCAAGGTCACCCAGGCATCTGGACTCCCATATGTTGAGCTACTACTGTTTACAGGGCAGCTGCAATGCATGAATTCTTCACTACATGAGTTACCATATTAAGTCCTCAGAGTGTGAAATTGCTGGAATTTTTCAGGGGAGGAAACTGAGGCTCAGAGAGCTGAGGAGCTTGTCTGAAATGAGCTGGCAGGGAAAGGAGCTGAGATTCCCACCCGCATCTGACTGACTTTCCATCGGGTGCTTTTATTGCTGCAGCCTGTGGGCTTTCTCCCACTTGCAAATGTCTGTGTGCCCTAAACGCCCCCACCACCGCCATCCCACCATGGAAGCTTTTTCCACAGAAGCGTTTGGATGAGGACATTCTGAATCTTGGTGGTTTCCACACGCTCTATATCCACATACCTCGTCCACATGACACTTCTCTGTCGGGTCTACTTGGAAGCCTTGCAGGTGACAACATGTTTCTGGCTTCCTGCAAGGGAGACCTTCCTTCTTGGAAAAAGAAGAGAAGTTGTGTGCAGAAGGAGATTTGGAATCTGAGTGTGCCAGGTGATTGCTTTCTATTCTGAAAGTTCCTAGACATTGGAGGATGATGGAATAGAGCCAATTATTTGCCTTTTTCAAATAATCAGAGGTTGAGCCCTGACACTATGATCACAGGAGGGACCTGTCAAGGGTCTTCACTGATGACACTGTTGGAGTCTAGACTCCTGGAGGGTGCGCTGTGAAAGACTGATGGGAACCATGAACCTTCTATCCCCATAGCTAAATGCCCACACACAGCGGTTTTTTTTTGGAACATTTTATGGAATTTTTTTTTTTTTTTTTTTGAGACAGTCTCACTCTCTTGCCTGGGGCGAGTGCCGTGGCATCAACCTAGCTCACAGCAACCTCAAACTCCTGGGCTCAAGCAATCCTACTGTCTCAGCCTCCCGAGTAGCTGGGACCACAGGCACGTGCCACCATGCCCGGCTAATTTTTTCTACCTATATTTTTAGCTGTCCAATTAATTTCTTTCCATTTTCTGGTAGAGACGGGGTCTCACTCTTGTTCAGGCTGGTCTCGAACTCCTGAGCTCAGAACAATCCGCCCACCTCGGCCTCCCAGAATGCTAGGATTACAGGCGTGAGCCACCGCTCCTGGCCTTATTGGATTTTTATATACTCTTGGAAGCTCTTCTCTGAGGTCTGGTGTAAGATTCTTCCATCTACTAATGAGAATGGGAACATTCCCCTGGGTGCCTACCTCCACTCTCCAATGGGGAAACTGAGACCCAAGGGTGAAAGACCTCCTCCAACTCCCAGGGGTAGTTAGGAGCAGAGCCAGGGTTTGGATGCTGTGCCTTCTCCGACCTGGCCCACCGCCCCTTTCCACTGCCTCCCCCTCTCTCTGAAAGCTTGAGGCACTTCTAAGCAGACATCTGGGAGAACAGGCCACTGGGACCTCAAGGGGTAGAGAGTAAAGGATCCTGCACCAACTGCTGAGTGTGCATCTGGACTCCACCACGTACAGGCCATGAAGCCTTGGGTGAGTCACTTAAGCTGTCTGTACGTCAGTTTTCTCATCAGTGAAATGGGGATTATGTTAGCACCTGCTTCATAGAATCATAGCGAGTGTTAAAATAGAATCCACACAAAGTTTTGGAATATTGCTTAACACACAGTCCACATTCAATGAATGGTTATTACTATTATCATAATTGCTAGGATTGTTATTAGATACAGAGGAGAAAACCGTCCTCCTGGTGTGGCACAGACTCCACAGACGGGCTCCTATGTGTCCTTCCCGACTCAGTCAAGGAACATTCTACTCTAGGCACAAACTGACTTTGGTGTTGGGCTGATGAAAATGAGAGGTGCTTAGAGCCTAAGTGGCTTGATCCCATGATTTTTGGGCAGAGAAACTAACATATAGAGAAATTCAAGGGATTTTTGTGAAGACCCCAGAGCTATTTAGAGGCACAATCAGGTCTCCAGAACCTTCAACATGGAGGTTGGACTCCACCCAATTGGGCTCACCCTCCTCCCACCGCTTCAGCCTCATCCCCCCTCAAGCCACTGGCTCCCACGACATGACACTGAAGGGGTTAACTCGGAACCCTGCAGCTGGCTGCAGTGAGCTTCCTCAGCTCTGATTCTCATTTGCAAAACAAACAAACAAGAGGCTCTCTAATAACTCCCAGGCCTCCTTCTTTGTGGCTGAGATGCGGATTTTGCAAGAAGCCAGGCATCCAAAGATCCCTAATTGCTATGCTGTTGTTGACAAAAAAACTAAAGGTTGTTTCACGGATGGTAAAAGCTTCACATGCCCATCCATCCATCCATACATTCATTCACCAGATGATTCCTAAAGACCTCCTTCATGCCTTCAGATGTGGATATGGCCACCCTCCCAGCCCTCAAGGAATGGATGGTGTTCTTACAGCCTTCCCAGAGCTCAGCAGAGAGATCAGCAGGAGATAGGAACACGGAGGTATTCAGCAAATAAACGCCAGTCCGGGAGGAGCACAGGGGTCATTTGGCCCAGCGCAAGTCCAGGTTGAATTTCTACTTTGTTGCCTGGTTCAAAACCACATTGGCATTCCAGATTGGCTGTTCTTCTCTTCCTCTTTCTGTTCATCCTTCTTCCTCCTCTTCATTTTGTCCACCGTGAGCTGAAAGTTAAATGAATATGGTATTTTGTGTCACTACCTTTTTTCCAGCTGTGTAGTGGAGGATGGAGAAAAAGGGCTACGTGGCCAAAGTCTCACAAGTCGTAAGTGGGGTAACGGGATTGGAACCCAAGCCTATGAGTCTCCAGATCTTAGCTTCTTCTCTCCTAGTTTGTTTGTATGATTTCCTCTCATTTGGCACATCACAGATGGAATAAGGGGAACTTAATGTTCACGATGCATTACTACGACTAATACCTGGAGGAGTCTCAGATTCTGGGATTATAGCAACTGTAAGCTATAATATAAATGCCCTGCTTTGGAAACATATCTGGGGGTTTGGGAAAAGGGTTGGACAAGATGCTAAGTTATGTCCTTGCATGGCAGAAGGGGTGATGGAGCTCTCTGGGGTCTCTTCTATGGAAACAAATCTCATTCAGAAGGGTTACACCATCATGACGTAATCACCTCCCCAGGCCCCACTTCCAAATACCATCACTTTGGGAATTAGATTTCAACGTATGAATTTGGAGGACACAAACATTCAGTCTATAGCATCCACCAAAGCTTTATCTTCTCAAACAGATATTTTCTTATGTAATCAAGTTCAATTTGGTGAGTACCTCCCTTGTGTCCTTTGAGTCCTATAGGAAGCAGATGCTAAAATGGAGTGAGAAATGCAAGAGATTTATGGCGGGGCAGAGTGGGGTGGGGGGCAGGTAATGCCTGCAAAAGATAAAGACAGAGGAAGCAGGATTAGGCAAAAAGAGGATTAGATCACAATGAAGATCTGACAAAGTTTCAACCAACTCAATGGGGTGTTTGTCCAGAGCACAGATTGCCCATTTGAGGAATCCTGCGTTGGGCAGAAATGGCCAGGCCCTGTCATGCTTGGTGCGCTCAGTGTGTGACTGAGGGTGTCCCAGGAAGGACGTGATCTTGACTTGAAAGCTGAAGTGGATCCCAAAGGGGCTATGGCTGAGGGCTGTCCGCTAACTGAACTCCTTGTAGCAGAACGGCAAGTTCTTTCTTCAAGGGGGATCTGAGTGTCACGTCTTCACGGCTGCCACACCCTCTGTACCTGCTATGCTTGAGACACTGTGCTAGGTCCTGGGAGGGTGGAACGGAAGGTGGTACTCAATTCCTGCCTTAAGGGAGAGTACAGGATAGTGGGGAAGGCAGTCTTCTCTGTGTCTCATTATTTCCATTTTTTGGTACATAAGTTCAGATCTAAAATGTTCTTTTGCAGATAAAATGACCTAGAAATAGCCATTAATTCCCATTGCAACTCATGTAAAATCCACAGCATTTTTTCTTAATAGAGAAGTAAACTCAAGTAATAAGCAGATGACACAGAATATGGGTCATAATTATATGCCACAGATACCTGTAAAATCTGTTATTATACTAATAAATTGTAAAAAATTCCTGCAAGTACTTGTTGACAGCTGCAATGCCAATGCTTACCAGCTCATCAGTTGTTGGCATGCTCTGCAAACACGTGAATATTGGTAAAGAAGCACTCTCTATTTTGGTTATGAAGTATGAAATGTCCGATTTCCTTAAGTACTAAATTTGACAGTTGATATGTCTGACGTTTCACTATGACATTTCTTACTTTATTTTTATTTTGAAGGTACAAGCTCAGTCTTTGAAATGCATATTTTTCCTTATGATTATCTTTCAAAAAACTTTTTAGAGCCATTCTTGTGAAACCATGGATACGTCGAAAATTCGTATTATTTTTTCGAATATGAGTTCCCTCATGAAACCAACGCAACACAGACAGCTTGGAATATAAACAAGGTGTTTGGGAAGAATGTGGCTAATGAACGTACACTATGTTGATGGTTTAAGAAGTTCTGTTTTGGTGATTTTAATCTTGAAAATGAGCCCTGTGGGCAACCTGAGACCAAGGTGGATAATGATGAGCGGAAAGCTGTAGTAGAAGCAAATCCATCTCAATCCACGGGTGAATTAGCAGCAAGGTCTGACGTTACTATTCCAACAATTTTGGACCATTGGAAACAAATTAGCAAGGTAAAGAAGCTGGATAGATGGGTTCCGCATGAATTAAACAAGTGTCCGAGAGAAATCGTCTCAAAGCTTGCCTTTCTTTGCTGTCACAACATAAAGGTGAACCATTTCTATGCCATCCTGTGACATGTGATGAAAAATGGATACTTTTTGACAATCACAAAGGTTTGGCACAACGGTTGGATAAAGATGAAGTGCGGAAATGCAATCCAAACCCGGATATTGATCAAAAACAGCTAATGGTGTCTGTTTGGTGATCTAGCGCTGGTATTATCCACTACAGCGTCATGAAATCTGGTCAATTGATTACAGCGGATGTCTACTGCAACGAGTTGGACAAAATGATGAGGAAGCTTGTGATTAAGCAGCCGAGATTGGTCGATAGAGACAGGCCAATCCTCTTGCAAGACCACACTTTTCCACATATGGCACAAACAACACTACTCAAACTACAGAGGCTGGACTTGGAAACTCTGTGTCATCCACTATATTCACCAGACTTTGCACTAAGTGACTACCACTTCTTCCAGGCTTTAGACTACTTCTTGCAAAGAAAAACATCCAATTCTCAACAAGCTGTGGAAAATGCTTTTCACAATTTCATTGCTACTTGCTCTCCAGGCTTCTTCCCTGCTATCCCAAGCAAGCTACCATTAAGATGGCAAACTGTGTCAATAGTTCAGGTGCATACTTTCATTAATTGTACTGCTTCTTGTTTGAGATATAATAAACTACACTTCTGATTCGAAATCGGACATTTCATATTTAATGACCTAATATTTGCTAGAGAATACTTATTTCAGATCTGAGAGATCTGACACTGTACTGCAGGGTGAATACTTGTTATGTAAGAGTGCATCAGATGGAGATCTCTGCCAAATGGTGACTTGAACAAAGACCCGTGCTGATAAAGATGAAGATTGTATTCCAGTTATCTCTTGTTGCTTAATAAGCCACCCCAAATTTAGCTCCTTAAAAACGACAACCATTTTATGCTGCTCATGGGTTCTGTGGGTTTGGATTACGGGTAGGAGTAGCAGGGTTGCTTTGTTTCTGCTCTGCGATGACCAGGTTTCAGCTGGGAAGATTCTTAAAGGCTGGGGGCTGGAAACATCTAGAATTTCCTTCACTCATGCTACTTATGCTTGGACTTATGTGGGGTTTCTCCCAGAGCGCTGACACATGCCTGTCTCTGTGGCTTGGTCTTTCCCACAGCATGGCAGCCTCCGGGTGGTCATACCCTTGCCATGGTCTAGGGCCCTAGTGTTCTAATGACCAAGGTAGAAACCACATGACCTTTTATGACCTACCATATTCTTTTGGTCAAAAAAAATCACAAATCTATCCAAATTCAAGTGGGGAAGACACAGACCCCACCTCTTGATAGGAAGAGGGTCAAAAAATGTGTGGTTATTTTAAAGAACTGGCACAAGTGGCAATGATAATTATCACTAGCTATGTGCCAAGCTTGATGCTAAGCTGTTCTGCATTTATTCTTCACCACAACTTTATGAATCAGGTGTTGCAATTTTCTTTCTGTAGGGAGCTTAGGTGACTTGCCCAAAGTCACCCAGCTAGAAAGTGACTTATCCAAAAGGGTTTCCCGGATCTGTGGGACTCTATAACCCTTGACACCAGTCTTAACTTCATGCCCAAATGTGTCACCCCCAACCCCTGACTGCTATTCCTGGGCTGGTGTGGGAGGAATAAGGGTTTGAGAGAAAAAACTCAGCCAGGAATTCAAAGTACACTCTTGCTCATGAAAGTAATTTTTATTGAAGGATAATTTCATTATTATTTTTCAGTCACATCCAAATTCCATTTGGAAAGTTCCATTACTTTCTGCACAGGGTGTGCCATGCCAGGCTACCTCGTCTTCCATGCCCATCTCTGGATGCATCAGTGGCCATGCCCTTAAGGGGTATTAGACGCTCTCCCTTTATTTTCTGGATTGGGCAAGGTCTGGGTGAGAAAAGGGGCTGGCGGGAGAGAAAATGAGGTTCAGTCCCTGCCTTGCTACCTGCGTGTTTGTGTGTCTGAATGTCCCTGGGGGTCACTGTGACAGGCAGAGTCTGGCAGACACCCTGGCCTTGGTGGGAAGGGGTCCCATCCACAGAGGATGATGATGATATAGAGAAGGGAGCCATAGTCCTGTCTTTGACAGGTGGTCTCTGTCAGTCCAGGAGTCAGGGGTGACAGCTCTGGGAGACAGGAGTGACTTTCAGTTCAACCACCCCTCCCACCACGACCCTCCTCCCAGGGGTACCCGGGCAGTGTGCCCAGGCATTGAACATGGAGATGTAAGGCGTTCAATCGTGCGTTCTTGCCACACTCCTGGAGAAATTTCGGACAGCTCAAAGGTCACGAGGTGTCCCAAGTTCCCAGCCAAGACGTCTCCATCCTTACCCCACTCTTGCATCCTCTGATCCTCCTACTGTGCACCCGGTACATAGTAGGTGATCGATTAATATTGAAAAAAATTGCACTGGGCATTCCATCACCTTCAAACTGTGGAGAACTGGTCTCCTTCACACATATTTCTGTTTCCCACCTTGGTCCCTACTGTCCTCCTTGTCTCAAATTCTCTCCTTGCTCTCCCACAGCTCCCGATCCTTCCCACATCTAGGGGCTTCGAGACTCCTCCCCTGAGCCCCGTTTCCCGCAGGAAGCTCGCCCTTAGCCAGCCTCCCACATCTAGGTTAAAAGCTCCTCCCTCTTAACCCTCTGCCTGCTCACACGGCAGTAGCCGTGATGAGCTCATGTGCGAGGGAGTTAAATTTTCATGTGCTGCGGTTCAGATGAACCTTGAAGAATTTAAAAACCAAAATGCCGTTTTCTACCTTTTTTATAAGTAATTTCATTTTGCCCTTGAGTGTTCATTTCCATTAATGGCATAAAAAACTCAATTTGCCAATTAGAGGCAATGATCTCTTTAGTAAATAGTCAGCCAGTTCAGAATTCAAACTCCTAGTCGAGGCCGCGTCTCCTTTTCTAAGGTGCTCATTTCCCAGGGGGCCTCTGGGTGTGGGGAAAGCCGTCGAGCCCTCTTTTGAGGGTGACAAGCCCCGTTACATCTTCACTGCGCTCTGCCGTGGGAGGCTGGTGAGCTCGTGTGGCGAACTCTCGTGCCTGCCAGCCGGGTGCCAGGCTGCCACACGGTCCTTGTCCTTGATACTGTCCGTGGTTGAAGGTCTCCCACAGTCTGATCTCAGGCCCTTCCTGGTTTTCCGGCTTCTTGGCATTCCCCACTGGGATGCACAGGAATGTCCATATTCCTTAGACGCCCCCGCAGACCCCGGGGAACTGAGGGTCCCCTCTCAACCCATGCTCCTAGGTGCCCCTGAGTGACTTACAGCCTCCATCCCAGGAAAAGAGGGCCACCACCAGATGTGGTTAAATTCTCCAAACCCATATGGATCATTCTACCTCCCCTGACTCCTGTTGCAGGCTGCACGGTGCTCCTGGGGGTTGACCAAAGATTCTTCCACCCCTGACCATCGGCACTGAACACACTTTCTTCTCCCCCTTCCTGCCTAAGACGAGCTCCCCTTATATCACATCCTCCTCTGCCCTTACTCTGTTGAGTTCTTTGCTGTCGGTGGCAGCCGCCTTTCCATACTCTGGGGCCATCACTCTTGTGGCTTTGACCTAATGGCAAAAAGGATGTAACAGAATAAGAGAGAGAAAGAAAGAGAGAGAGAGAGAGAGAGAGAGAGAGAGGGAGGAAATGTGCTTCCTTAGAAAACAACACACATACAAATACACTTTTCCCTTGTCATGCTGGACTCCTTGGGAACAGGCTCTGTGTCTGACTCATTTCTGCCACCCCAGAGCATTGAATGGGGCTGGGCACAAAGGAAGTGCTCAAGGAATGTTTCTGGAGCAGAATGTTGATTTCTCGGAGGCTGTCCCTGACTTCTGGTGACTTCAGTGCCTGGCATGGGATGCTCTGCACTGACAGTTGGCTCCGTATCTCGCTGGGGAAAAATGGAAGGGATGTAATAATAAGGAAAGGTACCAGATTTCGAGCATCTATTATATATCTCAGATACAGTACTAGGCGCTCTCATGAGATTATCTATTAATTCACACAGCCCCATGGGACAGGCTTAATCATTTTGCTCTTAGAGATTCAGCAACTGACATTCAGAGAGGTCAAACCTCTTGTCTGGATGTACATTGCCAGGAAGTGAAAGAGCAAGGATTCGATCCCGGGGACCCAGGACTCCAAAGCCCAGGGCCTTTTCACTAGGCCACAGTAGAAGTAAGAGGTGTGTGTGGGAATCCTTCAGAATTCAAGGAAGGTCCCTGGTCCAAGATGGTCTTGGAACTCAGTCTTCACAAACCCACATCTCCAGAAAGGCAGGTCTTGGAACTGCAGGTTGGAGTTTGGAATTCACTGGTGCCAAATCTCCTTTATATGGGACACACCATATGGAACCTAGAATTCATCACGGCCTTTGGCAGGCAGCCTGGCCTGGAAATAACCCCAGAAGGCTGTGTTTTGATCAGGAAACTTGCAGCTGTTTTTCAAAGTCATCACTGGAATTTTTAATTTTATTTTATTTTTAGTAAACCTACATGAAAACCCTTGTTTTTCATCCAGAGTTCTAATTTCCTTGGTGTTCTGGGCTATCACATGGGTCCATGGCACGTGTTTGGAGAGATTTGGGGAAGTTTGGAGACGTTAGCACGCCACATCGGGCCAAGCAAGAAACAGGGCCTCAGGAAGAAAAAAATTTCCCGAGTAACTTAAGTAAAAATCCCAAGTAAAGTTAAGCACATAAACAGCTGTGGCCTCGTCACCGAGTCTCGAGGTTGCAGTGGGGAAAAGGAAGGAGTACAAAGGAGCTCTGAGCCTTGCACAAGATGAGTAAAGCTTTTCTCCCTAAGGTGAGGCATCCGGAAGGCTGGGCAGACATCCTCGGGTTGCAGAGCTCCGCTGTGTAGGCCAGGTTGCCGTGGGCCTGGGTGGGATCCGTAGGCCTCCTATAACTCTCAATTTTTGATTTTCCGAGTGATTCACCAGATCCCCGTCATGCTGGGGCCAAATTCTTGAAAGCAAAGCCACATTTGAGTTCTCCGAAGTGAAGCCACATTTTCGGCTTTGGCTGCAAGGAGCTTGGACTCCAGCCACCCTAGGACTTGAGAGAACAGCAATTCCATTTTTGAGGTTTGAGGAATCCTAGAATTCCCCAGCCTGGGAGGGAAACTGACTTCAATGTGATTTAATCTCCCGCTCCCTGCCCCATTCTTCCCCCACCCAGACCCGGGTTATTGAAGAGCATACGTAGCTTCCAGCATATTCTTGTTTGAATCAACAACGAAGTGAATCAATAAGGTGTCGGGGTTTTGCTCACATCCCCCCTACACCCCCATCACCAAGGACGGCCATTCTCCTGCAGTTATATCTACACAACTGGTTGAGAGAAGGAGAAGAGAGAGAAAAAAGAAGCCACATGTAAAATTCAGGGTTTTGTTATTCTCTTTTGCCTACACAATACCACACAGATTGTGTGGTTGACTTATTTTTAACTGGGTGTTTGTGTGAACGAACCAGGCTGGTCAGTTGCTTGGGCAATATCGAGATCAGAAGCAAGATGATTAAAGGCACCAAAAGCAACCACTAATTTGACCAAGGAAACCTCACCAGAGCTAGACAAAGACATGTCGGTTTGGGCTGTGTATAGACGTGGCCTGCCTCAGAGTCTGGTGGCCAGCGTTAGAACACCACCAGAACGAACCAAGCACAGCTGACACTTCTGACCATCAAAGTAGCTGAACCCCGGCCTTTCGATCTGCTGGTTTAGCTTGTTTGGTCCAGTTTTCAAGAAAACTAAAACAAAATGGGCTCTGTGTGCGCGTGTGTGTAGGGGTGTTGGGGGCGTGTGAGAGGTCAATGGTTGGAAGTACAATTTTCTGTTTTCAAAATATTACGTGGGTACGAATGTTTTCGGTTACATGGCTCACCTTTGTCATGCTTGAGTCAGGACTGTAAGTGTGCCCGTCACCCAGATAGTGTTCACCGTACCCGTTAGGTAGGTTTCTGCTCCTCCCCTCCTCCCCCGCCCCCCTGCTTGATTTCCACTGAGTTGTAGAAGTACAGTTTTGACTGTCGATTTTACCAATCAAATTGACCACGCAGAAATCCAACTACTTGTTAGTCAATAGATTACAACGTGGCCAACCAGTTGTGTGATTTTTTTTTTTTTTCAATTCTCATTTCTTTGAGGTTGGGAAATCTATTTCATCTCTCTCTTCTTACCTCCATGGAGGTATGGGTTCAACATACTAGGGGTTGGATTGTGTCTCCCCCCAAAAGATATATTGAAGTGACTGAAGTCCTAGCCCCTGGTACCTCAGAATGTGACCTTATTTGGAAATAGGGCCATTGCAGATGTAACCAGTTAAGATGGGATCGTACTGGAGTAGGGTGGTCACTTCATCCAAGATGACTGGTGTCTTTATTAGAAAAGAAGGGACAGGGAGACGAGATACCAGAGAAAATGACGTATGATGACAGAGGCGGAAATGGGAGTGACGCCGCTCGATGGCGACCACCGGAAGCTAAGAGGACGGCACAGAACAGATCCTCCCCTACAGGGTTCAGTGGTTTCAAAGTGCTGTGACACCTTCATCTTGGACTCTAGCCTCCAGAACTGTGAGACAATATATTTCTGTTGTTCTAAGCTACCCAGTTTGTGATTCTTCGTTATAGCAGTCCTAGGAAACGAAAAATATCTTAATAAAGTGAAGAAAAAAATAAAACATGCAAAATCATAAAATTATAAAATATTAGAGCTGGAAGAGACTTCAAAATTCATCTCAGCCAGGTTTTTTTTGATATGAATTCTATACTACTCTAATCCCTCAAGATAACACACAAGACATCAATGCCAGAGATTTGTCAAACAAATTTGGAAAATACTCCATATCCTCATTTCAGAAAACAAAAAGTGACTTCAGCACATTAAAGGTGCTGACAAGTCCTGCAGCCAGGAAACCTCCTTCACTCTGAACAAGGTAGCATTTTCCAAATATCTTTGATGACAGAGCACTTTTGGACAAAATGCCTATCTACTTCCCATGAAATTAGTCTTTTATGGATAACACTTTAGACCATCCAAGATTTTATTTTCATACATAGAGTACCTGAGAACTAGAGAAATAAAGAAATTTGTTCAAAGTCATAGCCTGAACTCTAATTGTCCTATAGCAAAAACTGCAGTCATACACTTGGGCCTCCTGGCTGAATAGAGAAGGCCTTTCTCAAACAGCCAACTTTGCCCTTCAGAAACTTTGTGATTTTCAGAGTCAGACCTCCTCTGGGGCTTCCATTCTCTCACTTGGAAAGTCAAGAGCCCCTCTTATCTCTTAGCTGTGGGGAAAAAAAAAAAAAAGGCAAGGGCCTGGACTAATTCAATGTTATGGACTGATGTTTGTAATCCCCCAAAACCGATATGTGAAACCCTAACCACCACTGTGATGGCATTTGGAGGTGGGGCCTCCAGGAGGTAATTAGGTTTAGATGAGGTCAGAGGGATGAGGCCCCCATGATGGGATTAGTGTCCTTATATAAAGAAAAAGAGACCAGAGCTCTCTTTCTACACCACGCGAAGGTACGTCGAGAGTCAGTCGTCCGCAATCCAAAGGGGTCCCTCGCCAGTACCCAACCAGGCTGGAGCTGTGACCTTGGACGTCCAGACTTCAGAACTATGAGACATAAATTTCTGTCATTTAAGCCGCCTCATTGATGGTATTTCGTTATCACGGCCCAAGCTGACTAAGACAGTCCTTTCTAAGATCCCTTCCAGTATGAAGATTATACCACTATTGATCTTGCCTGTATGTGCCTAAAAGATGTAATTTATTCTTGGATGGAGATCTCTATCTAAAAGGCCAAATTATTATTTTGGTCAATGATGTATTAGACTTCCCTTGTCCATTTCTCATGTTGGGCCTGTCAGCGAATTCAGTGCTGATGAGTTAATGCATGTGAAAGTGCTTTGTAAATGCTCGAGCCTTACCCAAATAAAAGGACTTATTTTAATGCTATTTTAGGTTGGGAGCACTGCAGCCAAGCTGAAGGTGAAGTGTACCCAGGATCATGCATTAGCAATGAGGTCACAGGTGTACAATATTTGTGTAAGTGCACGATGAGTATAGTGAGTGTGAATATGTGACCGTGTGCATTTCAGCTTCAGAGTAAATGAACATTTAAGAAGTAGCTGAGCAATATGTTTACAAGCACGAGCTCTTGAAGTAGATGCTCAAAGCTACAACCGGACCATAATACTTAACATCTGTGTGGTCTTGGGTGAGTAACTTATCCTTTCTGTAACCTGCTTTCTTTTTCTGGAAGATGGGTAGAATATTAGTTCTTACTTCACAGCATTGATAGGAAGATTAAATGATGTCACGCATGTGAAGCACACAGTCATGTATGCTAGCCGTGTAATGCATATCTCTTTTACGTGCATTTTATGTAGGAAGTGTGTGCCAACGTCACATACCTAGGTTGTCTTTCGTTCTATATTTTGAAAATTACTCCATTCCCTGTGGTTTGGCTTGTGTTCCCCCAGGAAGCCATCAGAAACAAAAAATAGAAAATGACATTTTGGAAGCGTAGCATCGAGCACCTGGGCTTTGGGAGACACGTGAAGGGCTGTCTTCCCCATCCTGCCAAGGCCTGCGTTCCCTCTTCAACGTCTTACCATCACACACTGCGAGCAACGGGCAGAGCTGGAGAGCATTATTTACAATGATCTGGATTGCGAATTTCAGACAATGAACCGAAAGAGTGGCCCTGCCTTAACAAGGATCAAACTTTCCTCTCTGGTAGGGGGAAATGGAGAAAGTAAAGAAGCAGTTGCATTTCGGGCTACTCCAACCTCCCAGTCTCTGGCTCTGTCCTTGGCCCGCTACTGGGGAGTTTGCTAGAGAAGGGAAACATTTGAGTCCATTATTTTAAAAGCAGCAGAAAATAGACTCTGGAAAAAAAACATTGTGCATTGGCCACAGGAACTTAATGGGCCATTTTGATCTCTGCCTCCTGCCTGGCTGAGGGTGTCGGGAGCCATGCTCTCAGCTTGCAAGAAAAAAAAAGTCATAATGAAGTGTTCGAGTAATGGAGACTTAATGGAACTGGGAGCCTGACTTATAACAAAAGGGCCTTAAAAGAGAGGTGGGGTATAATTTATTAACAGCAATATATGGGGCAGGGAGCCTGCAACATTTATGAGAAAAGAAAATGGGACCTTTCACAAGATCCATGGTTTCTGCTCTTCACATGTGGAGAGTCAATTGCTGGAGAGATCCAGGCACCTCCCCTCTTTCTGTTGACACTCAAGGCCCTCTTCGGTAGGGAAGAGTGGGTGTTTCTGCTAACCAAGTATTGCAGACCAAAGGCGCCTCCTCTCCTTCTCCCTTGGGTGGAGAAGTTTCTGGATGATAAGGATACTGATGTCCTCCTCATCACTGGAACATAGTTCTAGTGACTTCGAGTGCTTTGGGCATCTCTCATAATCTGGTTTACGGTGACTCATAATCTGGTATATTATAATCAGGACTCTGTTGGGTGTAAGATGGAGAAACACAATTTTCACTGCACTAAGACTGACAAAAATGGTGTGTAGGTCTCACTTTGGATTTCCCCTGAAGCAGAGCCTGAGACAAGGAGGTTAGTGGAAATAGTTTATTTAGCAGATGATGCCAGCAAGCCATGATAAGAGAGCCGAACATACGAGGCAGGGAAGAGGAGGAAGCCGATAAAGAACAGTCATTGTCAAGCCATAGTGGGCAACTGGAGCTTAGCCCCCTGGGGAACTCTGGTGACAGCCTAGAACATCTTTGCGAATTCTCTCAGTTGAGGAGCAAGGGAGCTGGGGAAGTTGTCTATGCAATCCCTGCAGTCACTGGTTGAGGGCTGTTGCTGGGTTTTAACCCTATGGTACCCCTGGCTTTTTCTGCATGATGCCGATAATATTTCTGTGTCCAGGGGCTGGAGAAGGGCCCCTCAGCAGAATCACAGGCATTTTCCATAAAGAACTTTCAGTGTGTAAAGGCGACTGCCAAGGAGATATCTATCAGTGATCAACCACAGCATCTGCCAAAGAGGGGTGGATTTTAATTGACTCAACTGATTGAAAAGTTCAAGTTTGGATTAGCTTCAGGCATAGCTGGATCCAGGGACTAAAGAAGTGTTAACAGGACTTGGTATGTAGCCCATCATTACTCGGTCTTCTTTCCTTAACATCAGCTTTGTTCTTAGGCAGGGCTGCCCTCGTGATGGTGTGTTGACTGCCAGTAGCTCCAAGCTTATATTCAAGTCAGCAACCCCAGTAACAAAAGAACATTTTTACCCCTCAGACAATTTCAGCAGGAGTCTTGAAATTTGCTCTCATTGGTTTACCTTGGTTAATTAATTGTAAGATATTTAACAATTAATTTCATCTGTCTGTGCCCCACAAGTCTTCACCTGGATGCTGCAACACTGCCTTCGACTAGAGTCATTTGATTGTAGGTGACTCCATTCTACTTCCTTCAAAGATTCCTCCTAATTTCATGTCACATCTGTTGTAAGCATTATTTCAAGTGTTATGCTTTAACTAGTTTGGTTCTTCTGTCTTATGTGATCATGCTAAATAACTCCTCTCTTCCATTGCTTAACTTCCTCGTCTGGGTAGATGTCCTTCCAAATTAATCTCTATGGTCCAACTCAGATGTGTCCTCTTGGATGAAGCCACTACATCATTTAGAACTGTTCTGATAAAAAGTGACAGAAATGCAAATTAAACTTGTGGTTATATATAATACACATGCATTTACCCACATGTGTATGCCTACACATACATTTACCTACGTGCGTATGTTCACATAACTTAAAAACTCAAGGGCTAGCTCTGGCTTCTGTCCCAGTTGGATTCCTGGTCTCATACAGGGTCATCCATCCACTCACTTTGTCTTCCTTTGCTATTGGCGAGCTCCTGGGTAGCTCCAGCCTTACATTTTCTCGCTTTCAGTCAGAGAGAAAGAGGGAGTTTGTTTCGCCAGAAGTCCACACAAAGGTGCCAGAATTCAGTCTCACCTGCTCTGATTGGTCTGACTTAAGTCACATGATTATCCCCGAACCAATCACTGGTCTTGGGTAAATCTGATGTTTTGATTGGCCAGTCTTGGACCACATACCATCTCCTGCCTCCAAGGTGCACTTAGTTTGCCCAGAATCGAGTATTAATATATCAAAAATATATCAAAAATAGGGGCTGTTGCTAGAAATAGGAAGACCAATATCTTCCTCACTTCTTTGCAGCAATAATTGTCTCTTGGTTTACTTTTTCGTACACATAATCCTCACTGAGGCAGTGTCTGGTACACACTGTCACCACTAAACGCATTGTCTCTGGACAACTGTCTTCTGTTATAATGCTTATTATAATATTCTGCATCATGGGGTTCTCCTCATTCTTCCCACTTTGACTTTCACCTTAGCCTGTGCGTTCCTTGACGATACATATGCTGATATTCTCTTTATTATCTGAAGCATAGTTCACAGAGCCTGGCACATATTGGGCACACAAGAAATCTTGGAGAGACAAAGGAGGAGGGAAACAAAGGAAGAAATAAAGGATTCTGAATGTGAAGTCCTGTACTCCCTTCCAAGCTAGAAACTTGGACCTGACATTGTATTGGTGACACGCAACATGTTCACGTTGCACTTGCAACTCAGTATGTTCCACTTTGAACTTACCATCTTGTTTTCCAAACCATGCCCAGCACACCACATTCCCTGCCTTGCTCTCTTTGATCTCATCATATATTTGTTTTGACCAGCCAATCTGGTGGTCCTAGACCTTGTGTTTCAGAGGAACATGAACTCTCTAAAATCATGTACAATTTTTTTTATGCATGTGTTTCTGTGAATTGACTTGAGGAATCGGGTCCATAGATTTCATCAGACTGACCTAAGCGTTCAAAACCTCAAACTGTTCAGAACCAGTTACTGAGGTCCTAAAATGGAAATCATTTCAGTTTCAAGGAATCCATCATTTGATAGGATACAATATAGGCATCTTGCTTTTTCCAGCAGATATGCAAAGGAAGAGTTAAATCTCAGTGCATAATTTTGTTTTCCTGTTGGCTATTCGTTTATCACAGGACTTAGTCACATTTATTGAAGAAAGGGAGTAATGATTTACTGCTGTCCTCCTCCCACACATACCTTTCTCTTATTTTACCCAACTCAACTTCAAACCTGAGTTATTAGTCATGACAATTCATTTTATCTGCTTAGTAATTTCCAGTGATTAAAGCTTTTTTACTCCTAAGTTGTTCAACTTTATCTTACCACAAAATTCCAACTTTGGAGTAAGTATTTACAAATGGGAGCTCTCTTGGTTTCTGAATGACCCTGGTTATTAACTCTCTGAGATCTGATTTTCTGCTATGTCTATTAGGAAAGTATTCAGCTGCAAGTAAAAAGGAACTTAATATGTTGCTTAAATACATATTTCCCTTACATCACAAAAATTTAGAACATTTGTGGTTATTTATGTTGGTTCAGCTTCTTGGAGTTGCCATCATATGCAAGACTCTGTTTATCTTCCTTTGCTTAATGGGTTGACTTTCTATCCCAATGCTTGTTGCGTCATGGTACAAAATGGTTGCTGAAGCACCAAACATATGCCTAAGTTAAAGGAAAGCAAGATGGATTGGAAAAGGATTGTGCCAGCTGTGTTTGTCTTTTATTTTCAGGAAAGCAAATTTTTTTTTTCAGAGATTATTTCCCTCAGAAGACTCTATTTCCAAATAGGTTAAATTCTAAGGTTCTGATTGGGCATGAATTTTGGGGGGTACTATTCAAGTTGGTGCACCCAGCATTACTTTTTTTCTTCTAAAGTCTGTTTCTCCCCATGAGGACAAAGAACGTTTCCTGTTCCCTTTGGTGACTTATCCTTTGGCATAATAGGTTCTTGTTAGATACATGTTGGATAAATAAATTGCCTCTCTGAGCAAGATCAGGGTCCTGTTAGCAAGGGGAAAGAATAGACTGGATAACTGAGTAGTTAACTCTCAGTGTCTGCCACCGTTATTCCAGTTCTCAGATTCCTGTGTGAGTCCTGTCTCTCTTCCTGTCATGGGTGTCTATTATGTGTTGAGCTGAGTCCCCCCAAAATTCCTATGTCAGAGTCCTGATCCCCCTGTAACTCAAAATGTGACCTTATTTGGCAAATCAAGTTAAAATGAGGTCATCAGGGAGGGCCCTAATCCACTATGATTGATGTCTTTATAAAAAGGGGAAATTTAGAGACGGGTGCACACACAGGAAAACATCACATAAAGATGAAGGCAGAGATCAGGGTGATGCTTCTACAAGCCAAGGAACCCCAAAGATTGGCCAGCAAAGCATCAGAAGCAAGGAGAGAGGAATGAAGCAGATCTTCCTTCGCAGCCCTCAGGAGGAACAACCCTGCAGATGCGTTCATCTCGGACTTCTGGACTCCAGAGCTGTGAGACGACACATTTCTGTTGTTGAAGCCACCCAGTTTGTGGTCGTTTGTTATGGCAGCCCAGCAAATAAACACAGCATCTCTACGAAATGCACTCACCCTTTAGGCAGGCCGGGAGAATTGCTCACGCTCATAGCGCCAGGCCCTGGACTAACTAAACACACCAAAAAGGGGCTCAGCGGTGGGAGGGAGGCTGGGGACAAGATCTCAACATCTCGGA
Organism: Propithecus coquereli; assembly: GCF_000956105.1. Lineage (NCBI taxonomy): Eukaryota > Metazoa > Chordata > Mammalia > Primates > Indriidae > Propithecus > Propithecus coquereli. The sequence goes on from NW_012154285.1 coordinate 8,759,336, forward strand.
GTCTCTTCTCTGTGCATCATGAGAGTCTGTCATAGGCTTTTTTCCTGTGCTCCCATTTTGGGGCGTCTTAGCTTGGGTTCCCCACCCTCAGAGCAGGCGAGGCCCAGGAGTCCATGAGTTTGTTTTTGCTTTTATTAATGGATATGCATACGATGCAAAATGGCACTAATGAGGTATTAACCTTGCCTCATGATTACACATCAACTGTGAAAGCAGGGCCTTCTCAGCTGGGACTGTTTCAAGAAGATTTAGGAATACAGTTGACGCTCCAGTTTTCAAATAGACCCCTGAGAGCTCGGGACAGGAGAAGTGGACAGGAGCCCCCCTGATTCACTGGGAGATCCTCCCTGCTTTTCCTCCTTCCCGCCCCTGCTAAGGCCTGTCCAGCGTTGGAAAGAATAAAAACTGAGAGTCCACAGATCTGGGTTTACATTCCAGCTTTACCACTGTGAGACGGGAGACAAATGATTTATTCCTTCTGAGCCCCAGTTTCCTCATCTGCAAAATGGGAATAATTGTTGTAAATGCCTCACGGTGTTGTGAAAACACAATGAGATCATACATCTTTATCTGTATTTATTTAGATTGAGAGAGAGACAGACAGAGAGAGAGAGAATGTACCTGGCTTGTAGTAGACACTTGCTTACTCACATCTACTTTATTTTTGTTGTTCTTGTTTTTACTGTGATTTTTGGTATTATTGAAAGACGGCTTGGGTGGGGGAAAAACTAATAATCATCAGCCGAATTCCATCGAACTCTTTGCTCTTCAGAGAGTGGGGAAATAAGACTGGATAATTCAGATAACCACTCTTTGCTGCCGGCTCTGGCTTAAGCACGTTGTATGTCTTATCCCAGTCCTAGCAGCAGCCCTCTGGGGTAGGCGTTACTGGCCTTGTTGAGGAAACAGAGGGTCAGAGAAGCTAAAACCCTTGCCTGTGTCCCTCCAACAGTTGATGGGAAGTGGCAAATCCAGGATTTGAGCCTTGTTCACATGACATCAAATGCCATGTTTTTTCCATGACACCAGCCCCAGAACCCCTGTTCTCTTGGCACCTTAGTCTTTATCATTTCTGGGGGTGAAAGGTCAGGGGTCCTGGCGCCCTAATCCAGCCCTTGGTCTGGTTTTCCCATGAGGGCTTTTGATCCCCTTGTGTGTCCGCCCAGTCCCAGCTTCAGTTGCTGGGAGGTCAGCGTCCCCACTACCTGTGGACTGCAGGGGCCAGGAGCTGTGTGGGCCGTCCCCGTAAAGCAGTTTGATGATGTGTTAAGTGTCACTGCTTAATGAGCTGCAGGACCAAACACTCAAGGTAGGGGCCAGGGAGGCCAACGCAGCCCCCAGACACATGCTCCTGCCCAAGTTCAATCGTAAACGTCACAACCGAGGGTGGGTCTGGAGCCACAGGCTCTGAGAGCCCCGACTTCCGTTGCCCCATTGGCCTTGGACTAATCTACTCTCCACTCAACAGCTGGCCCGGACTTCCTCCCCCACCCTCCCACCCCCCCAACCCATCCTCTGGGCTGTCACCATGGGAGGTCTCCTCTCACAACAGGACAAAGCAATTAAGGCCAGCCGGGGTGAATTAAACCAGAAAGAATGAGTTTCCTCCAGTGCCAGAGAAATAACTGGGGCCTTTCTTTCGAGGAGAAACTGGTAGGGAGACATGGCCAGCAGTTGAGTGGTGAGGATGAAGACTGATGGGATATTATCGGGGAGCAGGAAGGAGGAAAGAGATGTGCGTATGCAAGAAGTGCATGGCTTCTGGGGACAGCCTCTGGACAAAGGTTAAAGTGGACAGAGCAAATAAAGGGAGAATGGTGGAACCAACCACACATTGACCTGGGCGTTTGGAATACAAGGGTGAACTGGAGAGCGTAACGAATCAGTTAAGAGCAGGGCTTTGGGACCAGGTGGACCTGGCTCGTTCTTTCATCCATTGGTGGGGGAACCCTGGGTAAGAGACCCAACTTCCTTGACCCTCAGTTTCCTCATCTGTAAAATGGGAATTAAAAGCATTGTCTCGCCAGGGCTTTGGAGGAAGATTAAATGATATGATTTGTATAAAATGAACATTGCTTTGCACACAGTAGATGTTCAAGAAAATTAATACATCACGTATAGGGTACTCTGTGCGTGCCTGTTGGATGAATAATTATAGCTTGCACGGATTAAGCATTTCACCCATGTTAACCTACTGAGTTCTCATGAATATTTGAGGAAGTCATTATTACCATCTTCCTTTCTTTTGAAATGAGAAACTGAGGCACCTAGAGGTTAAGTTACCTTCCTAAATCACACAGCTGTTAAGTAGCACAGGCGGGATTTGAACTCAGGGAGTTTAGCTCCAGAAACTATGTACCTAGTGACCAAATGACACTGCCTTCTGGTCATTCAGGGAAAGGGAAAAAAAAGTAATTATAGCTTATATGTTTAAGAACTGGGGATTGGGTCAGAGGGTCCTTGGAGATCTCTTAAAAGATTTCTATTCAGCGACTTTCCCTGCCCTTGGCTGGGTACGGACACACACGCTCGAGCACACAAACACACCCTTGTGTGTGCGGCTTTGGCCTCCGCTGACCTCCAGCTGCTCCCCTCCGCATGCCCTGCAGCAGGGGCTGTTTCCTGGGCAGGGGTGGACGGACTGTCTGTGTGGACGCCTAAAGCAAAGTCTGTTGACCCCGGCAACCCCAGCTCCGTCCCCCACTGCCCTCCTCCCCCCTCTTCCCCCCTTCCTTCCCTCCCTCCAGGGCCCGGTGCAAACATGGCATCCAATTTGTTACCTACACAGGAAGGTCAGGGCCCTTCTGACTTCTGCACTTTTCTCAGCGTGGGCCACTTGGCTGTAGCTCGCTTGTTTTCCTCGCTTGTTCTTTGTAAGAGTGAATGGGAAATGGAGAGGGACCTGGGACCAGACGGTGACCTCTGAGTATAAGAAATTCACCAGAGAGGTTGCTTTTCTGGAGTCCTCAGTGGGACTCCAAACTGTCTAGACAGGGCTAAGGCAGGAACATTTTGATGGAGAACTTGGGGGCTACCACAGACTGCAGGACAGGCAAATTTCACCTTCTAAACTAGTTGGGGTTCACAGACAAAACACTATGTGTGCGTGTTCACACATGCGCGTGCTCACATAGGCATTGTTATGCCCAGAGTGTTCACAGATGTCATCAGAATTTCAAATGGATTTGGATCACCATAGGGTTAAGAGCCACTGGCCTAGAGTCAGGGGGATTGAGGGGAGAGGTTTTGAATTGACTTGGGGCACCAAAGAAAAACACCCTGGACTCACAGAACCCAACTATCATACTATCTGGTCCAGGAGCCCCAATCCAAATGTCTACAATGACTGACGGGAAATATAATTGAGTGAGGTATAAGAAAAATAAGAAAAATCTTAGTGTTTGGGAGACAATGCGGAGTGAGATTATAGTAAATTGGAGAGCAAAAGTCGATGTGTGTCCCACGTGAGGAGTCACACTCAGCCGCATCCACTGGTGCCATATTGGAGGGTTGACCCAACTTTGCTGAATCTTCTGGGTTTTTTAAGCAAAGTCAGAATTCCAGAAATGAATACGTGGTTGTCGTTTCAAGGCACTAAGTTTTGGGGGTTTATGTTACACAGCAATAGCTAAGTGATACAAGTAGAAAGGGTGAGGATTATTCACTTCATGACTATATGGTGGGGAATATTGAATCTACTCTTCCTCCTCCTCAATATTTGATGTAAGTCTCCTACCTTTACCTAGTAAAACTCAGATGATGAACACTTGTTTGAACATGGTCAAGATTATCTTTGTGTCTCAGGCACTGTACTGGTTGTTCTCCCACCTGCTATCTTAGTACATGACTCTAAGAAATGTAACTAGTGTAGCTGCCCAGGTAGGCAGACTTCTTATAAAGGAGTCACACAGACCCAGTTTGGAGTTCTAGACCCCCTCCTTCTTAGATTTGTGATCTTAAACAAATGAAGAGCTTCTCTGACTAACTTCAGTTTCTTTACTTGAAAAATGAGGATGATAATGCTAATCTTATGAGGCATCAATCAGGTAATGCATCTGATGGGAATTCATTCATTTGCAAGTAACAGAAAATTGGACAGTGAGTTAAGCCAGGAAGACATTTAATTATCTCACACAACAAGGGGTCTGGAGGTCAACGTCTGCTGGGATGGGTTTAAGGCAGAACAATATCTGGGTAGCATCTCTGTGATTCTCTCGGACTTTACCTCATGGCAGTAAAGGGTCTGCTTCAGCTCCAGAAATCATATCCCAGGAACAGGATGGGAGAAATGTTTGATTGTTCAGGCACATGAAGTCTTCCCTGGAAACTTCCTCTCACATCTCTTTGTCCGTGAAGTGACTCATGTCACGTCACGAAGACTCAGGATAACCCATGGCTGCAGGAGGGGCTGATAGAGGAAGTACTTGATGTTGCCTCTCCTAGAATTGGAGGCATGGGAGGATTAAGAAGTTGGGAGTGGGCCGGGCACGGTGGCTCATGCCTGTAATCCTAGTGCTCTGGGAGGCTGAGGCAGGTGGATTGTTTGAGCTCAGGAGTTCAAGACCAGCCTGAGCAAGAGTGAGACCCTGTCTCTACTAAAAATAGAAAGAAATTGGCCAAACAACTAAAAATAGAAAAAATTAGCTGGGCATGGTGGCACATGCCTGTAGTCCCAGCTACCCAGGAGGCTGAGGCAGGAGGATCGCTTGAGCCCAGGAATTTGAGGTTGCTGTGAGCTAGGCTGATGCCATGGCACTGTAGCCCAGGCAAGAGAGTGAGACTCTGTAAAAAAAAAAAAAAAAAGAAGTTGGGAGCGGGTGCTGTGTGAGTCAAACAATGGCGGTCTCCGCAGAGTGTCCAAGGGTGCCTCGTGTAGAGCGATGAGCTGATGAGCTGATGTGTCTTCCTCATCATGCACTTCTTGAACTTGAAACTTGCTAGTGGCTTTAAGGGAGAGGAAGAGGATTTTTTCTGCTCTGTGTCTTAAGGTGCATTCAGTGTCAGAGTATTTTAAGAGAGTCTTTGAATAAAAATAGAAGCTAGAATACACTGACAGCCTAACGTTGGCCAAGCACTTTTCTTACATTATCTTAATATGCACCTGCGGGATAGATATGGCAAACCCCATCCCACAGAGGGTAACACGGAAGGTTGGAAAGGTTATACGAATGCCCAAGTATACCTGGCCAGTAAGTGATGGCTTTAGCTTTGACTCTGGTTCTCTCTATCTCCAAAACCCATACTCTTAACCATCAGGTTTTTATCATTTATCCAACACTTTCTTTCAGAAGAACCATATATTTTCAAAGCAGCAGGAGGGGCAAAGTAGTATTAAGAAAGACTTACAGAGTTCACTGTCTAGCCATTAAAATATTCATGATCTGTCTTTCATTGGATGAGAATTTTCATGTCAGGCTTTCTTTAAAGCAGGAGAATCAGTAATAAAACCCGTGAGCCAACATGAACACAATGCACACTTTAGCTTCCTCGGGGATTAAATTAGGTGCTCAGAAGCATATCAACTTTCTCTAGTGAGAGCCTAGTATAATCTTGCTGTCAAAAATAGGCTTCTGTTTATCCCAACCCTCACTGAAATATTTCTTTATCATTTCAAAAACATTTTTTTATAGTTTATATGATGGTTTAGCAAATATTCACTCCCTCCCTCTCCTACGGTGGGCAGAGGATATTTTCCCCATGCTGTGAAGCTTGGGCTTGGTCGTGTGACTTGTTTGGTCAGGGCAATGTTGGGGGACGTGATGTAAGCAGACTCCTTAAACATGCTTGCATGTTTTGGCTTTGCCCTTGAGCTCTCTTAATACACCATGAAAAAAGCATGACTCAGGTAGTCACTACCCTCTTATCCAGGACTCCAGAAAAAACACACATGTGGAAGACATGGAGTCATGCAGTTAAGCCAAGCCTACATCAGCTGAAACACAGTTGATTGCAGGCTCAAGAATGTAAGAATAAATGCTTGTTGCTATTTAGTCACTGGATCGTGGGATGCTTTGTTATGCAGCATTACTATGACAATAGCTGACTAATATACCATTTCTCTTGCACACTGGTGGGAGATGAAAGTTGGCCACTGGAACATTTCATGGGTCATTTATTTGGGCCTATTTAATCTGGAGAGGTGGAGCGGATCTCCAGAGACTTCAAGGGGCATGACAGACACTTGGCGTGGAGGGGCACAGGACTGGAAATTAGGAACACTTGAATTCTAATCTCAGCTGTGACTCACACATGCTGTCTGAAGGTGGATAGGTCATTTATCCTTTCTGGCCTTTTGTTTTAATTTATGTAAAGGAGCTGGCTTAGATCGGAATGACAAATAGATCTAAATGGTCCACCAAGATTTATTAGTGATGGTTGTCTTAAGCACTCACAAATTTGGAGAATGGATCTAAACAAGAGATGAAAGTTCCGTAATTGATTATTGATGTCTGCCATGGGCACAGATTTTTTTTTTGGGAGGGGAGGGTCTATTTCTTGTTCACTCTGTACATCTGGGACTGTTGGAGTCTAAGAAACCAGCCAGTTGTCCTTGTGCCCTGACAAAGATTGAGTCAGAGAGAAATTGGATCTCCTGTGAAAGAACAGGAGGGACTGGAGTTCACAGACTATGTGAGGTTAGGGTGACTCTTTTGTAAAATTCCTTACATTTCCGCAGCCCATTGTGGAGAATTGCAGCTGTGATGGCAAAGTTGGCGGGCTGCTTGGAGCACACACCCCTTTGCCCATCAAATGGAGAGAATCCAAGCTGACAGAGTCTGGGGTTTAAGAATTAAAGTTGATCAGGAGCATTCAAAGCGGGTAGGAGGAGGAGCTGGCAGCTATGGTTCCTTTAAGGGCAGGTGCAATTCCTCATGATGGGGTGACGGGTACCATTTGGTCAATGAAATGAAGTTGTGAACCTGTGGCCAATCAGAGTCGAGTGAGAATCAAAGCGGAGGCATGTAGCCCTCCATTTGTCCATGCATTGTTCACTGGAGGATTTAATTGGCTGCCCCCAGGTGCTAGTTTTCAAAATACCCCCTCCCTTTTAAAAATATGCTTACACCTGGCATCAGGGCTTTTTTTTTTACTGCCTTTGGATTAATCACCAAGCATCATATTTTAAAGCAGCTTGGAGAATGCAGATTCAAAGATTAGCCTGCACACAGGGTGGCTGTTGGAAAAAGCAAGGCCATCTTCTTGCACGGGTAAAAAAGAAAATCAGCCAGAAGTTTGCTGTACAATGAAAAAGCTCATTGGTCTTAGTCCCTCAGGGTCCGGTTCACTGTCCCTGCTTGTCTGGCCACAGTGATGTCTGCCAGGTTGGTGCCTGTCACCAGGCAGCGATCCAGTCTGCTTTGTTTTCTCTTGCAGATCTGGATCTTAGCATGACACTTGGCACACGGTAGGACCTTGGTGATCATTTGCTGATAGAACGAGCGCCTGCCAGGGCAGATGTGCCTGTGACTCAAGCCTGTCTTGGAACAGCATTAAGCAGAGGGGAGACATAAAAATCCCATTATGCAAACTTCAAGACTGATATTTGGCTCTCAATTTGATAAATGTTAATTATAGTTAAATTTTTTTTGAGCGCTTGCTGTGCGCCAGACACTATTCCAAGCCCTTTACATGGACAATCTCCTTTAATGCTTAAAGTCGAAGCCAGTAAGTTAGGAGCTATGGCCATCCACCCCTTGCATCCATTCCTAACAACATCCTGAGACACTAGAAGTTGCATTAGCATGCCCAAGGTCACAGAAGTCATGCGTGGTAGGTCTAGGATCTGAACCCAGGAAATCAAACTCTATTAACTCTCACTTGTAGGCACTGTATCATGAATTTAGAGCAGTGGTTCCCAGAGTCACCTGGAGGGCTGGTGAAAACAAAAAAGTGGCTGGTACTCTGTTCCAGAGCTTCGGATTTAGTCCATCTGGAGTAGGTCCCAAGAATGTGCCTTTCTTACAGGCTCCCAGGTAATGTTGATGCTGCTGGTTCAGGGATTACATTTTGGGAACCATTGATTGAGGGTAACGCTAAATGTCAGTGACTTAGCACAATTTAAGTTCACCTTTTGCTCATTCAATAAATGTGAACATCCCAGGCTGGTGGGTAGTTTTCCTTCATGCAGTGATTCCAGAATCCAGATTTCTTTCATCGTGTGGCTTTGCCTCTCCCTGGGTTCCTGTAATCACCTGCATTCAGCTGGCATGAGGTGAAACCACAGCAAGGTGAAAGCTTCTTAAAGGACTTGGTCCAGAAGTGACATCCATCACGTCTGCCTTCATTTCATTGGCAAGAATTAGTCACACGACTGTACCCCTGAGAAGGGAGGGGGATTGCTAGGAAATGTAGGCCTTGTCTGGGGAATGGCTTCCTAATCACAACTTTATACTACAATAGAAGGAACAGGAGTTCACGTAGAGAGCAAGCAACCTGTGCTAGACATGACATGGAACGGTGCCTTTATGTCTAAACATGCAGGCGCCAGCTGTTGGGAATTCAGACAATTGCTTTTTCCAAGTCAGAGAAGTGATGTCCTTTGGTTTTTGGTCCCAAATGATATACAAGCGAATATTTCTTACTTCTGCTTTGGCTACCAGAATGTCACAGCCAAGGATAAGACATCAATGAATGTCAAAAGCAGAGAATCATGAAAACATGAGCAATGTGCATGAGCCCTGCGTGCATGTATTTCCTTCCGGAGAGAAGGTCCATTGAATCCATCAGATTTTTAAAGGAGATGACAGAGACCCAATAAATGTTGAGAGTTATAGCTCTAAGCAAACATGGAGTTTTTCCTGACCACTCAATCACATTATCTCATCACCGTCTACCACATCCCTCTTTTTATTTTATGCCTGACAAACATCCGTAACTGATACTTTATTTTCTTGTTTTCTTATTTGCTTCCTATCTGCTTCCCTGACATAGACGTTGGCTGCACGAGAAAAGAGACCTTGTTTATCCTGCTCACTACTGTTTTCCAAGCACCCAGAATATGGTATCTGGTTCATAGTAAATGCTCAATAAGCAACTGAGGAACACATGCTTGGAGTAATAAGTAGGAATTGATACATTCGAGCATTATGCTGGGGGTTGCTTGTGCCCAAAATTTGTTTTTCAAAATAGGGGGTGGATCTTCTTTTCTGATAAGAGCCATAAGTAGGGGAAGCACAATTAATTTATACTCACCAACGCTATCGGTATTAACCACGTTTATCAACAAAAATAATAGCTGTCTTTTATTGAGCACTTACTACTTGCCAGGTGCTATGCTCATCTTGGGCAGGAGCTCTTATTTAAACAATACATCTCCAAAGCAGAAAGCTTAATGGAAATATCTTGACTTTTCTTTCCCACAGTGAGATCACCAACAGATTTAAGTCCTTAGACATTAGACAAACATGGCCTGTGCAACCTTAAAGCAGAGCCCTGTCCCTCTTGTTTTAAGCAGCACCTAGTAGAAGTTTTATAGAAATGTGGGCTGTGCTTGCTGAATCTCTTTAATGCCCAGTATGATGCTGTCTTAGGGCTACCTTGTCTACAGTCACCCTAAAAACCTACCCGATGACTAGAGGTGGTAACACAAGATGTGTTATTTTAAAGTAATCTGTCAAGTACATACTGATTTTGAGTTGTCTGAAAAGTTATTTTCTATAGAGAAAAATAAAGTCACCAGCAAGGACTTATGGAACAGGAAGAGAAAAAATGACAATGTGTGGTGGTATAAATTGGCATTTAAAACAATCAAATATCTTGTGACACATATAAATAATTCCAATTTATAATTTTATAAATGTTAGGACATAATACATACACAAATAATTTTGATTACATGGCACAATAGTACATGCAGATTTTGGAAGTCTGAAATCGATCAATATCATCTGGATGGACAATAAGCCCATAATGTAGTATAATGGATTTTTAAAATGTGGCATAAATCTGCTTTAAAAAGTATCTAGGCAGCCCAACATCAAGACACATTAAAAACTGCCACCAGTTCTTGGACTGTGACTTTACATCAGCACCTCTCAGATTCAGCAAGTGCGGGAACCTACACAGCTAGTTAAGATGGGCTCTAGGGTCTTGTGGAAGGGCACTTCTATTTTTAAAACAAAAAAGATTGAAATGTTCGGCCAGACTCTTTCTTCCAAAATATAGGACCAGTTCATGGAAAAAAGTACAAAAGGCATGAGTTAAGGAAGCCACTTTTTAAGCAAAGGCGGACAGATGGAATGGCTGATGGACAGACAGACTTTGGCTGTATCAGAAAGTCGGACTGTTTCTTGAGGCCAAAGCAAATAAATTGGATGGATTAACCCCTGAGTTGGAGACTCAGAAAATAAAGAAGTCAATAAAGGAGAATTTGGGGTACATGATTATTTAGCACCCCTCCACACTCTTCTTTAAAGCCAGCTTAGAATTTTGTTGAGTTCTTCACCTCCACTGCTCTCCTGCTTCCAACATGTTTAAACTAATAACAAAAACAGATATGGAAGCTAGCAATTTCAAATCATTCCTCCACATATTCATTCATGCATTCATCAGATATATACGCCACACATCTATTGGGTTTCTGGCCCAGATTAAGGAAACTCAAATTATCCTTCCTGTGCTATTTAATTTTAAAAGTCTCAAGATCTTACTAAAAATGGGGCCCATAAGTATAATTCAAAAAGAGATAAAACAAAAACAACAAAAACATAAGCAAAACCAAAGGTAGTTTAACGAGTCTGCACCAATGCATTCGGTACATTCAATTCAACTCAGTTTGTGAAAATAAAGTTGGAAGAGTCCTTAAATAACAACATTCAATTTTTAATCCTGTAAGTCTTTGTCAACGAGTCCCACCAGATACATGTTTGACTCTAAATTGATGTTTGAGAAGGTTAGGAAGCGGAGTGGGTCTTTGGTGTATATTTTCGAAATTGAGTGAATGGATGAGAAAATAAATGAAGATATAAATACTGTCAGTAAAGCCAGATCTCCTTAACAAAGTGTCTAGACACATGATAACCCACAATGTGGAAATAATCTAATAATAGCAAACAACAACAAACGTGTAATGAGTTCTTAATAGGTGCTAAGCACTGCTCTAAGTTGCTTTACATAAGCTAACTTGTTTCATTCTCCTATAATAACTCTATAAAGTGTGTACTATTATTATAGCATCTGCCTTTACCACTAAAGCAAATGATACGCTTTAGGTCGCAAAGTTACATGTGGCAATCAGAATTCAAAATCATGCAGATTGTTGCCACTGTATCCAGTCTTTTCTTTTTTTTTTTGCATTAGATTTTAATCTTTAATATCTAACATTACTGCTTTAGGGAAGATTTTCCCTAAACCAAGAATACAATGCTAATTACATAAAAATATACACATATAAAAAGTGGTTCTCCAATTTCCCAGGAAAAAAATCCAAGTATAACTTCTAGAATAATCAAGTATCCAGTCTAATCCATTATCTTCTGCTTTCTCTCATTATTTCAGGTAATTCTTATAATAATTACATGAAGTAGTATTTGATGGAAGAGAAAACTAAGGCTCAGAGAGATAATAAAGGTAGGATTTGAACCCGGGACTAAATGAAGTCTTACGTCACTATTCAGTAAGATTATCTTCATACCCAAAGTCATGAGTGTGGAACTTTTGGTAGCCTTTATGGCACTTTTGGTAGCCAATCTAAAATTGTTTCTTTGGAAGAACTTTGCACAAGAGATCATTGTCATCCTGGGTACTCTTTGCATCCTTCATACTAGACATCCACAACATGCCAGAATCCATCTAGAACCATGGACAGCACCCAGGTTTGGGGAGTGTCTTCTTCAGGCTTCGGGGATAAGGCGCTGGAGGTTCTTTCCATCACGAAACAAACCAACAATTATACACCGGGCGTTGCTGGTCAGAAAACAAGTTGGTCCACCTGGAGATTTATGCTGAAGTCATCACTTTCTACCACGAACCATGGAGTCCTTGCCATTGACTTGGTTTGTCAACCCCACCGCCAGACACCTTCTAGAAAATCATCAGCCATTTCTAGATAATTGGGTATTTTAGTTTTCTAGAGATCAAACTGAAGGCTAAAGTGAACGTATGACTCTGGTCTCTCAGGTCGTTCTTTTATTGATGCCTTAAGTTCTCTACTATGAGGTATCTTAATCTAGGAAATCTTTTAAAAATACACAACTACCTGGAAGATATAGTATATTTTACTCAATCCCTTACTCTTCAGTGTTCTTCCATGAAGGGAGATATAGGTCAACGGGACACTCTTCACATGGTTGAGGGGAAAACAGAAGGAACTCTAGGGGCACCCACATATGGTGCTTTATAATTTGACCTAGGAAGAGCCTTGGATAGGCAACATGGGTTTATGTTCTCAAAAAATACTTTGACATGCACTAATTTATTCATTTAAAGTTAATTATTTATTGGGCTTTGATTGAGTCTCTTTGAAACTCACGCCTCCCTCCGTTTTCTCACAATATTGTATTAATAAATCTCTTTCATATAAACTGTCCTGTGATTTCTCATGCTATATACCCTTTTTCCTTTGTTGAGTGTGAGCTCTTTGGTGACAGGAACTATATATGTTTTCTCATCCTTCAAGCACCTATCACAGTTTCTGGCATAAGCAAGATTACATATATAAAAAGATAAGTTCTGTTGATGAATCAAATTGTTAGTGATTGTGCCTGGCATTCTTTCATTTGTTTATACATTCTTCTATGTGTCTGTCTGTGTGCCTGCCCATCAGTTAGTCAAAGCATACATTCGTCCACCCACCCATCCATCTATCCATCCATCCACTCACCCACCCATTCTTCTCTCTGATCTCACTTTTTTTTTTTTTTAACAATTTGGACAAAGCAGTCGGAAAAATTCACCAAAAAAAGAGGCAAAAATTCATAAGGATTTCCTGCCCATTCCCCATTCTTTTTTCCTGTCCTGATTTTCCTTCATCTACAATTTCTCCCTTGTTCTATAACACGTCTCTCCCTCTTCCCTCAGGAGAGTCGCAGGAATGAAAATGAGATGAGTCCTGAGAGCTGGTGAGGGGAGTAAATTGCTTGGTGACAGCTTGGTTTCAGGGACAGATGAAAACCTGAGTCTTAAGCAAAGTTCAGGGGAGCCCAAGGAGAGAGCCGATGGGCAGTCTGACTTGTCAAGGGTGAAATCAATTAAAGTACATCAAATCCAGAGTTCATGCTTTCTCAGAGTGACAAATCTACACTGGAAACTGAGAAAGACGAAGGAAGAAAATTGCCTTTGACCTCTCGGAGACCGGCTGTTCCTTTTGTCAGGGGAGCTAGGCCCGGAGTGAGATGCGTTCATGATGAATTATAACAGCCAGCCAGCCACCTTAAAAAAGAACGGGGTGAAAAGGTTACCAAAGAGAACCAAAATGTGAGGAATTCAACCAAACATCGAGATAAATCAACTTGGGGCCAGGCGTATTTGTGCCATGCCTGTTCAGAGCTGCTATGGACAAGGTCAGTTTGGGAGCCCAACTCTTTTAGCATGATAGTCACATACCCTTGCATGCACACACAAATTGTGTGCCAGTACATGAGAAGTCGATCAGAAGAGAAGAGCCATACGATTGTCAGTCTAGCATTAGAAATTTGGAGGCACAACATTTCTGGGCAATGCCGTCCACTGAAACTTTCTGCAGGGATGGGGTTGTTTTATAGTTGAGCTGACCAATATGGTAGACATTAGTGATAGGGGACTGTTCAGCACTCGAAATGTGGCTAGTGCAACTGAGGAACTGAATTTTTATTAATTTTAATTATTTTGAATTTAAATAGCAGTGAGTGGCCTAAAGCTATTTAATCAGACACTGAAGCTCCAGGACAAAGGATTTTTTGCCTTCGACGATATCATCGGACAGATAGGGATGGGTTTGACGTCAGATTGCAATGCAATTGCTTGAATTTTTGCAGAGTTCCTGGCAGAAACTCATTACACCCATTTGTAATACTTGATGGCAAATTTAATTTTCTCCTTAGGATGTAGATATTGAATCGTGGTTTGAAATCGCCTGAGAGCAGTTCCCCCATCAGCCAAGTGGGCCAAATTTCAACTTGTTGAGAGAGCTCAGTTTTGCAATATATGCGACATGTCGATTTCAGTGTCTGATGACACTCAGCAAAAGATTGCTGCAGTCGATGTTGTTATTATTATTATTATTAATATTAGGATTTAAAAACAAGTAGATGCTGAAAAACAGAAATTCTTTCTTGACCAATTGTGCTGGTTTCTTACTGATTCCACACTGAGGTAAACTTTCTAAGTAACTGTAATTTGCATTCTGCGGCATCCAAATTAATATTATTATATCCATATTTGAGCCATTCTGCCTGGAAAACATTCTTACGAGTTTTAATATTTCCTGTCTTTAGAAAATGTGGAACAAGTACTAATGTTTTAAATTTCTTTTTTCTGAAACACATACACACACAGGCATAAAATTCACATAACATCAAATGAACCATTTTAAAAACCAACAATTCAGTGGCATTTAGTACATTTCCACATGCACAGTGCTGCCCAACCACCAATTCTATCTAGTTCCAAAACATTCTCATTACTCTAAAAGAAAACCCTGTACCTATTAAGCATCATCCCCTATTCTTCCCTCCCCACAGCCCCTGACAAACACCAATCTACTTTCTGTTTTTATGGATTTGCCAATTCCTTTTGTGTCTGGCTTCTCTTAGCATAATGTTTTTAAGGTTCTTCTGTGTTGCCTGAGTGATCCATTTGTTTATATGGCTGAATATCCACTGTGTACAGAACAATATTTTGTTTATCCATTCATTTGTTGATGGACTTTTGGTTGTTTCTACCTTTTGGCTAATGCGACTAGTGCTGCTGTGAACATTTGTGTATAGGAATTTGTCTGAGTACCTGTTTTCCATTCGTTTGAGTATATACCTACAAGTGGAATTCTGGGTCATATGTTAAGTCTGTGTTTAACTTTTTGAGGAATTGCCAAACTGTTTTCCATAATGACTGCACCATTTTACACCCACACCAGCAACATATAAAAGTTCCAATTTCTTTACATCCTCGTCAACACTTGTTATTCTCCCTTTTAAAACAATTATAGCCATCCTAGTGAGGGTGAAATGGTATCTCATCGTGATTTGACTTGCATTTCCCTAGTGACTAATGATATTGAGCATCTTTTCCTGTGTTTATTGGCCATTTGTATATCTTCTTTGGAGAAATGTCTATTCAAGTGATTTGCTCATTCTTAAATCAGGTTGCTTGTCTTTTGTCGTTGACTTCAGAGTTTTTTTGTAAGTTCTGGATATCAGACCCTTCTCATACATAAGATTTGCAAACATTTTCTCCCATTCTGTAGGCTGTCTTTTCACTTTCTTGATAATATTCTTTGATGCACGAAAGTTGTTAATTTTTTTTAAATTTCAGTAGATTTAGAGGTACAAGTGCTTTTTGCTTACATGGATGAATTGTACAGTGGTGAAGTCTGGGCTTTTAGTGTGCCTCTTACCTGAATGGTGTACATTGTATCCAATAGGTAATTTTTCATCCCTTACATCCCCTTTCTGAGTTTCCAGTGTCCATTATACCGGTCTGTGTGTCCCCATTTACACACAGCTTAGCTACCACTTATAAGTGAGAACGTGTGGTATTCAGTTTCTAAGTTACTTCATTTAGGATAATGGCCTCCAGTTCTACCCAAGTTGCTGCAAAAGACATTATTTCATTCTTTCTTATTGCTGAGTAGCATTCTGTGGTACATGTTCTTTACCCACTCATTGGTTCTTGGGCACTTAGGTTGATTCTATATCTTTGCAATTGTGAATTATGCTGTGATAAAGATATGAGTGCAAGTGTCTTTTTGATATAATGACTTACTTTCCTTTGAGTAGATCCCCAGTAATGGGATTGCTGGATCAAATGGTAGAGCTACTTTCAATTTTTTGAGAAATCTCTGTACTGTTTACCATAGAGGTCGCACTAATTTACATTTCCATCAGCAGTGTATAAGTGTTTCTTTTTAACCATATCCATGCCAATATCTATTGTGTTTTGACTTTTGTTTTTTTTTTCTTTTTCTTTTAAGAAAAGAGCAGCAGTTACATTTTTTGAGTTTTTAATAGTGTCCATTCTGATTGGGGTAAGGTGGTATCTCATTGTGGTTTTAATTTGCATTTCCCTGTTGATTAGGAATGTTGAACATTTTTTCATATGTTTATTGGCCATTTGTATATCTTATTTTGAAAAATGTCTGTTCATGCCATTTGTCCACTTTTTAATGGGATTATTTTTTTTTCTTGCTGATTTGCTTTGAGTTTCTTGTAGATTCTGGATATGAGTCAAAAATTGTTAATTCTTATGAAGTCCAATCTTCTATTTTTTCTTTGGTTGTTCATGGTTTGATGTTATATCTAAGAATTCATTGCCAAATCAAAGGTCATAAAGATTTACCACTATGTTTTATTCTAATAATTTTATGGTTTTAGCTTTTATATTCAGGTCATTGATCCATTTCAAGTTAATTTTTTATATGATGTGAGGTAGAAATCCAGCTTTATTCTTTTCCATGTGAATATCCAGTTGTCCCAGAACCTTTTGTTAAAGAGATTTTTCTTTGCCCATTTATTGTTCATGACTCCCTTGTGTCAATTCATTGGCCACAGATGTAGTTTATTTCTGGACCATTAATTCTATTCCATAGCTCTAGTCTATATGTCTATCCTTATGCCAGTACCTAAATTTTGATTACTGTAGCTTTGTGGTAAGTTGTGAAATCCAAAAGTATGAGTCTTTCAAGTCTGTTCTTCTTTTTCAATATTGTTTTGGCAATTTGGGTCCTTTGCAATTTCATATGAATTTCAAGAGCACCTTTTGTCTTTCTGCAAAAAGACTGTTAAAATCCTGATAAGAATTATGTTGAATCTGTTGATTGTTTTGGGCAGTATTTTCATCTTAACAGTATTAAGTTTTCTAATCCATGAACATGAGATGTCTTTGTATTTATTTAGGTCTTCTTTAATGTCCTTCAGTAATATTTTTTAGTTTTTAGTGTATAAGTTTTTCACCTCTCAGTTCAATTTATTCCTGGGTATTTTATTATTTTGGATGCTATTATAAATGGAATTGTTTTCTTAATTTTCTTTTCAGCTTATTTATTGTTGGTGTAAAGAAACACAACTGGCTTTTGTGTGTTAATCTTGTACCCTGAAATTTTGCTGAGATTAGTTATAAGCTCTGGTAGTTTCTTCATGGATTATTTTGGATTTTGTATATATAGGCTAATGTCATTTGTAAATAGAGACAGTAGTATTCTTCTTTTTAAATTTGGAGGTCTTTTATTTCTTTTTCAATTGCCTGATTGCTCTGGCTAAAACTTTTAGTAAATGTTAAATGGCAGTAATGAAAGCGGGCATCTTTGTCTTATTCCTGATTTTAGGAAAAAAGCTTTCAATCTTTCATAATTCAGCATGATGCTAGCTGTGGGTTTTCATAAGTGCTTTTTTTTAAATCAATTTAAGCAAATCCCCTTCCATAACTAATTTCCTAAGTGTGTGTGTGTATGTGTTTAACATGCAAGGATACTAGATTTTGTCAAATGCTTTTTCTGCATTAATTGAGATGATCATGTGTTTTATTCCTATTAAAATATTGCATTATTGGTTGAACTACTCTTGCATGCCTAGGGTACATGTCATTTGGTCATAGTGTATAACTCTTTTAATAAGCTGTTGAATTTGGTTTGCTAGTATTTTGTTGAGGGTTTTTGCATCTGTATTCATTGGTTTGTAGTTTTCTTGTGGTGTGTTATTCTGGTTTTGGTATCAGATTAATCCTAACTTCACGGAATAAGCTGGGATGTGTTTCCTTTTATTCTATTTTTTGGGAGAAATCTAAAAGGATTGGTGTTAATTCTTATTTAAATGTTTGGTAGAATTTACCAGTGAAGCCATAATCTGATTTTTTTTTTTTTTTAGAGAACTAATTCAATCTCTTTACTTATTTTATTATAGATCTATTCAGGTTTTTCCATTTCTTCTTGAGTCAGTTTTGGTCATTTTTGTGTTTCTAGGATGTTTTATTCTTCATCTAGGTTACATAATTTATTGGTCTATGATTCTTCCTAGTATTTTTCTAATAATCCCTTTTATTTTTGTAAGGTGGATAGTAATGTATCTACTTTTATTTTTGATTTTAGTTATTTGTACCTT
>NW_012154285.1:8779227-8781171 GCF_000956105.1 Propithecus coquereli
ACACACACACACACACACACACACACGGTACAATGTGTTGATTTTGATCTAAGCAGTCCATCTAGCTGATTAGATTTTTGGATAAACATAATGCGATTATGCTCAGGATGGGATTTGAGTAAAGATCTGTACATAGATTTCACCACCATTGTTTTGACTGCATGACTGTCGCGCAGCCAGTTTGAGGCTCTTGCTTGTGTTTTAGACGTTGGTGTGGGTTGGCTTAGTGGCCCTTCAACATTACTTTGAAGGATGAAAGGATATAATACCGCAAATAATAATTTGCATATGTCTTCCATAGAAAAGCAGACATTCAAGTACTTTGCTTTAATTTTCCTATTAGAGTTTAATTTTGTTTTCTTTCCCTAAAGATCATCTATTCTCACATTCATCCCAACGTTTTTGACTCTAGAACATTCTACAACAATGAATTCGGACTCTAGACCAGTGGTTCTCAGTGGGAGGTGGGCAAATTTCCCCCCGGGGGAATATTTTGCACTTTTGGTTGTCACAGCTTGGGGGAGGGCACTACTGGCATCTAGTGGGTAGAGGCCAGGGATGCTGCTCAGCGTCCTACAAGGCCCAGGACAGCCCCCACCACAGAGAATCATCCAGCCCCCAATGTCAGCAGTGCCAGGGGTGAGAGACTCTGCTTTAGGGGAATGCACTGTGATATTAATGAGATCAGCAAGACAGAGTTTTAAAAATGTCTATGGAAATATTCCTTATTTTTTAGCTAGTTCAACATGAAGCAACCTCTCTACTCAAATATGCTCTGGGCTGCAATAAAAGCTCCATTTTTGGACCTTGGAAACCCAAGTCTCAGATATAGTGAGGCCCAAATCACTTGCCACTTCTATTTTCCTTTCTTGCCAGAACGTTTTGGTGCAACAGAAGAGCAGGAGGCATACACCGTATGTTTTTCATTCATTTATGCTGAAATCATTGAAACGTTCTATTTTTTATGAGCCATTTGATGTCCAAAAAGCCTTTTGAATCACATTTATAACCCTTTAAAAATCTCATTCCTCTTAGAAACAGGAAGCCACTTTGTGAACAAAGTAAACACATTCAAACCTCGGAAGGTGGGAGCTGAGAGGCCGTGAGTCCCTTCGGGAGCCTCTGCCTGGGGCGAGATGCCTTCACTGCCCCTGAGGGAACCTCCTTGTGGCCAGGGCCCGTCACAGGCGCCAGCTCAGACGAGTCAGAAAGCAGAGGCCTCCATGGGCTGTAAACGGGCTGTCGCTCATGGGGTAGCCTTACATGGGCCAGCATCCATGGTCGGTGACCCCTTTGTGAATCCGTCGTGGTGTAGGAGAAGGATGCTCAACTGATTCTGGACGCTGTCTCTGCATTTCCTCAAGATGCTCACCATCTCTGGGCCTCTGTCTCCTCGCATATGCGTGGAAGGATTGGGCCAGGCAATCTCCAAAGGCCTTCTTAGTTCTTGTGAGCGAGGCCTCTCTACAGATCTCAGATGTTTGCTTCAGACACTGCAAATCCATAGCACGCTCAACGTCACTCTCCCATTCAGTGTCCACTGCAGACATCACTAATCGATAACGATAGCCTTTTCCACTGACCTCAGGTATGAACTCGAGAATCTCTTTTGACAGAGTTCTTCAGGCAGCCACTTCCAACTGTGGAGCATTGACACACATAGGAAAACAGACCAGTCCATCAACCTAGGACCAGGTAATCATAGAGGGTGTTATATCAATTCCTCTAGAGCAGGGGATTTAGTCATGAGCCAACTGTAAAAATAGTTAGAAAATAAAATACAAAGTAAAATGAAGGAAAACAAAACAACCAAATGAAATAAAATACAATGAAAATTAGAGCTGAGAGTCACTTGCTGTGTGACCTGAGGTAGGTGATTGACTTCTCTGAGTCTGTGGTTTCTCGACCTATCAAAAGGTATAAATAGGCCCACCTTCCCATTTT
>NW_012154285.1:8781221-8851856 GCF_000956105.1 Propithecus coquereli
TTTTCCTTCTGTTATTGATTTCTAGCTTCATTCCATTGTGGTCATAGAAGGTATTTTTGTATGATTTCAAAAGTTTTACATTTATTGAGACTTCTGTGTGGCCCAGCAGATAGTCCACTCTGGAGAATGTTTCATGCTCACTCCTGCTTCTGTTGAGTGGAGTGTTCTGTCTATGGTGTTTAGGTATGTTTGGTTTACAGTGTTAAGTCCTCTATTTCTCACTCATCTTCTGTTGAGGGTTTTATTCATTATTAGAAGTAGGTATTGAAGTCCAATTATTGTGAAACTGTTCATTTCTCCCTCAATTCTTCCAATGTTTTTTTCATGTATTCTGAGGCTTTTGTTGTTTGGTGTGCATATGTTTATAATTGCTACATCTTCTTGGTGAATTGACCCTTTTCTCAATATGTAATGACCTTCTTTTCTTTGGGTGGATCCTCTGTTTCTGAGAGTGGATGAATCTTGTCCCTTGGCTCAATCTATTCCCCTGGAGGAAGGAAAGAGGTGGTCTCATTTTCTCTTTGCTCTCTTCCTTCATTCCTGAAAGATATCATTTTTATATTTGGCTTCCTCAATGATTTTTGGATTTAGGTCCATTTTCTTCAGATGTGATAATCTGCTACACTAACTGTGGCTCTCTTGTCCCAGATCTCAGTGAGGTCTTCCTTGGTGAACACAAAGCCCACATTCCCCCAGATAAGAGGCAACAGTTTCTCCAGAGCTGGGTTGTTTTCCCAGTGCCCTCAGTTGGCCTTGCGCATCATGGTGTTCTTGCCCATCAGCACCACAGCCTTCCCTCGAAGGGACATGCGGATCTGCGGTACCTGCTTGGAGCCCACGTTGTCTGCTCCCACAATGAAGCATTTTGGATAATCATACAAAAGTTGGGTGATCTTAAGGTAGTAGTTGGACTTCAGGGTCTCCCTGTCTTCCCTGGGCATCACAGCGATGCCTCAGGGATTGCCATGCAGGGTTTAAAGATGATGTCACTCACACGAGGATGCCTGGCGAGAAATATTTCTAATACAAAGAAAAAAATAAATGATTGAGTTGATGGATATGCTGATTACCCTGATCTAAACACCATACTTTACATGAATATGTACAATTATAATTTGTCAATTAAAAATAAATAGAATTAAATATTTTTTAAAAAGTAAAACAATAAAATAAAATCAGAGTCTCAGGCTAACCAGGATGGTGGTGGTCACTTTATCTCCTATCCTTCAACACACACACACACACACACACACACGGTACAATGTGTTGATTTTGATCTAAGCAGTCCATCTAGCTGATTAGATTTTTGGATAAACATAATGCGATTATGCTCAGGATGGGATTTGAGTGAAGATCTGTACATAGATTTCACCACCATTGTTTTGACTGCATGACTGTCGCGCAGCCAGTTTGAGGCTCTTGCTTGTGTTTTAGACGTTGGTGTGGGTTGGCTTAGTGGCCCTTCAACATTACTTTGAAGGATGAAAGGATATAATACCGCAAATAATAATTTGCATATGTCTTCCATAGAAAAGCAGACATTCAAGTACTTTGCTTTAATTTTCCTATTAGAGTTTAATTTTGTTTTCTTTCCCTAAAGATCATCTATTCTCACATTCATCCCAACGTTTTTGACTCTAGAACATTCTACAACAATGAATTCAGACTCTAGACCAGTGGTTCTCAGTGGGAGGTGGGCAAATTTCCCCCCGGGGGAATATTTTGCACTTTTGGTTGTCACAGCTTGGGGGAGGGCACTACTGGCATCTAGTGGGTAGAGGCCAGGGATGCTGCTCAGCGTCCTACAAGGCCCAGGACAGCCCCCACCACAGAGAATCATCCAGCCCCCAATGTCAGCAGTGCCAGGGGTGAGAGACTCTGCTTTAGGGGAATGCACTGTGATATTAATGAGATCAGCAAGACAGAGTTTTAAAAATGTCTATGGAAATATTCCTTATTTTTTAGCTAGTTCAACATGAAGCAACCTCTCTACTCAAATATGCTCTGGGCTGCAATAAAAGCTCCATTTTTGGACCTTGGAAACCCAAGTCTCAGATATAGTGAGGCCCAAATCACTTGCCACTTCTATTTTCCTTTCTTGCCAGAACGTTTTGGTGCAACAGAAGAGCAGGAGGCATACACCGTATGTTTTTCATTCATTTATGCTGAAATCATTGAAACGTTCTATTTTTTATGAGCCATTTGATGTCCAAAAAGCCTTTTGAATCACATTTATAACCCTTTAAAAATCTCATTCCTCTTAGAAACAGGAAGCCACTTTGTGAACAAAGTAAACACATTCAAACCTCGGAAGGTGGGAGCTGAGAGGCCGTGAGTCCCTTCGGGAGCCTCTGCCTGGGGCGAGATGCCTTCACTGCCCCTGAGGGAACCTCCTTGTGGCCAGGGCCCGTCACAGGCGCCAGCTCAGACGAGTCAGAAAGCAGAGGCCTCCATGGGCTGTAAACGGGCTGTCGCTCATGGGGTAGCCTTACATGGGCCAGCATCCATGGTCGGTGACCCCTTTGTGAGTCTGTCGTGGTGTAGGAGAAGGATGCTCAACTGATTCTGGACGCTGTCTCTGCATTTCCTCAAGATGCTCACCATCTCTGGGCCTCTGTCTCCTCGCATATGCGTGGAAGGATTGGGCCAGGCGATCTCCAAAGGCCTTCTTAGTTCTTGTGAGTGAGGCCTCTCTACAGATCTCAGATGTTTGCTTCAGACACTGCAAATCCATAGCACGCTCAACGTCACTCTCCCATTCAGTGTCCACTGCAGACATCACTAATCGATAACGATAGCCTTTTCCACTGACCTCAGGTATGAACTCGAGAATCTCTTTTGACAGAGTTCTTCAGGCAGCCACTTCCAACTGTGGAGCATTGACACACATAGGAAAACGGACCAGTCCATCAACCTAGGACCAGGTAATCATAGAGGGTGTTATATCAATTCCTCTAGAGCAGGGGATTTAGTCATGAGCCAACTGTAAAAATAGTTAGAAAATAAAATACAAAGTAAAATGAAGGAAAACAAAACAACCAAATGAAATAAAATACAATGAAAATTAGAGCTGAGAGTCACTTGCTGTGTGACCTGAGGTAGGTGATTGACTTCTCTGAGTCTGTGGTTTCTCGACCTATCAAAAGGTATAAATAGGCCCACCTTCCCATTTTACTTTCTTTGCCTTCCTTGTTTATTTATTTATTTTTATTACTGACAAAGTATATTCACATTCATCATGAAAATAATAATGCCCTCTATCTTTAATGCCAAGGCATACTGCTTTTCATATTCTGTTGCTCCTGAAACCAAGCTGTGTCTTACAACCATCGTGCACAGCCAAGGCGGCCGAGTTTCCTATTTTCCTCAATAAAACGAAAGCAGTTTTTTTAAATCCATGGCATCTTAGAATAAAACAAAGAGTGGGGACAGTTTCCACTTATTTAACACATGGTATATTCCTAACAGCGTCCGAAGTGCGTCCCAAAGGCCTATAAAGCACGTGTTATTAACATTATGCATATTAGCATCTTAACATTCTCCTTCTTGAGATGCAGAAAGGGAGACTCCGGAAAAGTCATAGGTCATAAGGCAGGTAAAGGGCAGAGCTGGGATTTGAAATCGTGGCCTTTCAATACCAAGCTTACTCTCGTAGCCAACTTCATAATTTCAGCCTCACATAATCTTGGAAGGGAGATGGGGCAGGTGACACCTCGGTCCTTTCCAGGTGCAAAAATGGAGACCAGGACCACAGAGTGACTTCGTCCTGGGGTCACTTCGAGAAAACATTATAGATCCAGGGGCTCTGAGCCGAAGAGGAAAAACAACCACAGTGCTCTGTAACTTAGGGATGTTAATCTCACATTGATCTTTGGCTCCCATGCCTGAGGACTGCTGCATCCTCCTGAAGTTTTAAGAGGCCCAGGGGAGCCGGGGAGGAAAGACACTTCAACTTGTTAGAAAGTTAAAAAAGATGTATTTTCCCAGGGAGACTTCAACAGATGGTCGGTGACATTTGTTCATTCATTCAATAGGCAGTTACTGAAAGTCCGGTCAGGTTCAGGCACTTGGGTGAGTACTCCGTTCACGGGGGTGGGAGTGGAGGGTTGACAGCACGTGAATTTACAAATAGAAGTCACTTGAGTGGCAGCGAAGCACACGGGAAGGGTACCAGCTTGGGAATCAGTCTCCACTTGGGTTGGAGGAGGCTGGCTGTGCTACTCTCTAGCTGTGTGACTATGGACACATGACTTCACCTCTCTGAGCCCCAATTTCCTTACCTATGAAATGGGGATGGTGATGAAAAGCTACTCATGGACTGGTTGTGTGGCTTACATAAAATCACATGTGTAAGATGCTTAGCATGTTGTCTGGTATACAATAAGCACTCTATAAATGAAAGCTGAAAGAATTTATTTATTCAACAAATATTTACTGGGTCCCTACTGCATAACAGGCACTGTTCTTAGCACTGGATAATAGTATCAATTGTTCTTATTGTCTCAGAGGTAATCTCAGAGCTAATTACTGTCTGCAGATCTAATCTCCTTAGACTTCTCTGAGACATCCTGCAAGCTGAGTTGGTTCTCAGCCCAGGAGGTATGTGTAATGGGGTTACCAAGCAGAGGCACCTGAACCTCTTAAATCCTCCCACTGGAGAAGGCAGCTCCGCTGCTGAGAGGGTGAATGGGACTCGTGGGTTCCCACAGAGCAGAAAGGAGGTGAGGCACTTCTCACCCCATTTCAAGGCTGTTCAAATCACTTGTTCCTCTTGGTTTTCTCTCCTTGGGGTCATTTTTTGACTGAAGTACAAAGAAGTGGTGGTGGATTATGTGGGATAAGGATGTGGTCTAGAGGACGGGGTCCTTCAATCCGTCTACATCTCCAGTTTTGCCTCCTCGTTCTTTCATATCTACACCTGGTCCCATCTTGATGAAGTGTGTTCTTACCTTGAACCTGGAGACTAACTCCCTCCTGCCCAATCATAATGATGACACTGATGGTGCAGATGATAATGATGATGATGGTGGTGGTGTTATAGATGGTAACGATGATGCTGTTGTAGATGATGATGATGATAATGATGAAGAAGGTGGTGATGATGATGGTGATCAGTTACCATGGACTGGGAGCATGTCAGTGGAGTTTTACATATATTCTCCCTAACCCTTGTAACAACTCTGCAAACTAGGCTGCCTTACTGCGTGTGGTAAAGCAGGAATACGAAGCTAAGAAAGGTGACATGACTGTCCCAAGGCCACGCCACTAGGAAGAGACAGAGCGAGTTGCAAACCTAAGATTCCAGCTCCACTAATTCGGCCACTAAAATTTTAATATTGCGTAGCATTTCCCAGACACTCTCTTCAGAGCCTTATATGTATTATCTCATTAAACCCCTATTCTTTTTACTGACATCATTTCTATTTTACAGCTGCAGAAAGAGAGGCTCAGAGTCTATGTAAATTATCTATGGTCAGTGGTGGATCTGAGATGCTTACCTAAGCAATCTGACTGCAGAGCCTAACCCTAACCCTAACCCTCTTATTTTTATTTTAAAATTATTATTATGTTTTTATTTTTATAGAAGCCTAATGTATATACAGTAAAGCACACATGTGCTATGAGTCATGATAAATTTTTATGCACATACATTCTACCACTAAATAAGTCTGAGCTATTAACCCACTAAACCATGCTGACCTAATCCCCAGGATTTGATGTTGTCCTGGAATTGCAGGACGTGACTTAACGCATCCAGATTTATCTTTCACATACACTCTTTGAATTAATACTAATTGCAAACTCGTGTGGTATTTACTACGTTCCAGACACTATTCTGAGGACTTTATGTGTGTTAACTCATTTCTATGATCATTCGTATTTTCCAGATGTGGAAACTGAGGCACAGAAAAGCTAAGTGACTTACCTAAGGTCACACAGCTGGTAAGACGCAGTGCTATGAATTAAACCTAGACAGGGAGGCTCAGAGTCCTACACATGCTTCGTTTCCTTAAATATACACATAATTTCTACAAAGAAAGGGCTGTTATCAATCCCATTTTACAGAGGAGGCAACCGAGACTCAGCAAGATTAAAATAACTTGCCTACACACCTCTACTAGTAAGCCACACGCTGAGGACTTACTGATTTCTGGATGTATCACATATGTACTTCATCACTGTGCTAAGAGAAAGCTGAATATCTGCCTTGGATTGGAATTATCGATGTACCTGTTCATCCACTTCTGGGAATCCCAAGTTTAGGAAGGGTGTGAGCTCTATCTCACTGGGTTTTTGTCACCTGCAATTCCTGGTCCTGCACCCGATGCTCTAGTGGAGGTTTGAGAGGAGGGAACTCTCGGGAAGAAACGCGCTTGCTGTCTGGCGTGGCAGAGCTCCGGGCCCCGCCTTGCTTGAGGCCATGACCAAGTAAATGCTTGTCTGTCTCCCAGCTCGCTTCCATATTCCCCTCTAAGCACCTGGGTCCACCTTTTCCTAGCTTTTCCTGGGGGGGTAGTAAATCTTGGGTTTCCCATTTTCCTCCAGCTCAAAAGGATATGAATTCCGTAAATCTTGGCCTGAATGACCATCAGGATGCATAAAATATGACAGGAAGGAGGCCAGGCAGGCAGAGTTTATGCAGAGCGCAGCGTCCGGCAGTGGGGATGGGCAGACCAGGGGTCCTTGGGGACCCCCTGGAGTTTTGCTGGGGATGGAGGCCCCGGCAGTCTCCGGCTGTAATAGATGGTCACGGTCGCTTCCGTGCCAAGGTTCCAGGGGCACTGGCGCCGCATGGGGTGGAAGTGACAAACTGCAGAAAATCGATGTGACCCCTGCCCTGCCCCTCACTCTTGGCCCTTCACTCTAAAGGGATGGGAGAGAAAGGAGACCCGCTCATTAGGGCAGACAGGGCAGCAGGAAGGATTCAGCTGCGATGAGAAGAAGAACTTCCTGCAAGGGAAGGTTATTAAGCTCCAGGATGAGTTATTGGGAGAGGTGGTGGAAGCAACTTCCTGATTTTGAGACCAAGATGGATGTCACTGGTCTGCGAGAGTTCGGCTCTGCCGGCTGGCATGTGGATCCGCGACCCCTTCAGGGAGACCACGCGTCAGCTGCGTCTGCCTCCGAGGTCATTCACGAAGGCTCTGCGACGATAAAACTCCCCTCTGACAGCAGGCTTAGTGCTTTTACTTCTTTTATTTATTTATTTTTGTACTGTAAAATCATTACACATTCGTTGTAAATTTTAAAAAAATCCAAATAATCTAAAAAAGAGAAAGTCAATAAGAAAATTTCCCTTTATTTCTCTCTGCAAATCCCACTCTGCTTTCTAAAGGTGATGTTGAGATTTTGGAATAAATCTTAATAGACTTTTTTTCCTGAATGCATATTCATACATACACACACACACACACACACACACACAACGGTCCTCATGTGATATTTATGTTTAAACATAGACAGAGACATACTACACGCATTGTTCTGACATTTGAGTTTTTTCCCGTTAACATCATGGGCATGTTTCCATGTCAGTACATATATTTCATTTTCATTTTTTAGACAGTTATTTCACATTCTGTAATATGGATATGCCATAATTCATTTAACCAATCCTCAATTGATTTACTTGCATATTGCTTTCCAAATTTTGTTAGTGCAAAAATGCTGCAATATACTGCTAGTTCTTATGTCCCTGTGCATATATTATAATAAAAGCAGTTCCTTAGAACGGATTTCTAGAAACGAGACAGCCAGAACAAAAACAATGTTAAATGTTGCCGGTTAGAATGTAACTGCCGTCTGAAAAGAGGCAAAAAGTTTATTCCTAATGTTGGCAGTGGGGTAGAGAAAGTGACCCAACCGCCACCAGCAACGGTCGTAAGCACTTTAAAATGTTTGTCCATAGATTATTCCATTTGTATACATTTCTCTTATTTCTAATGAGGTTGAGCATCTTTTCATATCTTTACTGATCACTCCTATCTTTTATCCATGTATTTCTATCAGTTTTTTGTCTTTTTAAGTTGATTTTTTTTTTAAACAGATTTTGGCAATTTTTTTAGATTATCTTACATGTTAGAAATATTTTCTCCTACCCTACTCCGTATTGTTCTGTTATTTTTTATTAGCTATTTCTTCTGCTTAAACACAATATTAAAATATGTTTTGTTGCAATACGTTAACTAATTTCTGTTTGTTCTCTCAAGTTGTATTCTGCAAAATACTGGTGGTCTGTGACATGCCAAAGAAGGCTCTAAGGGGGTATATTATCTACCTATTTTTCTATCTATCTGTCTATCTATTCATCCACCCATCCATACATCCCTCCATCCATTTACCTATCTACCAACCTGTCTATCCATTATCTTATCATCTTCTCTGATCAAATATGTCGGAAGCCTACCTATTTCCCACCCTACACACACACACACACCCTTATGTATCCCCCACCTTGGCCACCTGGAAAACCCACAGGGTACGTTAGCAAATTGAAGGCCCTTAGAAGAACTGTGGCATGAACAAAACTAACCAAAGCCTGTTTATTTTTGTCTTCCCAAGAACTCTGCCTGGCTGAGCTCTTGGCTCTTCAATTGCTACCACATACTGAGCACGTATTACACATCCGCCATGTTACACTCATGACTACCCTGTATCTGCCAACTCTATGTAATCATGTGCTACTATACTCATCTCACAGATGAAACAAAAAAGCTCAGAGTTTAAGTCATTTGCTCCAAATCAACAGTGAATGGCAGAGCTGGAGTTTGAACCAGGGTTTTTATTTAATATGTCTGTGATCTAACCACTCCCTTCCACCCCTGGAAGCAGAAAAGCCAAAGGCTACACTTTTATCTTTTACGACACGAAAGCTGTCACTATAGAGACCTCATCCCGCAGTTAATTTCTTCAGAGGACGCCAGTTTCCTACAATCCTACCTGTCTCCATTCATGAAGAGCTGAAAGTATATTTTAAATCCAGAAGGAAAGAACAACAGGCCCTCTTCTTTGGTGGCACATTTATAAACAGATGCAAGGCAGGAAATAGGTACCCTACACCCCTGCCCCGGGGTGTCTGGGGACAGAACAAAGAGCAGGGTTCTGTGCCCGGCCAGCATGCAGAGCCCACAACGTGATTGCTGCCTCATGGTGCGAAATGGATTCAAGGCCCAGGTCCATCTGGTTTGTGTATCGTGAACGAGCTGTTAAAGTGTCAGGACTTAACTTCTCTGGATTCGAGGAAGTCTCATGAGGTTTTATGGAGCAGTTAAGATGGGTGTAAACCTCACGGGCAGGGCCGGCTTCTCCCATATGATCTAAGAGCCGCGCACAGGTCACAGAATGGAGAGGCATGAGGTTGGAGGTAAGAGGATGCACCCCCCAAAAGTTAAAGAGCCGGGACTTGGAATCCAGACTCCACGGAGTATCTGCCGGCACAAGCGATTCCTCCTCTCTGACTGAGCCTTGGTACCTCCTCTGGGACACGAGGACAATATTCCCTTGCCCAACGCACAGGGCTGTTTGGATAGGACAGATAAGGACAGTTGTAAAGATGTCTATGATGGTCACTAGCTTTTTTCATTCCCTTTCTTGGAAAGAGCAAGGATGGGCTACAGGAGCCTTGTCTCCTGTTTCTGTTCTCCCCCTCTTTGTCAGAACTAGGCAGTATTTCTACGCATCTTACCAAAAGACGATCAAGAATAACTGGCCATTGCTCTGTGGTCACGGCTGCTTGTGAAGGTCCAGCAGCCTTGGGAAGAATGTAGGAACTTGGCCCCAGTCTCAGTGAAGGGCAGCAGGAGACGTCGTGGACATAAAACGTCTACCAATTCCTTGATACGTTTCTCACCAAAAAATGGAGTCTAAATCCCCTCTCCTTGACTATGGGGCCAGGCTCAGGGACTCACTTCAGATGGATACAATAGGGTGTAAGTTATGGTCTGTGACTTTTGAAGCTGGGCTGGGAAAGGCACCTTCTGTCTGTTCTCCTGCTGGGGACACTCACCCTTCGATCTCTAGGACTTGACGCATCTCTTTCTCTCACCCCTCCAACCACATCGTGGTTTTCTGACTCTCTTGGATAAGACTCTGTTTTCACCTTCTGAAAATGGTCTTCTGTGTGTGGCTGGGGTTGAGGGAGGTGTGTCTACAGACATTCCCATAACCATGTCCTTGCCATTTCCCTTCCTCCAATGTCTTGATGTAAATTTCAAGGAAAGGACTCCAGTTGCCTCCGTTTGGCTCATGTGCCCATTCATGACCCCATCATCACAGAGGGATGATCCACTGTCACTGGCCAGCACAGGTCATATGTCCAGCCTTTGGGCTTGGGACAGAGGTGGTGTCCAGATACCAGATACAATATGCAGAATTACACAGCATGGAAATGTAGCTGCTTTGTGCTCAAGAAGCGGGGGGATTAGCTGTGATTGTTTGACATTTGGCATTTTCCAAAAATGGTCACAGTATCTCCTATCCTGTATGTGTGCTTTAGAGTGTGACCTCAGTACTCCTCCCTTTGCATGTGTTGACAATGTCTCCCTGAACTCGGGTGGACCTTTGTGACGGCTGTGACCAATAGTGCAGAAGAAGCAATGCTCTGTGACTGCTCAGGCCGGTTCATAAAAGCGCCGTGCACTTCCTCCCTGTTTTCTTGGATTGCTCACTCTTGGAGCCCAGACGCCATACTGTGAGGAAGCCCACACTAGCCCACACGGAGAGTCCACGCAGAGACACCTCAGACTCACGGAGATGCTCTGGCCAGCATCCCGGACGAGACTGCAGCCAAGAGCCTGCATCCACTGCCTGGCACGTGAGTGAAGACACCTCCAGATGATTCCAGCCCCTGGCCATTGGATCACCCCCAGCTGACAAATCTTCCAGCTGAGGCCTCAGACATGGCGAGGCAGAGACAAGCTGTTCCCACTGTGCCCTGTCCAAGTCCCTGACCCACAGAATGAGTGAGCAGAAATAAAATCATTATTGTATGCCACTATTATGCAGCAGCAGTAACCGGAACACTTATTATTATTATTATTAATTGCCATTATGTACTACTTATCCCAAGAGACAAATTGTCAAACAATGCTACTCCCCAAGAAAGCAGAAAGTGCTATAGTTGATTTTCATTTTAAAAGGTCTTTCTCTTTTTTCCCCATTCTATCTTGTTTTTGCTGTGACCTTAGTTAAGTTATACGACCTCTTTGTGCTGCAGAATCCTAATTTATGAGTGAAGATGAACACTTGGCCTTAGGAAGGAAAGGGCCATGGGGACAAGAGGTGGGAGGGGGCGTGGGGACACAGTTGCTGTGTTTGCCCCGTGCCACTGGGGGCTCACGGAAGAGTCAGGGTTGAGTGGGAGGCTGGAGCCGTCTCCTGCGCAGAAACGCAACTGCGACCCCAGCCTGCACTGGAGCATTCCACAGGCACAGTGGGGGTCTAGGAACAGCTGCTGAAAGCCCCCCAGTTTGTTTTAGGGGGTGAGGCTTCATCTATTCCTCCTCACTGGGTTCGTCGGGACTGCTAAAGAGCCTCCTTACCCGACCTCTCCCCTCCAGACTGGAGCCGGCACTCAAGAAAATGCATCCAGCCTTTCTCTACCCTGACGATCTGCCCCCCTCCAGCTCAGCTCCCAGGAAGGGAGGGCAGTGGGCTGGGCAGGGCAAGAAGAGTTTGCACCACTCTGCCTGGGGCAGGCAGGGTCTCAAGATTTCTTTTTGCCACATCACTGGAGCAGCATGCCCAGCGTTCTCTCTGCGTGGGTCTCCCGCCCCCGCTCCCACCTGTTGCCCCTGTCCAGGCAGCCTTACCCCCTCCTCTCTGCCTGTCTCCTATTTCTCTGGCCCTTCCCTAAATTCCTGTCCTGACCCTCCTTGGTGGGAGTAGCTGTGATGGTGACTGCACAGCGTAGGACTGCGAAACCCAAACCAAAGCTTCTCTTAGCAGCCAACAGGATCTGCTGCTCTGTGCTTCTGATCAGCCAGCTTAAAACTCTTCAGTGATTCCCCATCGCTTTTGTGACAAAGGTCTGGATGCTTCTCAGGGCTTACAATGTCCTGGGGGTCCTGCCCAGCTACCCTGACCACCTTTCAGTTCCTTGAATGCTGCATGTCCTCAGACACCAGGACTTTGCCTATGCTGTTCCTTCTGCTTGTTTTGCTGTTCCCTCTCTGAGTGAACTCCTGCGCATCCTTCAGAGCTCAGCGCCAGTATCCCTTCTGCAGGCACCTCCTGCGCTCCCCCTGCTGCAGGTGCTCAGAGCACCGCATCCTTTCCCTCCTGCAACTTTATAATCATGTACTGAGCATCAGATTGATGTCTGTTTGCACCACTAGGTTTTAGCTCCATGAGAGCAGGAAAACTTGCCTGTTTCCCCCACCTTGCACGCAGCACAGTGCGTGGCACATGGCAGGTGCTGAATAAATATTTATGAAATAAATGATCAAACGAACAAAATAAACAGTAATGCATTTTGGTGCTTGATCTTTCCATTGGATTTTTGTAAGCAGTAGAACCTTCCAGAAAAGACAGAAAAAAATGCAGATGTAACATAGGTTGAGCATACGGATTTCCACCTGCCACACTCCGCTCATTTCATTCTCAATAGGAACCCACTGGACTTGGGAGAGGCAGCAGAAGGTGGCAGTTCAGGGCCAGCTGCCTGGGCTGGCATTCTGATTCACTACTTACTACACGTGTGACCTTCGACAAAGTGCTGAACTCACTACTGCTCATCTGTAAAATGGGGATAATATCATCCTATCTCAGGCTCACTGGGAGCTATCAGTGTTAACACATGCATAGCACTGACACCTGGCCCGGCTCACAATAAGGGCTCTGAGGTTGCTATTATTATTATTATTGCCATCGTTATTACATTAGGAGAGACTCCACTTTGCCAGCCTGCTTTCCCTCCATCCAATCGCCCCTGCAGGTGCCTCACAGTATCGGCCCTTGTCCTGCTGTTACAAACAGCTGCCCGGTGTCTCCCTCATCACCACTCCTCTGGAGTGCAGAACTTCCTACACAGGAGCCCAGCCCTGGACAGCGACGGTGACCCGTGGAGAATGCATCATGCCTGTCAGGGCTCTGTTGGTTCAGCGGCTGGGGAGGCGGTGCCCTGCTGGGAGCGGTCACTTCCCATGAAGATGGATGGCCGCCCCCTCCTTGACAGCACTCTGACTGAGAGAGATGAGGGACCCCGCAGCGGGAGGGAAGAGGCAGCTCATATTAAGTGGCCACTGGGCCCCGCGGGGGAGGATGAGGCGGGCATGTTTTAGTGACACCAGCCTTGTAGACTGACAAGCCCCTTCTCCTTGGAGAGGCATGAAACCAGGGGTTGCAGGCATGCATTTTGGGGTCAGCTGGTTTGTGAACAAATCTGTGCTTTGCCATTTCCTTGATGGCTAAACTTGGACCCATTACTTAACTTTCTTCAAGCCTCAGTTTCTTCATCTGCAGAATGGAAATAATAATTCCCACCTTGGTGAGTTACGCTGTGAATTCTAAGAGATGTGCCTGTGAAGTCCCGAGAGAGGCTGAAAAGCAGGGGCGTCCAATGTGTTCAGCAACAGGCCAGCTAGCAAATCCCATGGGCTTTATGGCCCATAATGTCTCTGTTGCAAATACTCAGCTCTGCCATTGTAGCACAAAAGAAGCCATAGACAATAAATAAATGATTGGGCATGGTTGTGTTTTAATAAAACTTTATTTATAAAAGCAGAGAGCAGCAGGATTTTGCTCATGGGCTGTAATTTAGTTCATGAGCAATCATAAGAATTTGATGAGTTATACATTGATCTGCCAAGCACTTACTGTGATTGCTTTGGGGGTCTTCTTCATAAATTCTTTACTTAGTCTTCCCAACATTTTCTTCTAGGATTCTTAAGGTTTCACATCTTAGGTTTGAGTCTGTTATCCATCGTGAGTTGATTTTTGTGAGAGGTGAGAAGTGGGGATCCAGTTTCAATCTTCTGCATGTGGTTATCCAGTTTTCCTAGCACCATTTATTGAATAGAGATTCTTTTCCCCAATGTATATTTTTGTCTGCTTTGTTGAAGATTAGATGACAATAGGAGGATGGTTTTATATCTGGGTTCTCAGTCCTGTTCCAAAGGTCTATATCTCTGTTCTTGTGCCAGTACTGTGATGTTTTAGTTACTATAGCCTTGTAGTGTAGCTTGAAGTCTGGTAGACTGATGCCTCCCAGTTTGTTATTTTTACTTAAGATTGTTTTGGCTATACAGGGTCTTCTCTTGTTCCATACAAAACATAGAATTATTTTTTCTACATCTGCGAAAAATGATGTTGGTATTTTGATAGGCATTACATTAATTCTGTAGATCACTTTAGGTAGTATAGACATTTTAACAATATTGATTCTGCCAATCCATGAACATGGTAGGGTTTCCCATCTGTTTATATCTTCTACAATTTCTTTTCTCAGTGTTTCGTAGTTCTCCTTATATATGTCTCTCACCTCCTTTGTTAAATATATTCCTAAATATTTAATTTTCTTTGATGCTATTGTGAAAGGTGTTGCATCTTTGATTTGATTTTTGGCTTGACTAGACAACCTACAGAATGGGAGAAAATATTTGCATTCTACACATCTGATAAAGGGCTGATAATAAGAATCTATATAGAACTTAAGAAAATTAACAAGGAAAAAGTAAAATAACTCATCAATAAATGGACAAAGCGCATGAACAGAAACTTTTCAAAAGAAGACAGAATAATGGCCAGCAAACGTATAAAAAAGTGCTCAACATCTCTAATCATTAGGAAAATGCAAATCAAAACCACAGTGAGGTATTCACCTAACTCCAGTGAGAACGGCCTTTATCAAAAAGTCCCCAAACAACAAATGCTGGCATGGATGTGGAGAGATTGGAACACTCTTAAACTGCTGGTGGGATTGCAAATTAGTATAACCCCTGTGGAAAGTAATTTGGAGATATCTCAAACAGTTAAAAATAGAAATACCATTTGATCCAGCAATCCCACTACTAGGCATCTACCCAAAGGAGAAAAAGACATTCTATAATAAAGACATCTGCACTTGAATGTTTATGACAGCACAATTCACAATTGCACAACCCAAGTGGCCATGAATACATGAGTGGATTAATAAAATGTGGTATATGTACACCATGGAATACTACTCAACTACAAAAACAATGGTGAACTAGCACCTT
Organism: Propithecus coquereli; assembly: GCF_000956105.1. Lineage (NCBI taxonomy): Eukaryota > Metazoa > Chordata > Mammalia > Primates > Indriidae > Propithecus > Propithecus coquereli. Next base: position 8,796,419 of record NW_012154285.1, read on the forward strand.
TTTATATTATCCCGGATAGAGCTTGAGCCCATCCTTCGAAGTGAGGTATCACAAGAATGGAAAAACATGCACCACATGTACTCACCATCAAACTAGTACTAACTGATCAATGCTAAGGTGCTCACATGGTAGTAGTACTCAGTGGGGGCTGGTCAGGTGGTGGGGATGGAGTGGGTGGAGGGGGTAAACCCACAGCTAATGGAAACGGGGCACACTGTATGGGGAAAGAACATGTTTGTAGCCCATGTAACCAAAATGTTTGTACCCACATAATATCCTGAACTAAAAAATAATAATTAGTTAGGAAAGGGCTTCCTCCACCATTTCCTTCTTTCTCTGAGACACCCATCCTTTGCTCCCTTCAGAGAGTAAATTCAGAGTGAATTGTGGTTAAGAACATTGGCTCTGGGGTCCAAGAGACCTGGGTGGGGAGTTTTGTGTCTCTCCTCTCTAGCTGTGTGGGAGGTTATTGACCTTGGGTTTCCATCTCTTCATCGGTTAAATGAGGATATTAGCAGGATCTACCTATGGCTGTTGTTGAAGCTAAGTGAGATAAAGCCTTTAGAGTGCCTGGCACATTAGTAGGTGCTAAATGAAAGTTAATTATTTCTAGACTCTATAGCTTCAAATTCTGGACCTGTTCTTTTGTCTCTTCTGGGTACAGTCTCCTGAAGAGGATTTTGAAAACTGGATCCTTCTATGGAGAAAACAGTTGTTGCTGTAAGGGATTCATAGGGTGTTTTGAGTTCAACAATATTTATAGAGAGAGGTGGCATTGTTCTAGTGATCACAAAGATCAAACAGAAAACCCTTGTTATTATTCCACGTACACTTTCAAGAAAATCCTTTCAGTGTATGTATTAAAAGGTACTAAATGACAACAGTGCCTCATTTGAAATCAGAAAGAAAAAACTTTCATTCAACACAACCATCTGCTTTCTTTGTTTGCTTGAATAGTTAGGGAGTCTTTGGCATTAGATCCATCAGTTTTCCACTCATCAAACCTGGTTCTTTCATAATTTTGGATTGGCATATGGTGCCTGGCCCTTAGCTCAGATTCCAAGCCCAGGAAGTACAGACTCCTGCTAAAGGAATGTTTGAAATATTAACTGAGCAATCGTCAAAACTACAATCAGTTCATTTCACTTCCTTTTAGAGCAACCAGCTCTCAGTGAAGATCTCTGTGTAGGAAGGAAGGAAGGGAAGAAGGAAAGGAGGGAATGGGGCAGGAGGGAAGTCGGGATGGAGGGAGGGAAGTGAAGGTGGGAAGAAAAAAAAAGGGAAGACAGGAAAAAGGTGAGTCCATGTTTCATGGATAGACAAGGTTTCACTTGGAGCCATCCTTTCCTAAGCACATTACTTAGTTCTTCCAAACCACAGTTCCCTCATCTATAAAATAGGAACAAAATACCTATTTCAGAAAACTTCCAAGTCGTAAGTGTATGTGATATGCGATAGCAAGCATGATGGTCAACACATAGTAGGTGCTCAACAATGTTTCCATATTCTTTATAATCATTTTTTTAAAATAGCACTGCTTTTAAAAAAATAGTACTTCCTTTAAAAATAGATTATTATCCAAGGCCAGTTTCTCTGCACAGGAAGGGCTGCATAATTTGCAGGACCTGGTGCAAAATGAAAATGTGGAGTCCGTTGCTCTAAAAAATTCAGCCCAGATTTTGCAAATGTTACATGCAAATGCAGAAACAAGATGCAGTGTCGGGGGGTGCCTATTACACGTATCTCCTCTGCTCATTGTCCCATCAAACTTCACCCTCAAAACACAAAGGAACAATTATTAAGAATTTTAAGGTGGTGACTGTGGTTTTAAGGTGGCATCCAACCAAAGGAGAGGCCCCTTGGAGTAGCGGCTCTGGGCGGTTGCACAGGTTGCAGGCTGAGTAGCTGGCCCTGTCTCTGTAACACAATTGGGGTGAAAAGTCTCTAAATAGGCTGGCACCAGTAGTAGGGAGCTTTTTCCTGATTTCCTGGTGTTTTCTCACTGCCTTGGAACCCAATCTTTGATTTCTGAGATGCGGGAGATGACGTCATCTTTGGTCTCCAATCCCCTGCTTGGCCTCCTCCCAGGCACCTACGGTCATTCCACCTTCATAAGCTCCCTAGGATGTGGTTAAAATTATTATCCTGAATTTACAGAGGGGGAAAGTGAGGCAGAAAGTGGCCTTGCCCAAAGTGAAGCAGTCATGAGATGCTCAAGCTGGGATTTGAACCCAGGTCTCTTTGGTACCAAAATCCACACAGACCTGCACGCACAGCTGCACACACATACACACACCCAGGCCCCGTGTGTCCACCAGTCCCTCTCTAACCCAGCTCTGAACTTTCCAAAGACAACGTCTGAAGAGCAATACATTCAGTCGACTCCAAAAAGAAAACAGATGCCTGTGGATACATCTCTGATTGACACGACATATTGGCTGGTTTCACTGTTAATTAATGCAGAGAGGAATCATTAAATCAGATCAGATTCATTTAAAAACTGTTCGGCTCTGCTCCGCTCTCCTCTCCTCCCCATTGTGAGGGACACACGGATGGCCGGGGGGGAGGGAAAAGGGAACAGATACCGCGATTTAATTTTTCAAGTAACACTGTTCAAATAAAAATACATTTGTTCGAATGAGATTGCCCTGAAACAGCGTTTGCATTGATGGCTCTGGGAGTAATTCTATTAAGCCGGAGCCTATTTTTCATCGGGAGGCAGGAAAAAAGGGTGAGAGAGTGAGGGAGAGAAAGAAGGACTGACAGCTGAGTGTAACCTTACGGGGCTGCAAACATCAGATGCTTTAACCCGTTCTCAGCGAAGGTTGTTAACCATTCTATCTCCTGCTATCGGATTCAGCAGGCTTTGCCTTAAGGCAGACATGCTCGGGCTCTGGGGTTCAGCCGGCCAGGCTGCCACAGCTGGGCATAGATACTGATCTGTTGGTGCCAGCTAAGTTGGAAAGGAATTAATTTCTTCATTGCTCCGAGTGAGAAAAACAGCTCGAGAAAGCACTTTGTGTGCGTACATGCACGCACACGTATAATATGCATATATGATACATGTACACCTGACTTTGTGTAGTATATAGACGCATAAATACATATATACATGTACGTATACATGAACGTCTGTACGTACGCATTTATATATATTAAAAAGCACCTTGTGAGACTGTATATGCACACCTACCCCATTTATATACATATGCATAAATATATTAATATAATATACGCGTATAATATACATACACATAAACACAGGCATGCAATATGCATATACACACATGCATACATCCACATATATAATCACTTCGGATGAACAAAACTCTGTATATGGGTGCACACATACAAGGGCCTGCTGGGACCTTTCCCAATGTCCTCTGGAACCGTGTTTCCAGGGAAAAAGGAAACAGGCAGGTTCCTACCAAGGGTCGTAGGCTCCCAAGGGAGAAAGGGGCCACTTAGCCTTCCTGTCTCTTTATTGCTTTAATTAGCTGTTTGGCGACCTGACAGTCTCTTCAACACGCATCCAGTGTCGGCCTTTGAAATACAGGGAATGGCGGCCTGTCGAACAAGGGTCAGCCAGACCGTCGATACCATCGTCCATCGGGCTGACCCAGGCGGGGACTCGGCCTGCAATGATTAAGCCATCTGTCCCCTCCCCCAGGCCAAAGTGTTGGTGGCGTGTGGAGCACGGCCGGTGGCTGGAGGCGAGGTGACAGTGTCAAGGCCAGTGGGCGGCAGACTTCAAACCAGAGGCCCCGGGCAGCAAACAGCACGGAGAAAGCACGGTCCAAGTCAAACAAACTACAGCAAAGCCAAAGGGGGTAGCTAGTCAACAAGTCGGGGGAAGAGGAGGGTCTCTGGGAGACCCAGGCGGGGGTAAGGCTTAGAGTCAACTCTGTCTGCACTGCTGGCTTCTGGGAACACAGAAAAATTTTCTAAGCCATTACAATGGCCTGTAGCACACAGAGAGAAACAAAAGCTTTAAGGTTTGAGACAACTAAAACATTAGTGTACACTAATAGTGTGGCATGGCTAACAAATACATCAAAGTGATCTGTGGATGCATTGATAAAGGTATACTGACTGAAATAAAGGAGGGGATTCATCCTTTTTCCAAGCACTAATTGAGCACCTATTATGTGCCATGGCTTAGTCTCGTTGCTGAGGATATTACAGTAAACAAAACAGACATAAATCCTTGCTTTCATGGAGCTTTCAAGGTTATAGAAATAGATTTTAAAAGAATAATAATTAAATTGTATAGTATGTTAAATGGGCAATAAAGAAACATAAAAGAAAGGAAGGAGTTAAGGAGTTGAGAGTGGTTTGCCATTTTAAATGGGGTTATAAAAGAAAATATCTATGAGAAGGTAACATTTGAATAAAGTCTAGAAGGAGATGAGAGAGAGAGAGAGAGAGAGAGAGGTTGGTGGGAAGGGTGTTCCAGGAAGAGAGGAGAGTCAGTGCAAAGGCCCTGAGGTGAGCATATGCCTAGAATGTTTGAGGAATTGCGAGGAGGTGGGAGAGAGGGAGAGGTCAGTGAGAGGTGAAGTTGGAGAAATAAGGCCTGCCAGGGTTTGAAGGGCTTGTGGAACACCGAATGGACTTTAGTTTCCACTCCGAGTGAGACAGAGAGCGCGGGCAGTTTTGACCAGAGGAGCGACGTGATCTGACTTAGGTTATAATAGGATCCTTCTGGCTGCTGATTTGAGATGGCAGAAGGTCAAAGGCAGGAGCTGGGAGACAGGAGGTTTCCAGGTGGCCTTTCCTGAACCAAGGTGGCTTGAAGTCTATGTATCTACAACTACTTCTGTAGCTCTATCTGTACTTCCCTATATACAGACTCTCCCTATATCTATATATGTAAACACTGTATATAATGTTCACGCATAAAAAGAAGTCTCTATATAGTCTTTACTTGAAGATTTTATATATATTCTATACATAAATATACATATTACACACACGCTGTTTACCTGGCTGATTTGTGTGAAAGGAGAAAAAAACCAACAATCCTAACTTATGAGGATATAGAGGGAAAAAAGATTCCCTGAGGAAGCATTCTGGGGAAAGAGAAGCAGAGACTGGGCCAGGAACACCCTTAGATAGAACATTAAGGAGTTTGTCTTGATCTGTGGACACAGAGGAGCCATGGAAGGTGCTAGAGCAGGGGGGTATCACCACCGGACTGATTTCAGAATGAGCTTCTGGCTGCACAGCAGAGGAGGTGCTTGTGGGGACCACTGAGATGGCTTTGGCAGTGGTCAGAGTGGGGGATCTCCGTGGTCTAGTCTAGGAGGTGATGCTAGGATGGAAAGAAGGGAGCGGATTCGAGTTATGATCAAAATATGAAATCAAGGGGAGTCAGAGGATGGTCTGAAATTATTCCTGTGGCAATTCACGACATAGCCACACGGTGCTCTCTGCGGCATCAGCACCCACCCACCTTCCTGCCCTCATCCTGAGCCCCATCCACTCACATGCTTCTCTCTACCTAAGAAGGTCTTCCCTATCCCTTGTCCCTTGTCCCTCCCTCTGCCTCTACTCCCCTTTCAAGACTCAGTTCCCATTTCCTCCTCCATGAAACTTCCCTTGACACCTCTACACTGGTTTCCTCCTTGATGTGGCTTGCCCTTCTCAGACCCCACTTGCACACTGTAGTGACTGCTCTCAGGGCTGACATATAAGGTTGTGCAAGTTGGGCACTGTGCAAATGGTCAGGCCAAAATGGCCAATGGGGGATGAGATCCATTGATTCACCAAGCCCGGACTGCTCTTGGGTCGGAGAATCTTTCTCTAATTCACAGAAAGCATGATGTGGATTAGCCCCGATTGCTTTCCGACATCTGCCACACTGAATTGCAATTATCCATTCACTTGTCCATCTCCTGCCTTAGACTTAGTTCATTTCTTCATCTTTAGCACCTAGGTCAGTGTCTGAATGTTTACTGAATAAACAAATGGGAGAACGAATGTGCAGATGGACAGGTAGAAAAAAGGATGTTTTCTTCCCAGCATGATAAATCCACCAACACAGAAAAATAATAATTAGCTTATGTCGAATGACTCATTAGCACCACCCTGGGGCTTCTTGTCAAGATACCACCATTCCTCCACACCAGGGATGGACAAATTTTTTTTCCGAAGCACCAGAGAGTAAATATTTCAGGTTTTGTGGGCCATAAGGTCTCTGTCGCAACTACTCACCTCTGCCACCGTCTGTGAACACAGCCACGGACAATGCATAAATGAATGGACATGGCTGTGTGCCAATAAAACTTTATTTACAAAAGCAGACGGACGGTAATTTGTCTGGTCTAGATCTTGTCTCCCCAAGGAATTCTCCCCTTAATTTTTCTCCTCCCAAAGACTCTCTTTCTCTATGTCCAGTTTGTAATGATATATAATGATGATGACGACAAAAAAAATAATGGTTATAGCTAACATTTATTGTGAGTTCGTTCTGTGTTCAGGCTCCAATCTGGGACCATTTTGCATAGTATCTCAATTAATTCCCGCAACCACCCTGCAAGGTACTAACGCTATCCGGTATCACTGTGAAGAAGCTGAGGTCCAAAAATATAAAGTGGCCCAAGGTCGCATAATTTTAATAGGAAAAGAAGACACTCTGACTATTGAGTGTGAGATATGAACAACTTTACTCTCTGTAGCAATATAACGGTGTTAGTGGTAAGAACAACAAGAGCATCATTTGCTGATGGCTTTTTCTGTTCCGAGAGCACATCAGTGCTATACGAAGATCTCTCAGAACTTTCTCAGCCACATGGGCAGGTCAGCTCTTCCCCCAGAGCCACACAGCTACAAAGATGGATTTATGCATACAGTCCGTACTATGCCTGGACGCTGGGAACTTTCTAGAAAATGAACGGTTTGCCTCAATGGCCTTACTCCCCTGATGCCACGTGGGTCTCGAATTTCTTTCTCTTTGCACGGGTTGTGCCCTTGGACCCCACAGGAGCTCTTTATCTTATCTGGTCCTTTCGCCCCTCACGTTTGCTATTCTGGGATCAACTTTCGGCAGATGCATCACGTACTTTGGGGTCAATGCCCCGTGTTACCCCAAGGATTGTTCAAATATTTGTGACCTTGTCAACCTCGCGCTCCCTGGACGTGTGTCATGGCAGCCTGGGAGGGGCATTTTACTCCTGAGGACAGGCGGGAGCCCATGTGTAGCGAGAGGCCCTTCGTGGGAAGACACAGGAAGCGGGTGATAAAATACAGGGATGCTTGGCCCAAGGTCGCGTGCTGGAGACTGCTGAGAAGAAAAAGGGAGGCTGACCTTCAGTATTTCCTATGTGCCAGGCACTTCCGTGCACATGGGTACATGTGATCTTCATGAATGCACTAAAAGGATATGACCATTTCATTGACAAGAAGACTGAGGCTGAGAGACTTTATGGGCTACCGTACAAGGGTTCTTCTACTGCGTGTGCGTGTGTGTGTGTGTGTGTGTGTGTGCACGTGTGTACATGTGTATACGCACCATAGACTCTTTGGCAGTCTGCTGAAGGCTACAGACCCCTTCTCAAAATGGTGCTTTAAAATCCATAAAATAAAACAGATAAGATGGCTAAGGAAATCAACTGCATTGAAATACAGTTATCAGACAGCAAAATAAATTGTAATACGTTGATATTTGTGCTTCGTTATCAACCTGCGAAATATCAAGTCCCAGCAGCAGCTCTTAACAACAACCACGACGGCAGAAGTGTCGTGAGGATAAGGGATATCGAGTTCTGTGACACTTGTAATGTGATATGCCAATATCTGGGATTTCTACTGGTAACAAAGGCCCAGGGTCTGCCAATTCTTGCTGTGTGTCTGCTGCCTACGCTCACAGTGGAAAGAAATGCTAAATCTCACTTTGAGCTTGGTCCACACTCACGTGACGTTGTTTTCTTTCTGTCCGGGTTCACGGATGCCCTGAATTCCATCCCTGGAGCTCTTGGAGGTTCGGGGCCCGAGGGAGGGCAGCCCCGAGCTGGGGGGTGGAAGGCTGGGGGCAGAGGAGCCAGCGATGCCACGCTCCAGAGACACACTGTTGGCCGGCACAGGGCGAAGGGCTGTCACAGAGCCCCAAGCTCCCCGCTCCGCCCTCTGTGGCTTGGTCCCCAGGTGAACCAGTTAGCTGTGACCTGGAGGCTGAAAGGGCAGGACAGGGCCCCTGCCTTTGAAGCACTGGGCTTCCTTTGATGTGCAGATTCGCTCAAGGTCCCTCCTCGAGTTGGGCACAAATCCCCGATTGCCCTCCTCAAACCCGCCCTTTGTGAACATTCCCCAACAGTCCAAAGACCTCTCTCGTGCTGTTTCCGGTAAGCTCTTTGTTTGTTTGTGTGTATTTTCATTATTTATTTTGCAGAGGAAAGTGATAGCTTGCAGGGCTGGACACAGACTTTCAGACCGAACTTAAGAATCTGAAGAAAAGATCATTTTTGAGATATTCCTAGTTCCAGGTCAGGTTTAAGAAAAATAGTGGCCTTGATTCCAGAAAATGTAAATGTGATCAAAATACTGATGTGTAACGATCAAGCAATCAGAGCTCTTGAACTTAACGCAGGTTTGGGCTGAAATACCTTACTGGGTATATGACTTTGGGGAAGTCACTTAAACTTTCTGAACCTCTCTGTATAGATGGGGAGACTGAAGCAGGCTCAGAGAAGTTAAGTAACTCCTTCAAGGCCACACAGCCAGTAAGGGATGCTGGGATCAGAATGCAGGTCTGTCTGACTATGCAGATTGCCGAAGGAGGAAGGGAGGCAGCATCTCAGCTGCCACCAACAATGACAATAATAATCCTAACTATGGTTAACATAGTTAACCAGTGTTATGACACCAGGAACAGCCCCTTAGGAGGCTTGGAATTCATGCCGGGCACTGCCATAGGCATTTACACAAGTTTTCTTTAATCCCCTGAACAGCCCCGCAAGGTAGGGATGACTCTCCACTTTCCACTTATGAGAAACCTGAGATCAGAGAGGTGATATTGTTTTCCCAAAGTCACACAGTCATGGATGGCAGAACCCAAGTCCAGCTGAGCCAGGGACCTTTCTGCAGCCATGTCCGGAAGCAAAGCCCCAGGGGCTGCTCTTGGAGGCAGGGAGCTATTAATTCCAAACAGAACTCCGAACAGTCCCGTTGTGAGTGAGTTGACAGTGGCAGTTGGTCTCCTGGGATAAAAGTCGACGCTGGCTACTCTGAAGACAGAGCACTGAGGGGAAGCGTCCTGAGCCTTAGAGGGGACCGAAGCAGGGGCGAGGGAAGACCCTCCGTCCGCCGGAGAAGAAGCTGTTCGGCAACCTCGCGGGCTTTCCAGGGCTGGCTTGGGCTGCAGGGATGACACGAGGCCGTGGCTTCTTTCCAAGCTGACCCGAAGGCTGCAAGATGAGCTGGCTGCTGCCTGAGACATTCTCTGATGAATAGCTACCAGAGTTGCAGGTGCGTGACAATATCTCCAGCACCACCTTTCTGTGTCCAAAACTCTGTAAACTGGAACTCGGGGAGAGCCACAGGTTCCCAGAGTGATGCTCCCATGGCACCCTGGACCCTGAACTTGGGACTTAAAATCCCACGCAATGCACTGAGTCTTGATCATTCTCCCGGCCTCCCTTGCAGCCCAGAGCTCACATCTGCAGCTCATCTGGCCGGGCTTAGGAGCACAGTCCACGATCAGGGAAAGGAAGTCTCCCTGTGGGTGTTTCGGGCCTGGCTTGGACAGTCTAACCCTCTTCCCAGGCCAAGATCAGCGAAGAATCTCAGTCCAGTGAGCTGCTTCTGGCCTTGACTTACAGATTCCTGAGTCATCTCTCCTTGGGCCCATCCTCTGCTGGACTTCCTTGCAGGGGCCTTTGATGAACAGATGTGATAAAGAATAGGCTTTGAAAAAGATAAAATGCTGAACAAAAGGTCGTGTGGGCCACTGCAAGGGGTGCCATGGCCTGGTTAAACCTTGAACTTGCTTCCTGTCCAAGGGCAAAAACTGCTTCCAACCTCTGTATCTCTAGGACAGCCAGTCTGTGTGGTGACGAACACCCCACACTGCCCAACTGCGAGGAGTGGTAAAACTCACCAGCCATTGGTAACAACCGTTTGAGGATGGGTCTATGATTTAGGCACTTTGCGTCCATCGACCACTAGAATCATCCAATCATGGGAGAGGGGTATGAATTTGCCCATTTTATAGATAAAAAAACTGAGGCCTGGAGGAGTCAAAGAACATGCCCAAGATCATATAGCTACTTGGTAGAGAGGCAGGATTTGGACCCAGGCCTACTCATTCCAAACTCCAACAAAACACAAGGGATTTATTTAAGATGTCCTCAGCTAGAATGAAATATAACATAACAATGGAAACAAGAAACGTGGTTTTACAAAAATGTCCCTGATAGCTCTTCCAAAACCTGTAGAAAACATGACTTTTCCTCATCACTGCAGCTGGGGCTCTTGGCGTGAGTTGTATCAAGCAGGGGTCCCGCTGCAGGGAGATGAGGGATCGTAGCATGGCTCTGTTGGCGGGGACCTTAATGGCTATTTAGGGCCAGCAAACCCTTCACAATAGCCATGCCAGGAGGCTGTCCAGCCAATGCTTGGACACTTGCAGGGATGAGGAATTTACGCCTGCAAGGTAGCATAGTCTAGTCCCAGACAGCTCACCATTACCCGGTGCTTCTTTGGGCAAATTGACAGACTCTATTAAAATAGAAAATGTTGTGTACTTCCTACTACCCAGAAATTGTACCCTTGCAGACATGCAGGAGGAGATAGGTACAGAGGTATTCACAGCTATGTTGCACTAGCAAAAAATCCGAACCAATCTGTATGTTCCCCAATAGGGGAGGGGATGCATAGAATGGAATATATTCCTTCAATGGAACATCATATAGCCATAAAAAGAACACACTAAATCTATACACATCCCTAAGGATAAATCTCAGAAGCACAGTGATGAATGAAAAGACCTTCCTGCCAAGCTTGTTTACAGCACAGTATCACTATTCATGCTTTAAAAAAGTCAACACAAAACTAAGCTACGTATTTTTTCTCTAGTAAATACATGAGTGCAAAGGTGTTTGAAAAATTCTACAAAGGTAATTAACAAACTGACAACAATGCTCATCTCTGGAGGGGGCAAAGAGAAAAGAAGGCTCTAAATTTATTTGTAGCGTTAAGTGGTATTTTGAAGGATGATACATTACTGTATAGTTTAGGTAACTAATATTTACTTGAAAGTCTTTAATGAGAAATTTTCCCTATTATGTTGTGCTGAAATGTCCTATATCTCAAGCTTCTTCAATTTGCTTTATTTTTTTTCCCCCGGAGAACACGCGAAAGTGGGGTTCAAATCTCTCCTGAAACAAAAACTTCTGTTGTAACAACCGTTGCTAATCTGCCTCAGTGACCCAGTTCCTTACTGCCTGAAGCCTCCCCCATGCAAGCTCTTGCTTCTAGCTCTTTTCTTCCCTCCCTCCTTCCTTCCTTCCTACCTTCCTTCCTCCTTTTCACCCTCTCTACCTCCCTATGTCCCTCCTACTTTCTCTGAAGTTAAAACGGCCAAAAAAAGAACACAAAGAAAAAAATAAGACCCACCCATATTTCTACTATCTAGAATTAACCACTACAAACATGTTGGCATATTTTCCCTCTTTTATATTTATACGTTTTAAAATTACTCAAATAACACATAAATGCATAGTCCTTAAAATACAATTGGAGCATCAGTAAAGTGAAATTCCTCTTGACGTGTAGTCTCAGTTCAAATTCTATGTCCCCACCCCAGCTAAACACACACACACACACACACACACTATACTACTATGAACTCAGAATATATACTCTCATTTTAATAAAATTTTACATACTTATATATAAACCCTTGAAAACACAGAGGCCCTCTTGGGTGTTTTCAATTTCTTAAATGGGATATGAATCACTTCGCAAACTGAATTTTCTCTCCGTATTATAAGACATCTCCCCATTGACAAATATAACTCTGGTCCATCTGCTTTGATTGCAGTCCTAAAACACGTGCACGCACAACACTGCACATATCCAGTCCCCTGCTTGGACGTCTACGTTGGTTCTAATTTCTTCTATCATAAATTACTCTGTAATGGACATGCTTGTGTGTGTCTCCTCGCACACCAAGGTAAGAATTTCTCCAGTAGAGGCTACCAGAAGAGATCTGCCCTCTCCCCCAACACAGGTGTCTGGAATTGAATCCAGTCGCCTCAATGTGATCTCATCAGACTGGTCAGTCCACAAACATTTCTTGGAGAATCCGCTATGTGAAATTGTGCTAAGCGTAAGGGATAGAAGACAAGCATAGTCCCTTCCTTCTCAGAGTTTATAATCTCATGCAGGAGGCCAACATGGGAGGAAGCAAATATTCCAGACTGTTAGGTAGGTACAGGTATGCAATGTGCTATGAAGAAGGAGGGGGACCAGGGGACAATGACAGGGCACATGGCCTACCCCTGGGTCAGCGAAGGCTTCCTGGAAGAGGTGGCTTAACTGGCCCAAAGGATGGGTGAATGGAAAAAGGAATGGTAGAGAAACATTTCAGCCAAGGAGGTGAAGAGGCAAACGAGAACAAGCTGAGTGTGCTCCTGCCTCAGGGCCTTTGCATTTGCTGTTCCCTCTGGCTAAAATATTTCCTACTCACAGTTCCTGTGAGATGCCGGAAGCTTTATGACTCTCCCTACATTTGTGGTCTATGTGGCCCTGGCTGCTTCCTCACATGAACCAGTGCTATAAACTAACCACTCACCATCATCTCCTTGGTTCCCGAAAGGAAGAGCAGAGATGGGCAGGATCCTCTGGCTTGGCCCCTAGGCCTGTCCAAGAAAACTCTGTTAAACCATATGAGGGTCATGGCCTCGAGCACAGACTGTAGAGTCAAACCACTTGGGTTCAAATCCCAGATCTACCACTTTCCAGCTGTATAACCTCAGGCAAGTGAATTGCCATCTCTGAACAGGCTATAAAATGGGGATAAAAATACTCCCTCACTTAGAGTTACAGTGAGGATTAAATGAGGACACGCGTGTAAATCATTCAGCACAGGGCTCTGAGAGTGGTGAGGTTGCAAAAATAATACCAGCAATAACGACGATAATCCTGTGTGGCTGTTTCTTTAAAGAACAAAAGGGAACAGACACTCTCTCTGGGAATAAGAAAGGAGAATGTCCCATTGAGAGTTCCAGCCTGTCCCTAGAGACAAGGTGGGCAGTTACTGACTGACTAATGGCTTGAGCCCCAGCCACACTTCCTGGAAACCTTTATCCTGGAACCCAAGGGTGTCTCTCCAGCGGGACCGTGGGTGTGGAGCTGAGCAAACACTCCATCATGGATTAGCCCCTGTGGTCCAGATGCTTCCCTGGAGACTTGGGTAGTGGATGAGTGGGAGGGGCCCTTGGGGTCTCATCAGCTGTGTCTGCGCAGGAGGCCAGGAGAGGAGGGTGGGGGTGGACACATCTCAGCCCTGCTCTTGGGGACCTCTGGCCTCTGTTATCCAGAGTGGACTCTTTAACTCTTGTCATCTGTAGACAGGGAGGGCTGGTATGGTGGGATCTCTAAATCAATGATAACGAAAGTTGACTGTTCATTGCACTTTCACTAAATACTAATGCACTGTGCTAATCAGATATTCTCTTGCTAAAACCTTCCCGCAACTCTGCGATGTGGGTCCTACTTTATCCCCACTTTCTAGAGTGGGTAAACTGAGGCTCAGAGAGCTGCAGTCACTTGCCCACCAGTTTTGTCAGCTGCAAACCCAGGCTGTATCAGCCAGGCCATTAGCACAATCCTCTTGCCTCCGCCGTCTGCCATTAGGAGCTGCGATCTTAGGCAAGGGGCTTAACTCCTGCATGCCTTGGCTTCTTAGACTGTGACACGAAAATACCTCTTAAGGCTGTCAAAAGCATTAAAACGAATTCATGTATGTCCAAGGCTCATGGCAATGCTTGGCTTGCCACAGCAATGCAGTTGTGGGTTATTTGAACTACGTGTATATGTATTTTTTCTTTGGTGTAAGTTGGTCATTTGGGTCAAGTTTGGCCCATTTTGCAAATGGCCTTTTCGTGCATTTTGATAAGAGGTCTTTTTTGAAGACTGGAGAAATGATGTGCTCCCACCGAGGGGAAAAGAGGACATACCGGTTCTCAGCACCATTCTCCATGCCCCCCTGCTTGTGGGATGGAAATCGACCACAGCGGCTGAGTCAGCCAGTGCGGCCTTGATCTACATGTAGCGCTCAAGGGCAAGGTGGTGCTGCAGGGTGGTGTCCTTCAGAGAAGGAAAGTGTGGCGGCCTCTGAGCGAGACTGGCGAAAAGACACCCGGGAGAACACCGAACCAAGAGCTCACGCAAGAGTTAAATGAGGGCCTCTTCCATAGGGACCACCCAGAAGCATATTAGTCTCATTGAAGAGATCCAAGGTCTTCAAAGACAAGATCCATCTCCCTTCTTCGACTGAAGAGACCTGAACTCCTAAGGGGCCTCTTCCCTGGCTGACTTCCTGCCTGGGACCTCTCCAAATCTCCTCGCCTTAAACTCTAGCAGACTAGCTCTCTCTTTCCAATATCCGTTCCCTCCATGCCCCCCTGCCCTTGGCCCTGCCCCAGATCCTGGCAACATCCTGTTCTTCCCCTGAACTAAACTCCCCCTCCAGCTTCCCAGTGTGATAGGAATCTTAAATAAATGCTTCCTGTCTCTTGACCACCTTATCTCCCATTCCTCCCGAATGGCTGACGTTCAAGAACCACAGGCAGCGTTGCACTCCCTTCTAATTTTAAACCTGCCCTCTGAGGCTCTCTCCTCTTCCTTCTTAAGGTTCCGAGAAAGGCCAGGGGGTGTCAGAGGTCCCTGTTGGCCCGCTGAGTCAGCAGAGGCAGGAGGCATCCTTCTTAAGTTCCCAGGGAGGGAGTCTGGCGCTAAGGCTCCTGGGTGAAGCCACGTTGCAGCGCCTGCCCCATAGAGAACTGTGCTCTGCGTGGAGTTGCTGCGGTATGAGAATGATTTGGGTGGGGGAAGAAAACTCAAACATGTCTATGAAGAAGCTAGAAAAAATATGTATACACACACACACAAACACACATACACACGCTCTGAGTTGTCCTTTGTAAAGTGACTTTTCTGTTAACAAAACCTGCATCCTCCTCTAAGACTTGCACAACCTTGGAGGGTTGCATTCCAAGGATGTCATGTGACCAACTCAGGCCCGGCCAATCAGAGTGTTGCTGGCCAGTGATTGGCTCTGAGTGAGCATGTGACAGAAGTCTGACCACTAGGAATCAAGGGAGACTGGATGCTGAGATTTTTCTGTTGAACTCCTGAGAGAAGGTGTTGCTGCTAAGAGGGGAAGACGTCAGCTGACCTGACAGTGGCGATGGTTTCACAGGTGTACACTCATCCCCAAACTCATACAGATGTACATATTATAATAAATACACACAGTTTTTAAATATGTCAACCATGCTTCGATAAAATGGTTTTTTAAAAAAATAGTTGGCTGGGAGCTGGAAGTGGCCATTTCAACGTCACCCTCAGAATGGAGCCGACTCAGGGGAAGCCAAACTGGAACAGAGAAAGAATAAGTAAAAGACTCGGTCTCATCTGAATCCTTGAAACCAGCTCCCAAAGCTGATTCCTCTCCTGGAATTTTTAGTCACTGGAGCCCATAAAAATCTCTGTCTTAGTTTTCTGTCACTTATAACCACACACACACACACACACACACACACACACACACACACACACACGCACCCCACCCACACCCATATGAACATACACCATGAGGTGGAGATTAAAAGGAATAATATACACCTGTACTGAAAATGTATCACATGCCAACATGTATCCTTAAAATGGCTCCCTGGGCCAAAGGTCATTGGTACCATTCCCTTGCTCATAATACTAAAGCTCAGAGAGGAGAAGATGTTTGCCTGAGATCACACAGCTAGGAAGTCACAGGGCCCAGATTTAAATGCAGGTCTGTCTAAGCCAAAGTCGTTGCTCTTTGAAAACACCGAACTATTTTAAAAAGAAGCTCAAGGGGGTCTTCTAGTCTAGGTGATGGGATGTGACCTTGGCCACCGTCATTAACTACAAGGCTCCTGACGTCCCCTGTGTGCCATGCTCCTTTGGAGCCCACCCCCTCCTCTGCCCGCACACATTCACCTTCCTCCTTTTACCTCCCCCTTCCCTGTTATCTCCGATCCCACCTGGACCTCTCCTTCCCTTCGTAGTCACTCCATCATTCCGTGCAGCAGTCGAATCCCATCTTTGTCCTGCTTCTCAGACTTTTCCACTCGCTCCTCCTCCTCGTTCACCTCTTCAGCAGGAGCACGTCCCAGGGTCTGCCCTTGGTTCACTCCTCGGATTTTAACCTGTCTCTTGCCTAAGCCTCAGACGCATAAACACCCAAATGTGTCTCCTCACATCTGCTCCTAGATGTCCCCCAGGAACCTCCAGCTTGAAGTATCCAAAACGGAGCTTAGCACCCTCCCCCAACCTGCTGTTGCACCTCTACTCTCCAGCGCATCCATGACATGATCAGACATCCACTCAATCAAACTAGAAGAATCTTGGAGTCCCGTTCAGCTTCATCTCGTTGCACACTCGCCCCACCTAATCAATCATCTGCTTCTACTGACTTCTGACTTCTGCTTCCCGTATCATCCCCAAGCCCATCCTCAGTCTTCAGTCTGATAAGCCCTGCATGTGTGAGTGAATGAGTGAATAAATGATGGCTTTGGGAAACCAATCCTGGGCTATACTTTGTGAGATTTTTCTTTATAAGTGTGCAAAATGAGACCCAATATGCAAGGCTGTGTGTTGTTGTTGTGGTTGCTGTCTTCTAGAGCTGGAGATATCTTATAATCAAAATCATGGATATTATACTTTATTAAACACACGCCAAGTCTTTATTTTTTTTATTTTTATTTATTTTTATTTTTTATTTTTTATTTTTTTTTGAGACAGGGTCTCACTCTGTTGCCCGGGCTAGAGTGCCATGGCATCAGCCTAGCTCACAGCAACCTCAAACTCCTGGGCTCAAGCGATCCTACTGCCTCAGCCTCCTGAGTAGCTGGAACTACAGGCATGCGCCACCATGCCCAGCTAATATTTTCTATATATATATTTTTAGTTGTCCAGATCATTTCTTTCTATTTTGTAGTAGAGATGGGGTCTCGCTCTTGCTCAGGCTGGTCTCGAACTCCTGACCTTCAGTGATCCGCCTGCCTCGGTTTCCCAGAGTGCTAGGATTACAGGCGTGAGCCACCACGCCTGGCCCCAAGTCTTTCTTAACCAAACCATGTTGTATGTGTGAGTTTGTGTCTGTGTGTGCCTATGCACATGTATGTTTGTAGGTTACCCTGCCATCCTTAATCCCATAACTCCCTCTATACAGACATCGCAAAATGTGGAGAATTCCATAGACATTTCTTTCTCCAAACCCCAAATTTGCTGCTTTAAGTAGGTCATGCTTGGTCCCATTTTCACAGTCCACCAGTTAACTCATTTGAAAGTTGAACACAATTTAAGTATTTACCAGGGTGGATCATTGAGGGGGTTTAGTCAGGATACTGCCTGCAAAGCACTGAACTCGTACCTGGCACATAGAAGCATCTAGTATATTCTAGTAGTATTGCTATCATCATTACTAGTATTATAAGGAAAAGAGATATTTTTTTATCATGTTCTTTCAGGGTCATGTCCTTAAAATTTCACTTCTTGATAAATGATTACAGACAGCTCAGACAGAGCAGTTCCCTTTTCATCCTGAAAATGAGCAGCGCCTCCTTAATTAGTAGCCATTGGGAAAATCAGAGTGCCCGTCCTCTCGCTGTTTATATTAACAGCTTTCATTAATCACACATAAGATAATAGACATTACCGGCCCACCACACCATGCGTTAAAAAAAATCCTCAAGTTAATTGTGTCTGAATAGATGTCTGTCCCCTCAGAGAAAACGATCAGAATGGAAACTATTTAGACATCACTTTCTTAACATGCTCTTTTAGTTGAACAGCGGCTCATTGAAAAAGTTTGACATGGGAACTTTAAGTGTGTTTCTACTACGTAATGAGGACTCAACCAATGCTTGCGTGCTTCATCCACAGCCACAGAAGCTCTCTTTTAGCTCAGTTTCACTAGTGTGGAAACTGAGGCTCTGAGAGGCTAAGCCACCTGCTCGAGTAGGCAGAGGTTGTCCCTCCCTATGCAAAGCAGTAGGTGCCGTGGTTTAGAGTGTGAGCTCTGGAGAGAGACTGCTCAGGTTCAAACTTTAGTCTTGCCACTTACTAATTCTTTGGCCTGTAGACAGATCATTAAACATCTCTGTGCCTCAGTTTTCCTGCTTATAAAATGGGGATAACAGTACCGGTCTGATAGGGTTGTCATGTTAATTAAATAAGAGAGTATGTGATAGGTATTTATCCAGTGCATGCCACTCAGTAAATGTGAGCTATTAAAATATTACACTCCAGCCACATAGGCCGCCTTCATTTCTAGACTAGTTATCAATCTCGTTCTTGCCCCAGGCCCTTTGCACTTGCTGTTCCCTCTGTTGGGAATATGCTTCCCCCAGATCTTCATATGACAGGCTCCTTCTCATTCCCTAGAGTTTAGCCTTGCTCTGAATGCCCTATTGAATATCTCCCTGAACTCTTGCACAATGTCACATTGAACTTTTTGTTTTCTTTAACATATTAATTCTGACGTGAAATCATTGCACTCGTATTTGTTGATTTGTCTATTACACATTTCCCCCTTCTAGTGTCTGTCTCACTCTCAGCTGTATTCTTAGCTAAGTGGTCGGCACATAGTAGGCAATTAATAAACATCCATGAAAGAATGATGAATGGGACATCAAGGCTATAAGCTAATGTCTGTTGGGCTTTAAATCCTGTCTGTGCCAAGCTGCTTTCAAAGCTGACAAGTCTCCAGCAGAAATGAAGGAGCCAAAGTCTTGGTCCCTCTAAAGGGACACTCAGAGGGGCAGCCATTTCACAGCCCAGTGAGGATGGGAACCCCAGACCTGTGAGTTCCCAAAGGGAGCTGGGTTTTCTAGGATGTTCCAATTACCACGAACACTAACTTCTTGACAAGAAGAATCATCTCAGGGCTGCCCAGAATATATCAGTCAGGATGGGTGAAGTTGTGTTGCAGTAACAAACAACCCCCAAAAGCACAGTGGATTAACCTATACATCCATCAAGGGCCAGGAAAGTGTCATTGTCATTCTCATTCTGGGTCCCAAGCTGGCAGAACAGACACAGTAACAGAAGGCAACAAGAATGTGGTGAAATGCAATGGCTCTTAAAGCTTCTGCCTGGAAGCAACATACATCACTTTTGCTCATATTTCATTGGCTAAAGCAAGTCTCATGGCCATGCCAAAGTTTAATGGAGTAGAAAAGTTTAATCTTCCTTCAGTTAGAATCCTAGGTATTGATGGATTATTATAGTTCTCCACACAAAGTTAGAATGATGTCCCATTGTCTTGATTTCTGTACCCCATTAGGAGTCAATACTGGGAAAGCAAACCTTTTCTATAATGGGCCAGGCAGTCAATATTTTATTCTTTCTTGGCCATAAGTGTCTTTGTTGCAACTGCTCAACTGTGCCATTGCCACATGAAAATAGCCCTAGACAATATGTAAACAAATGGACATGACTGTGTTCCAATAAAACTTTATTTGCGCAAACAAGTGGTGGGCCAAATTTGGTCTGTGATCTGTAGTTTAACAATCCCTGGTTAGAGTATTTTTTGACTCCTGGTGGCTCCTCAAGCACCGCCCCTGCCCTTATTTAATAGCTAACATCTTGGGAGTCCTTGCTATATACCAGGTTTCCCCCTTGCCAGCATGATCTCATCTAAACTTCAGAATTCTGGTGCACTTAATGAGAGGTACCTATGATGAAAACCAGAATGAGACTCATGCTCTCCCTTTCTACAGTTGTCTGGAGTCCACAGCTAAAAGGCTCCATGTTAATAAAATATCATCATGAATGTTAAAGAGATACAATTCCCTGGTTTCACATTTCAAGAGTGAAGTTGGGTTTTTTTTGCCCATAGCCTGCTTGATCAGAGTTGCTGTTGCAATTTGGATGTATTTTTCTTTTTCTTTTCTTATTTTTTTCTTTTCTTGAGAGTTAGGAATCATATAAGGAAAATGCATAAGAAACTTGCTGGTTATGCCACCTCAGTCACGTGTGCATGTGTATGTTTGCCTGTGTGTGCATGTATGTAAACACATATGCATTTTTTCTGAAAATGAGAATACTCTGGATCATTGAATCTGGGAGCATAAGGAAATTGAGCTAATACAGTGGGACGTACAAAGCTGGTTTTAAGTATGCGACTTACAGGTTAATCTAAATAGTTTGGGCAGACACTTCAAGTCCTACGTGAGCCATGTGTTAGTGTCCTAGGCTACCGTCACAAATTGCTGCAAACTGAGTGATTATGACGGCAGAACTTCTCTCACAGTTCTGCAGACCAGAAGTCTGAAATCGAGGTGTTGGCAGAGTTGGCTTCCTCCGGAGTCTCTGAGGGAGAATCCATTCCATGCCTCTCTCCCAGCCTCTGACACTTGCCAGAAATCCTTAGCATTCATTGGTATCCATTTCTGACACCTTGTTTTGATAATTCTGGTTTACATTCATCTCTTTCTTTCCTGGGCACTTATCTCAAATCAGGACCATGACATTCAATGGGGCCAGTTTGTCATTTGGAATCATTAGAAGCCACTGCCCCATTTCTGATTTGGTCCTTTATGTGGCCACCTTTTCCCTCTCAATGCATAACATCAAGACAAAGGGTACCTTTAATTTCTCAAGGTCTTAATGCTGACCCTCCTTGAACACCAAGCCTTAATTTTCTGTTAAGCTCTAGAACTTCTAATCTCTTATTTACTTTCTTGTTTTGACCTCATCTGAAAGAGTTCTCCTTGGGTGTCCCCTTCCTCACACCAACTTGGCCTTCCTACTTTTCACTAGCTCTCCCTAGACACCCCTTCCTTTTGGTACAGCTTTGACCTGGGTATTCTAATCATAGCATAAACCCTTGGAGAACAGGTGCTTCACTCCTCTCTACCTGCTCCCCAGTGTATCCCAGCTCTGTAAGTAGGATCCAATTGACCAAGGCAAGATGGCACTTTGGTTAAAATCATGGATTTCAGAATTAGGCCTGGATTCAAATCTTGGCTCTGACAATTTTGTAGATGAGGGAATTTGTCTAAGATGCTTCACTGCTTTT
Source organism: Propithecus coquereli (assembly GCF_000956105.1). Classification (NCBI taxonomy): domain Eukaryota; kingdom Metazoa; phylum Chordata; class Mammalia; order Primates; family Indriidae; genus Propithecus; species Propithecus coquereli. Next base: position 8,817,708 of record NW_012154285.1, read on the forward strand.
AGCTTTGGTTTCTGCATCTGGAAGGTGGGAGAAAATAAGATCTCATGGGGCATTAAGTGGGATATTAAATATTAATACAAAGCATCTAATTCAGGGCTAAGCCAATGCTATTCTTCAAAAATGCCTCCTTGCTTTTACATCTTGGGTATGAAAATAACAACTTTAACTGTGTGAACTGCATGTGTTTCCTTGCTAGGTTTCGGAGAGTTTGAATCAATGTTTAGAAAATCTAGACATGTTGTCTGTGTTGGTCCATCTATTGTCCAAATGAATACTTACTATTTAACTTTTGTCATTTAACGTTCACAAAACCTCACTCCCGCCCCTTAGGCCTTTGTCTCCAGCTGGTAGAAGTCAAAACCAACCACAAAAACAGTGGAATCGTTTTCCAAGATTGCTCAATGCCATCTGATTATGCCCAGGGCCCCAGGCAGAGTTACTGATACGGCAGCAGACATGCAACATATCTCCATCTAGGGGGACAATGATTTACAGGAACTCACTGGATCTTCCTGGCTTCTTGGATGAAATGGTTTCCTAAATCCACTGTCCTCCAAATGGACTGTCAATATTTCCAAAACTGTCTCCTATAATTATATGTATGGTAGGGAGTCAACATTCATTTGGGATCTACTATGTGCCAGACATTGGACTAAGCCCCTTAGGTAGATTATCTCTTTGATTCTTCACTACTTTGAGCTTTTCCTTAGCCCCATCTACAGACAGGGAGAGTGAAGCTCAGAAAATGTAAGTTGTTCACCTAGAGTCAGTCGCTGATAAGTGGAGGAACCAGATTCAAACCCAGTTGTGTCAGTTTCCATCAGCTTCTGCCATATCCTTGTAAAGACCTTGAACTTCCAACGTCTCCATTGTATTGAAGACTAATCCAACCACACTATAATATTTTTATGTTTTTTTAAAGCAGTGAGTTTCCATAGCCTCCTCCCCCTTTTTCACCCTTGCATTCATTCTTTTATAGAACATTCAATACAGGCAGCCCTTTGAAAGGAAAAATGAACCTGAAAGCTCCAGTGAAATGAAAATGCTAAGGCTTCTTCGAAACTTAAGTAGCATTAGAAGCAATTACATTTGTGCAAATGCAGAAAGGTCTGTTGCTATTTCTGATTCCCCCACACCCCAAGGCAGTAAACTGGAAGGAGGGCTGTTAACTATTTCAGAGCACAGAGCTCTGGGCAGCAAGACCTTAGCTTTATTTTTCTCACCTCTTACTGTCAATGTAAGATGATGGTGCATCCCTTTTCAAAAAGAAACCGATATCTGTATATGAAAATAAATTAATGTTTTTATCTCAAAAGATGCTTTTATGAGAACATGGTTACATGGCAATTCTGGTGTAGACCTACCTTAAACACACACACACACACACACACACTCTCTCTCTCTCTCTCTAATAAAATGTAACCTGAAATCTTTGCCTTTAGTTATAGCTTTCATTTCTTTCTTTCTCTTTTTTTTTTTTTTATTTAATGGGGGCATCTGTTAACCTAAACTCAATATTGTTCCTACAAACACATGCAAGTACATAGCTAAAAGATGGGGATGAAGAGCTGATAAAAAAAAGAAGTAATGTGAGATGCACTTTAAAAATGTATGAAGATGTAAATAATATCACTTCATTAAAAAAGTAAAACTTTCTAAAAAAATGCATGGTCTGAGGGGAAGAAAAAAACAATTCTGCCCAATTAACTTCTTAGGAAAGATTTTTTTTTTTCCAGTTATCTGTTACTGCATTACAAACCACCCCAAAGTGTAGAGGCTTAAAATGACAATTTAATTATTCAGCCATAAAAAAGAATGAAATCCTTTCATTTGTGGCAACATGGTTGGAACTGGAGGACATTATGTTAAGTGAAATAAACCAGGAGCAAAAAATTAAGTACCATGTGTTCTCACTTATATGTGGAAGCTAAAAAAAGTTGATACCAAAGATTTGAAAAGTAAAGCAGAGGATACTAGAGGTTAGGAAGGGTAGAAGGAAAGGAGAGATGGGAGAGATTTGTTAAAGGATAAAAAATTACAGCTATTTTGGTTACTATAGCCTTGTAGTATAGCTTGAAGTCTAGTAGACCGATGCCTCCCAATTTGTTCTTTTCGCTTAGGGTTGCTTTGGCTATTTGGGGTCTTTTCTGGTTCCATATGAAGCATATAATTATTTTTCTAGATCTGTGAAAAATGATATTGGTAGTTTAATGGGGATTGAATTGAATTTGTCGATCACTTTGGGTAGCATAGACACTTTAACAATGTTGATTCTGTCAATCCATGAGCATGATCTGTTTTTCCACTTGTTTACATCCTCTGTGATTTCCTTCCTCAGTGTTTTATAGTGCTCCCTATAGAGATCTTTCACCTCCTTGGTTACATATATTCCTAGGTATTTTATTTTCTTTGCTGCTATCATGAAAAATATTGAGTCTTTGATTTGATTCTCAGCTTGACTGCTGTTGGTGTATAGGAATGCTACTCATTTGTCCATGGTACTGGCACAAGAACAGAGACATAGACCAATGGATCAGAACAGAGAACCCAGATATAAAACCATCCTCATGTTGCCATCTGGTCTTTGACAAAGCAGACAAAAACAAACACTGGGGAAAAGAATCCCTATTCAATAAATGGTGCTGGGAAAATTAGATAGCCAAATGTATTAATAGAAGACTTAAATAGGATTTACACATCTTACCACTCATAAAAATTAATTCATAATGGATAACAGACTTAAACCTAAGACATGAAACTATAAGAATTCTAAAAGAAAATGTTGGAAAAACTCTTATAGATATTGGCCTAGGCAAAGAATTTATGAAGAAGATTCCAAAGGCAGTCACAGCAACAACAAAAGTAAATAAATGGGACCTGATTAAATTAAAAAGCTTCTACACAGCCAAGGAAACAATCAATAGAGTGAATAGACAACCTACAGAATGGGAGAAAATAGTTCTGTGCTATACATCTGATAAAGGGCTAATAACCAGAATCTGCTAAGAACTCAAGCAAATCAGCAAGAAAAAATCAAACCACTCCATTAAAAAGTAGGCAAGAGACATGAACAGAAGCTTTTCTAGGAAGATAGACTAATGGCCAATAAACATAGGAAAAAATGCTCAGCATCTCTAATCATCAAGAAAATGCAAATCAAAACCACAATGAGATATCATTTAACTCCAGTGAGAATGGCTTTTATCAAAAAGTCCCAAAACAACAGATGCTGGTGTGGAGGCAGAGAGAAAAGAACACTCATATACTGCTGGTGGGACTGCAAACCAGTACAACCCCTATGGAAAGTAGTATGGAGATACCTCAAAGAACTAAAAGTAGACCTACCATTTGAGTCAGCAATCCCACTACTGGGTATTTACCCAAAAGAAAAAAAAAGCCATTTGATCAAAAAGACACTTGAACTTGAATGTTTATTTTAGCACAATTCACAATCGCAAACATGTGGAATCAAACCGAGTGCCCATCAATACATGAGTGGATTAATAAAATGTGGTCTATGTATACCATGGAGTACTACTCAGCCGTAAAAAATGGTGAACTAATATCTCTTGCATTAACCTGGATGGAACTGGAAACCATTCTTCTAAGTGAAGTATTGCAAGAATGGAAAAACAAATACCACATATACTCATCATTAAATTGGGACTAATCCAACAACACTTATGTGCACATATGGAAGTAAGACTCAATGGAAAGTGGGAAGTGGGAAAATGGAAGTGGGAAGGGGTGGGGGTGGGTGGGTAAATTCACATCTAAAGTACAATACACACTATCTGGGTGATGGGCACATTTATAACTTTGACTCAAAATGTACAAAAACAATTCATGTAACCAAAATGTTTGTACCTTGGTAATATTCTGAAATTAAAAACAAATTATAGCTAGAAAGGAGGAATAAGTTCTAGTGCTCTAAAGCATTGCAGGATGACTATAGTTAACAATAATGCATAGTTTCAAAGAGTTAGAAAGAGGATATTGAATGTTCCCAACACAAAGAAATGGTAAATGTTTGAGAGGATGGATATGCTAATTACCCTGACCTGATTACTGTACATTATATGTATCAAAACATCACTATGCACCTCATGAATATGTACAATTATTAGTCATCAATCAAAAAAATTTTAAAATGATAAGTTATTATTTCTGACAGTTCTGCAATCTGAGATGGGCTCAGCTGTGCAGTTCTTCTGCTTTACCTGGTGCCTGCTAGGGCTGGAACGTCCAAGGTAGATGTGAAAACTCTGATGACTGGTGCTTCAGCTGGAATGGCTGGAACAGCTGGGCCCCACTTGGGCATTGCTCTCTCTCCCCCTGTGCCCTTTCTCATGGTTACCCTGGGCTCTCTCACAGAATGGTGAGCTTGGGGTAACTGAACTTCTTAAATGGTGCTGGCTTCAAAGAGGCAGAAGCTACTAGTACTGTTAAGGTTTGGACTCAGAAGTCTCAGGAGGTCATTTCCTCACATTTTATTGGTTGAGGCAACTGACAAGGTTATCCCAGGTTCAAGGGGAGTAAAACAGAGGCTGTCACTTGGAGAGGAAGCTGCATGCACGTACAGAGGGGGAGGAATTCATGGTGACCATGTTTGGAGACTCTCCACCACACAGGAGCTAGCAGGTTGCTTGATAACCATTTCAAATATAAATTCTGAATAATGAAATATTCTACAGCAGTGAAAATGAATGAGCTATGGCTACATGCAAAAGCATTGATAAATCTTTTAAACATCACAATGATAAAAAAGGCACATAATAACGTATAAGGTATGATTCATTTTATGACGTTTAAAGCCATGCAAAAGTAAACTATGTTGTTAATGGATATATATGTAGGTGGCAAAATTATTGAAAAAAGCAGGAAAATAATGATCATAAAAGTCACATTAGAGGTCAGTTCTAGGTTGAATGCAGGAGGTTGTAAACAGGAAGTGACATGAAGGGCTTCTAGGTGTTGATAATATTGTTTTTTTCCTCGACCTAAAGATGGGTTGTATGCACGTTTAATTGTTAAATCAATCATTTCTATATATTTCTATTTGTTTGTGATATTTCTAATTTAAAAAAAAATGTTAAAAGTTGCTTTTAGGCTAAATTTAAGTTTGGCAAAGGCATACTTGATGTGTGAAGCTCAAAACTTTGAGTAGCGTAACACTGTGTAGAAACAGAAAAGTGGGGTTGAAACTGCGGCCCTCCCTACAATCTCAAGTTCACTCAGAGGAATAATAGCTATTGATTTTCCAACTGGTGATATGTCCCAGGCTCTCACCAGATGCTTTAATACATGATTGTACACAATCTAGAAAAAAATCCGAGGCGTAGGTATTATGTCCAATTTCCAGAGAAAGATAACAATGGCTGGTTAAGTGCAGCTCCAAGGTCCCACAGCATTTGAACCCAGTCTGTCTGACTCTGAACTTCCTCCTTAAAATAAAAGCCCTTGGCACAGGGGTCGTGAACATCAGCAAATTTCACCCATCTCCTGTGCGCTAGCCGGTCAAATCCAGCTTAGACAGCACCCAGGTCTCTACCAACACAAAAGCCCAATTGTTCATGCCTTGTTCTCATTGGGGAAGCGGCCCCTGTCACAGCCACCGCGGGACTTGGCCAAGCGTCAGGCCCTGATGGAAGACTCGCCTCTTGGCTGCTTGCTGTTGACAAGCTAAGTGGCTGCCTTAGCCACGCCAGGATGTAATAAAGCCGCTCGGCACCCAGGATCTGCCGACGAAGAGAGTGCAAGGGCAGTGGAAAGAGACGGCCTCCAAATTCCAGGAATCACAGGGTGTTTATTCTGAGGCCAGCCTCCCATCACCCACTCCTCTGGAAGCTGTGGCTGCCTGGAATGGCCCAGGCTGGAGAGAATCCAGATTAAATAATAGTGTAATAAGGAGCACGTCTCTGTTTTGGTTTTTATAGACTGTGCCATTTTCAAAGGGACAAGAGCAAAGTCTTCGAGGGCACTTATTGGGGTCTACTGAACCATGGCCTAATTAAATCTACTGGAGAAAAATCTCTTGTTAAAAATAAGGGAGGTCTGCATTGTATCTTTTGAGAAATTATTTAGCCTTATGATGGCTCTTATTTTCATGGACACTAGAAAAACACAGGCTGAATACTATGTTGTCATTAGCAACTCCAAGACGATGAGGGCACACAGAGGGGACGTTCTCAGTAATGACAATGCTCACATTGTCAAAACTCTTTCAAATTGATTATCGTGTTCCAGTCTCCCAACTGCTCTGTAAGATGAGGGGTCGGTGATCATTTGCTTCATTTTAAAGATGAAATTAAGAATTAAAGAGGCTCTCTTCTAACACTTATGTTTAGAGAGCAAATTGTTTTCTCTTTTTTTTTCACATTCAAAATTAAGAAAGAAATTCTTAGAAATGAAGATTATACTAATACTATTCATAATACAAATACTATTGATATCAAGATGAAGAAGGAGGAAGAGAAAGAGAAGGGGAAGGAGGAGGAGGAGCAGAAAGAGGAAGAACAAAGAGTAGGAGGAAGAGGAGGAGAAGAAGGAAGGTGGAAAAGAAGTTGAGGAGGGAGGGGGTAGGAGAAGGAAAAAGGGATTGGAAAAGAAAGGAGAAGAAGGGGGAAGAGTATGGAGAAGAAGGGGGAAGAGGAAAAGGAGAAGGAAGAAGAAAGTGGGAGAGGAGGAGGGAAAATGGAGGAAGGAATGGAAGGGAAGGAGGAAAAGGAGAAAGAGAATAAATAGTAATGGTGTTTCATGAGAACCTACTACGTGCAATGAATTCTGTGAGTTTCCTTCTTCCCTTGGAGAATTTGTCCCCCCACAGTCCCAGAAGAAGCTGCCATACCTTCGCTGTGTGACCACATGTTGGACACCTGGACCAAGCTGGGCCAATCTAATTTCTCTGCCCTTGGAATCTGAAACGGGGGAGTCTGAGATACTGACTGGGCTTTGCTGAGGCTTGAACGACTCAGAGCTGAGACTAGGTCTGCCACATCTGGGGAGGGTGTTCACAGAGCAAACAATACTTATCTACAAGGAAAGAAAAGAAAGGAGGAGACAGAGAAAAAAAGAGGAGACTTCCTGAGCATCCGGAGGAAAAGGTGGTGGGAATCCCAAGCGCTTGTAAGGCTCAAATATATTTCCTACTTTGAGCAACTTGAGGGCTTGCTAGACCCTTAAAACAAATCCCTTTTTACCTCCGTTAGCGTGGGTTTCTACCTCTACGACCAAATGACCAGAGCGTCCTCTCTGACCTGTTCATCAAATTAGCCAGGTTTTACCATACATATGACAGAAAACGCAGCTGAAGCACGGGGTGGGCGAGCTACTTGTTGAGCAACCCATCGTTAGCACTGCGGGACCGGGTCCTGCAAGAATCCAGTCTCGCAGAAGCTAAAATCTTTCCGCTACTAAAGGTGGTGGCTGAGGGAAACAGAGGCCTGTTTGTGCACATATCAATAGGTTATTTGGCCACTCGATTCAGAAATTCTTTGGTTGCGAATAAAGAAAAATCATATTGAAGTTCGTGTAAACATTTGTTGAAGGAATTTATTCCTTATATAAACTTAAGAAGAACACTGGAGGGATATAATTAGCTTTAGCCATGCCTGCACTCAGGCGCTTAAACCGTGTTGTCAGAATCTATCATTCTCCTTCCCTCAGCTCCATTTCCTCTTAGTTGGCTTCATTCTGAAACAGTCATTTTTCACTTTGTGTCAAAGTGAAAAATAGAAGCTCCAGGTTTATATCTTCCTAGTTTGTCAATCTTGGCTGGACAAAAAAAGCTACTTATTATTCCAACAGACCTCTGAGAAATGACTCTCATTGGGTAGATTTGAGTCACATGTCCATTTCTGAGCCAATCACTAGCCAGGGGAAATGCAATGCTCTGATTGGTCAGAACTAAGTCATATGCCCATAAGCCATAATTAACTGACATTTACCTTATGGCCTGAGACTAAGAGAAAGGATTAGTTCAAAGGAAACGCTGGGTGGTTTTGCCCAAAGAAAGTAAAGTGGATTTGAGTGGATAAAAGCAATAGACATCCAATACACACTTGTTTAGTCAGTTCCTGTCATTGTAAAACATTTTTTTTTTTTAGCATTCTCATTTCGGTCAGTGGGTTTGGTGGGGGATTTTAGAAATTAGGCAATTGTAGACGTTTTGAAATCAATGAGCTCATATTCCTCATTTTACAGTTGAGAAGTGACTTGCCCCAGGCACACATCTGTTGAGAAACAGAGGCAGGCTTGCTCCTGAATCCCAGGCTGAACTCAGGCTGGCAGTGCACCCTGGAGTCTTCCTTCCCAGGACTGCTTTGACTATTCCAGCAACCAAGCATCTGGCAAGTTCAAGATTTCTCACCATTTCCCAACAAGATTTCTGGCACTGCATTAGCCAAAGGGGATATTCTAGACACTGTAACAAGATGATATCAGAAATCTAAATGCGAAACAGGCTTTCCCACATCCCCATTAGCCCACGATGGGTACATACTATAAATCATTGTTTCACATTTATGGACATTTTAATGTTGCAACTGGTCTTCCAAAAAAAAGTTACATGTCAATAAAAAAAGGGACAGACATGATATTGAAGCAATTGCTCTTTTGGATGTACAGGGAAGAGAGGTCACCCAAGTGTGTTATCAAGTGAGATATTGAGCTGTTTCCTAAGGAACTTCAAAGATTCATTAATCACTATTTGCTTCTAAATGGTTTGCAGGCTGATGTAAGAGAGTGTTCTACTACTTAGAACAAAGGTCAGTAAAGTATGGCCCATGGGCACCATCCTTTTCTGTAAATAAAGCTTTATTGGAACATAGCACACCATTTGTAAATGTGACCTGTGTCTGTTTTTCCATCGCCACAACAGAACTCAGTAGTTGCAACAGAGACCTTATAGCCTGTGAATTCTGGAGTATTTACTCTCTGGCCCCTTACAGAAAAAGTTTGCTGACCCCTGACTTAGAACACTAGATTTCCAGAGCTAAAAGCATTCTAAGAATTTATTTCTTCTAGAGATCTTTAACCGGGGGTCCATGGGCAGGTTCTAACACATAGATGTTGGGCTTTTATAGGCAAATGTATTATTATTTAATTCTCTTTTAATTGAACGAATTTTTAAACATAGAGGGATGTTGCATAAAACTTCAGATTTCTAGTTTCTCTTAAATTATTCAAAGATCTGGGGAGGTAAGACCACACATACTGAACATGAGTTGGCGGTAAGTTGAGAAGTGGGTCCTCCTTTTCTCAGGGAAGAATTGATGGAATTTTCTACAGTTTCTACCTCTCTTTCTCTCTTGTCTCTTCAACACTGAAGCTAAGTCTCGGCTGTCATGTATCCTTGCACTTGTGCTTTCAAAGTCCCAAGAAATTTATCTGTATTGATATCCCTATAAAAAGAGGTAAAGGAAAACATCGCCTCAAATCGTTGCATGTTTTATGAAAAATGGTAAAGGGCACATTTTATCATGGAAATGAATAATATTTTTCTGGGTCTCCTAGGCAGACATAAGGCCCTTTTCACTCATCACATTTGAGGGATTGAAGTTTGTTCAAGTCCAATGTTCTCATATGGTTAAGATGGGGAAACTGAGGCTCAGAGAGGCACTGAGACTTGCTCAAGACCACACAGTAAGTGGCAGACATAGACTGCACAGGCTAACACCCAGGCTTACTAACTCTTGGTTCCATGCTATTCACTATTCGGCACCACTGGCGGCCATACAAGGGTTCTCTCTCGCATCAGAATGAATGCCACCTTTTTGTAGCAAATGTTTGTAACCTCCCTTTACTATGCTGCAATGAAAATTATATTAACAGATAATAAAACTTAAACACAGAATTTATACACACACACTCATAACTGCAGTATAAATGAGAACCAGGGCAAAGAGCAAACATAGCAAATAAACAATAAACCCACCTTATGTAGAACCGCTGTGAATACAGCAGCTACTGACGCCGGCCAGCATGGCTGTGCTGTGCTGTGCCACCCTGTGCTGGCAGCTCAAACCCTATCAATGGCCCTGTCGTGAGTGACATATTTTTTCTGTCTTATCCTGAACACAGCCAATTCCAATTTTTCCTTGGATTACATGGTGGTGGCATTATATGTACAGAAAATCCAGGGTACACTGAAATTGAGGGAAGAGGACTTGTGTTGATACACAAAACAGCCTTAAATTCTGGGCTCAGATAATTATTAACAGGTTTTTTTTTTTACCTACATGAAAGTCCTGTAGAATACAGGGCAATTTTTCTTAGTGTGGGATTGTTCTGTTTAATTATAGGACATCTTGCATCCCTGGCACTTGCCCACTGAATGCCAGTAGTCCCCCAACCCTGCATCACTGGGACATTTAGAGAACACCCCCAAAGTTTCTGATACTCCTTTAAGGGGGTGATACTACTGCCACAGAACACCACTGTTTTAAATCTTCCCCAATTTCATTCTGGACTGTTTGGATGAATCTGTACAGCTGGGGAGATACCCACAGGACCATGGGATATTTAGAACCACTGGAAGCTATGCCTAATGACCCCAATTCCTGGGGATTTTCCCAGCCTGCTAATAGGAAGCATCCTGCAGTGATTACCTAGGAGTAGATTCAAGAGGAAATTCTGTGAGGATCTGGAAATAATATTCCAAATGCCCACATATATCATCTCAAGCATAAGCAAATCTTCCAATAGATACCAGTAAGAATGGGGACAAGAGTCCCAAAAGCCTTCAGCATGGAGGAAAAAGATGGCCCCTTAGGGCACACACCAGGGCCCAAGTATTTTAGGTAAAACAGATCAGACCAGGCCCTGCTCAGCTGCAGCAAGAAGAGAGGGAGAAAGCTAGGCCTGTGGCCATTGTTATGCAAATGAGATGCACAAAAAGCCCCCAAACTCTGGGCACTTCCTTGAACAGTGGCTTAAGAGAGTCCTCCAAGATGTTTTTACCACATGTGCAAGAAATTAAAATTAGGCTCGAGCTCATCTGAAGGGCCACTTTGACATTGCCATATGGTGGGAGCAAAGCTGCTTTTTGGATTTAGCAAACATCTTAAACTATTTTTCAAATGATTTAGGTTCAGCAAGACCCAAACTGTATTTTTTTCTCTTCCAAGTACCTTTTTCCCCTCTCATTTTAAACCCTTGGGTATTTCGAAGGGAATTCAAGCCACATGTTTCTGATTCATTTACACTTAACTCATCAACATGTTGTTTTGCAAGAGTCATTTGATGTCCAAGAAGACTTTTTGAAATATATATTAAATGTATATACACACACACATTTATATTTACATGCATATATACCCATACATAAATATATGTGTGTGTGCGTGTGTGTAAACAGTGCCAGCTTTGCGAATAGGTGAAAACAGAGGGTTTAGAACCATGCTCTTATAGACATCTGTCTTTTTCATGCTGATAGATTGCTTTGAAAACTCTCTCTCTCTCTCTCTATGGAGAAATGTCTACTAAGCACCTTTGCCCGTTTTTAAATTGGGTTATTTGTGTTTTTTGCTATTGAGTTGTAGGAGTTGTTTATATATTTTGGATGTTAACTCTTTATTGGATATATGGATTGCAAGTATTTTCTCCCACTTTATAGGTTGTCTCTTCTTTTTGTTGATTGCTTCTTTTGCTGAGCAGAATCTTTTTAGTTTGATGTAGAAGGTATATAATTGACCAGCAGGTACATGAAAAAGGTACTCAACATCACTAATCATCAGGGAAATGCAAAGCAAAACCACAGTGATTTCACTTTGCTCCTGTTAGGATGGCTATTATAAAATTTAAAAAAAATAAATAAGTGGTGTTTTCAAGGATGTGTAGAAAAGAGAACCCTTGTACGCTGCTGGAGAGAATGTAAATTGGTACTGCTACTATGAAAAACAGTATGGAGGCTCCCCGATGTGTTTCAAACTTTTTTGTCATCATCATCATTGTTACTATTTAGGAGAAAAACCCTTCTTAAAAAAAAAAAAAAACTTACAGGAAATATCAATGTAGAAAACAGATAAAATTAGTATTTTTACAACATCAGTTTTAGACATTTAAAATGCTAATATATACCAAACATAAAATCGGACACTGGAGAAATGAGGCTAGTCTGTTGTAATGAGCAAAAACAGGAAATCAGGTATTATTTGTGATATTTGGAATCTTGTACGAGTTCATCCAGGCTCTTAATGTATAGTCCTTAGTTATCACCATATCAAGACACTATGGTTTAAGAGACATTTAGTAACTGCAAATGGTAACGCTTTACAAAAAGCACACTTCAGAATCTCAGGATACTCTTCAATCCACCTGATCTAGAGTTTGAAAACACAAAAAGAAATTTATGTTTTAGGCTTGACTCCCTAAAATAGCTAGTAACTGTTAGAGCAATAACTACCCATAATAAAATGTTATCCTAACATAATATGGTCCATATTTGATTTTTATTATAACTCAATGTTTTAAGGCAAGTCCTAGCTACAGGAGAATCTCTTCCACTACGACAAAAAAAATTTAATAATTAAAAAAACAGAATGCAGATGAACTAAGACTATCACTTTTATCCATCAGGATGCATTTGATAAAAGTAGCATAAAGCTTAACCAACCACAGCATAAAAGATACAAATATTTCATTAACTCCTCCATTATTAACAAAAATAAATAAATATAACATGACTCTTATCCTTATAAAAAGCATTTTATCTGCTTTCTGTAGAGTGAGTGAGCTTACATGAAACATTCCACCAAAGTGTGGATGGATTTGATTTGACAAGAGGACATCCAGGTGTTAAGATGGAGAGACAGAAAGGGAAGGAAATATTATTATAATCTTCAAAGTGTCATGGGATCTGGCATTTCCAATTCAAGTCTCCCTCTCTTCCCTTGCCTCTCCTCCCATCCAATCCAGAGCTTCACTCTATGGACCTAACCCAACAGAGAGTCCAACTGCACCCATCTAGTTCCAAGCTTTTGCCTGGGCTGCTCAGTGTATTGACTGTCCTTTTGCAGATGCTGAAATCCAACCCATCTTTCTATCTGTTAAGAGCCAGCTCAAATGCCTCATCCCCACGAAGCTTTTCACAATCCTCTACACCACAGTTAACTGCTCTTTGAGTCTCTCCTCAGTAACACATCGCAATAGACTGAAGGTTTAGGCACCACCACCACCCCAAGTTCTATGTTGAAATCCTAATCCCCAATATGTTAGGTGGGGCCTTTGGGAGGTGATTAGGTCGTGAGGGTGGAGCCCTCATGAATGGGATTAGTGTCCTTATAAACGAAGCCCCAGAGAGCTTCTTAACTAAGCTCTTCTGCTGTGTCAGGTGACAGTGAGAAAGCAGACCTTCACCAGACACGCAATCTGCTGGCACCTTGATCTGAGACTTCCCAGTCTCCAGAATTGGAAATGAAGTTCTGTGGTTTATAAGCAATTCAATTTATGGCGTTTTGTTACAGCAGCCCAAAGGGACTAAGACACCTACCATAGCTAGTGCTTTTACTCATCCGTCATTGTCCTGGGTGACTTGATGACCATATGTCAAATCCTGTGCCGAGCACTTCACACACATTATCTCATCTAATCCCCCCCGCCAAAGGCCATTGAGACTGTTACCATCATCATCATCTTTATCATCACCACCATCGGCAACATCATTTCCTTCCCTTTTTCTTCTTCTCCTCCTCCTCCTCCTCCACCACCACCATCATTATTCTCACTTTGTAAGTTAGCAAACTGAGTCCAGAGAGGTGGAGTAACTCACTCAAGCTCATACACCGGGTAAGTGAATGAACCAGGCACCTGGAGTCCTAGTGTGTTGGCTGGAACCCCGTCTACCAGCCTCCCCGCCTCCCACTCCACCCTAACAGCCCCCTGCTCTGCTCCCTTGCTCTGTGCTTCCTGGCTAGTGGTACACCTGCCCCCTCCCCTGCCAGCCTTTCAGATATTTCAGGCAGCGATTTTGTATTATTCACCCCTAAACTTCAAGTTTGGGCACCATGCCGTGCACACAGTGGGCCCTTGGTAAATATTAACACATTTCAAACGTTATTCTTTTATGCTATTCAGTCTTTAAAAAGAAGGAAATCCTGTTATGTGTGACAACACGGATGAATCTGGAAGACATTATGTTAAATGACATAAGCCGGGCACAGAAAGACAAATACTGCAAGATCTCACTTATGTGCGAAATCTAAAAAGGTTGAACTCATAGAAACAGAGAGTAAAAGGGTGGTTACCAGGGGCTGCGGGCAGCAGTGGGGACAGGGAGATGTTGGCCAAAGGGTACAGTTTCAGGTGGGCGGGATGAATAAGTTTAGGAGATCCACTGCACAGCATGGTGACTATAGTTATTAACAATGTTTTGTATTTTTGAGAATTGCTTTAAAAATTATGTTTGAATGGACGAAGCATTGACATGCTTGAAAAATCACAAGGTAGAAAGCAGAATACAATGAAAAGTTCCTCAACCCCACAGCCACCAAGTTCTCCTCTTCCTTGAGACAATCAGTGATGTTAGCTTCTTATTTGTCTTATGTTTTATGCCCACACAAGGAAATATGTAAATGGATTCTTTTTCTATTTTTTTATATGCATGGCAGTGCACTATAAATACTGTTCCGTGCCTTTACATTAGCTATTGGCATTGTTGCTTTTATTAGCTATTATTCAGCTTATTAAAAGGGCCATTTAAAAAAAAAACCAAGCTGTTACCTTTTTCCATAGTTAGCATAAAAATGTATTGAAGTCTGACTCCAGGTAGAAGGAAAAGAATAATCTTCTCCTCCCACCATCTCAATATGTTTGCTGTTCTCTTCTCCCAGTTTGACAGGAGTCCCTGTGGGGCAGGCCTGGAATCTGATTTTCTCAGTGGCCTCCACCCCATCAAAACCCCCCAGTGTCTGACAGAGCTGACCTAAATCTCAGAGGGAGGGGCTGAGGACACAGGCTCCGACATTCTGCACACCTCATGGCCAGCAGCAGAAACCCATGATGTATACACATCTCAGCAGGTGGGTCAGAGGTCTAGGCAGGAGACAGTGAATTCAGGAGCTTGCAACTACGCGGAGGCTCTTGGCCAATACCCAGTGGCTTCTGGATCTCCATGTGGAATTCTAGCATTCACTTTCTTTCATCGTCCGTAGGCTCTCTCTGGTTTTATCTTTGACCAGCAATCCCACTTCCGCTTTCTGTTTTGGTTGTCTGAAAGGCGAAGTGTCTCTGAGCAAAGCTGGTGCACGCTGTCTTTTCCATCACATGGGTTGGGAGGAGGGAACACAAGGTGCCATCGTTTTCTGCTTCTGGTGGAACATTTGCCTCTTTTTCTTCCCACAGTGGCTTCCTGCAATCCTTAGAATTTAAGGGGGCTGAAAGGAGGGGTGGGGCGGAGACAAGGAAGGTCTGCTGGTCCCCCAACCCAGGCTGCTGCTCTCTCCCTACAAAGGAAAGCGTTTGCTTCGGCATGCTTTCCAACTGGGCTTCCCTCCCTTCTCCAAACCTCTTTTCTGTCTCTCCTCCAATTTTTATACCTTATGCCCCTGGTCTACCACCCAAGAGGCCTGGCACGGTGCTTGCAGTCTCTGACACAGAGTGCATTTTTCCACACTCCCGCTGCCTCTAGAGTCTAGCAGCTTGCCCACACTAAAAACTGATTTTACCATCAGCCACCTACTCGAGGTTACATTTTCCGGTGCAATTTCCTTCGAATAATCCCTCTCTCCCCCAAGCAATTCTCATGCCTGGAGTTTACACCTCTTCTCTTCCCACCCCTGCCCTCGGGTCCCTCTCACCGTAATTCCCCATTTCCCTTCCTCACGATGATCCTACTTTTCCAATGAGGATTTGCAATTTGTAATTGTTTGAGAGAGCCAGTGTCTAAGCTAGCAGCTTCTGTTGAGTGAGTTTCGGGGGCCCAGACATTTTTTTTATAAGAATTCAGATTGTTGGGACATTCAGCCATGAAGGGTTTTATGTACTGTTGGCATAGATTTGCTTGCCAACAAAGCTTCAGGTTTATAGGTTTGGTAGAGTTACACGGCATGTCTTGGAAGGATTTCTCATAGTTATGTAATTATTGGAAGAAAAAGGTTGGTATGGGGGTCTGAGTGTGTGTGTGTGTGTTTCCTGCTTCTTTGCTTTTCTTCTTTATGAAAAAAAAAAATCTTAATACAAAGGAATGTGTGAAAGGCACAAATGTAAAAGCTCCAGGGCCTTTGGATAACTACTAAGGAGTAAAAGGCCAAAATATGTTCAGCACAATTGTCTCCGTTCAAGCGCTAACAAGATGGAACAAGTCTTCCACGCTCCCTGGTGAGAAATCTGATGGATCTTTCCTTCTCCTGAACTTCTTCAGAACACACATCCCAATCAGTATTAATTAATCAGTAAGTGTGTGTTTAATGAATGCCTCTCCTGCAAAAATAAAAGACCCATGAGGGTAAGATGCTTACCCCGATATTTAACCATGACATTCCTAGTCTAGCAGAGTAACCCTCACGCAGTAGGAGCTTGGCTAACTGCTAATGAGTGAACGAATCAGGGTTCATAATTATCCCCAGCATCTGGCAAGCTTGGCATAGAGGAGGAACCTAAACGATATTTGTGAGACACCAATGAATGACTCAGGCTTCTTTCGGGTCAAACTACTCATGTGTCTTTGGAGGGGTTTTGGATTATATCCTGAACGTGGTGAATGTCATGATCTGGAAAACTCTGAAGTCTGCTCTGTTTCCTTGAGGAGGGTAGATAGACAGATAGATAGGTAGATAGATGATCAATAGAGAGTCAGATCTTTGGTTTTAGCAGGCAATTAACATGCTTGAATCTGGAGTGCAAACGCTAAGCAGCAGCTCAACTCTCAGTTCATTTCTTTCAGCCTTTGCTAGGCTTACTGGAGTCTGCCCCATGCCTGTGTGGTTCCGGGGCAGCTAGAGATTTGGGCAGAGTCTACACACACCATCTGGGCACTCCCTCTCCGGGTCTTTCCTTTGTGGACTGGTGCAGACTGGTGCCTGCTCTCAGGCTAGAAGCATTGAAAACAGAAAGCTCACTGAGAGCAATTCTTTCCTTCCCAGGATCAACTCTCTTTTAGCATCTGCCCATTCTCAGGCACTCTCCAGTGCCTTTAAGCGGTTGGATTTTTTTTTTCTTAATGCATGGAAAATTGTTATCTGCCAGAGAGTAGATTGATTGATCTATCATATATCTTCCTGTTCATCTATTTTCTATCATCTGTCTACCTATGTATCATCTATTTATCTATCTAATTAGTATTCTTAGTTACAACACAAACCCAATGTGGCTGGTTTAATCAGAATATATATTAGTTAAAAGATATGGGCCGACTCTCACAATCTCTGGGAGGGCTGTAGAGTCAAGCTCATAGTGGAGACAACGAAGAATGACATCCAAAGCATGCTACGATGGCTGCCCCAAGTAGAAAACGCCATTCCTTTCTTAGCACCAACATTGCAGCTCATGTGAACACTTTGCAGTTCTCACCAACGACACTTGGGAGCCAGTTCTAAGAGACTGCTCACCTTGAAATTTGGACACCTTGACCTCCACCATCCCCAGACGATGAATTCTATGTCAGCCTGCTTTTTTTGTGTTGTGAATGTCTGATTGGTGGAGCCCAGGCTAAGTACTTAACTGGAAGGGAGGCTGGAAAAAGGAATGTAGCTTACATCTCAGGGAGGTGGGGCTCACAATGAGAAATTCTCTAAATAGAGGAAAGTTTTTCAAATGATGCTAAGTGGCCAAAATTAAGGAGAAAAAAAAATCTACTATTAATATATTAACTATTAATCTGTCTATGTATCATCTTACTATTATCCATTTACCCAACCATGTATTTTTTCATCTCTTAGAACATAAACTCTGCCTTATTCATCAATTCATCCCCAGAATTTAATCCAGATGTGCATAGTAGGTAATCAGCATACGAATGAAATTCAGGAAGCACTCGAATCACCAGCAGTTGCCTTCCTTCCAAATCCTGCTCTGTATCTTTTTGTCTTTATTTTTATTGACATATAATAATTTTACCTATCTATGGGGTACAATGTGATGTTTTGATACATGTATACATTGTGTAATGATCAAATCAGGCTAATTAGCATATCCGGCATCTCAAATATTTATCATTTCTTTGTACCTGTTGACCAGCTTTTTCCCATTCTCCCTTTGGCCCTTCCCTCCCCAGTCTTTGGTAACCACTTTTCCATATACTACTTTTATGAGGTCAACTTTTTTAGATTCAACATACAAGTGAGATCATGTGTTATTTCACTTTCTGTGTCTGGCTTATTTCACTTAACATGGTGTCCTCCAGGTTCATCCATGTTGTTGTAAACAACAGGATTGCATTGCATCCTCCTTTTTATGGCTGAATAGTATGCCATTGTGTATATATATCACACATCCATTCATCCGCTGTTAGACACATAAGCTGATTCCATACCTTGGCTATTGTGAATAGTGCTGCGATGAACATGGCGCCCTATATCTTAAAACCTCCAAACTGCTACCTCTTCTGAGAAGCTTCTGCAACTCTGGATTTTGCTACCACTTCATCCGAATTCATCTCTGCCTTTCCTTTGTTTCCAAGAATTAATTTACATCACCATTCTAGTATCAATTGTCTGTCTTTTAAATTAGCTCTGTGCAAGTTTGTCTCCTACTAGATTCTGATTTTTGTCTTACCAATTATAAAAATTCACATTTGCATGGCAATTTATAGCTACAAATAATTTTCACAATATTTACATTTTGTTTAATTCTCACAATGACATTGTTGGGTAGGTTTAATTGTCATCTCTTTTGTATGGATTGAAAAACTGTTCTCTGGAGAGTTAAAGTGAACTGTCAAAGTTCACAAGGGTGCTTCGTATGCCAAAGAAAGCCTTAGGCTGCAACATTTAGCCTTTAAGTTTTGGGCTTTTTTCTGCAATAATTTGGAGAGGCTAGGCTCTGCCGTCGTATCAGGTTAATATAAAAATCTTTGAGGTTTCAGAAAACAAAACTTTATTTCTTGCTCACCTAAGTAACCAACGTGTCCCAGTTTTCCCCAGGACTGTCCTGATTTTAGCACTGAAAGTCCAGAGACCCAGGTGCTCCCTCAATTCTTGGCAAACCAGAATGATTAGTTACCTTTCTTGTTCAATGATGGTACAAATTGAGCAACCTGTCACCATTTTCTAACCACGCCTCTGCAACAGAGGGCCTCTGAGATCATATCAGGGAAGAGAGGATGAGAGAGGAACACACAATATTTTTAGGGGCCAGGTGTGGAAATGGCTTTCATCATTTCTGCTCACCTTCCTTGGGCTCCAACCTAATTGCAAAGGAAGCTGGGAAACGTAGACTTCCTGTGTGCACAGGAAGAGGAAATGGTGTGCACACAACATTGTAATCAACTTCACTACACTCTGATCTCTCTCATCTTGGTGACTCCTTCTCTTAGTCTATTTGGACTGCTATCGCAAAAATGCCTTAGCCTGGGTGGCTTATAAACAACAGAATTTATTTCTCACGGTTCTGGAGGCTGATAAGTCCAAGATCAAGATATCAGCAGACTCAGCATCTGGCGAAGGCCACTTCTTGATTCATAGATGGCGCCTTCTCACCACGTCCTCAAATAGCGGAAGGGACAAGGAAGCTCCCTGGAGCCTCTTTTAAAAGGGCACAGGCTGGGCATGGTGGCTCATGCCTGTAATACTAGCACTTTGGGAGGCCAAGGCAGGAGGATTCTTTGAGGCCAAGTGTTCAAGACCAGCCTGGGAAACATAATGAAACCCCATCTTTACAAAAAATAGGAAAAAAAAAATTAGCCAGGCATGGTGGCTCATGCCTATAGTCCTAGCTACTCAGAAGGCTGAGGCAGGAGGATCACTTGAGTCCAGAACTTTGAGGCTGCAGTGAGCTATGGTTGTGTCACCGCACCCCAGCCTGGGTGGCAGAGCTAGACTCTGTTTAAGGGGAAAAAAGGGGCCCTAATCCCATTCATGAAGGTTCTGTTCTCATGACCTAATCACCTCCCAAAGGCCCCATCTCCTCATACCATTACCTTGATTTCAACATGTGAATTCTTAGGGGGACACAAACATTCAGTCTATGGCACTTCTATAGGTTCCAGTATGGCCTCTTATAATGTGGTGAGCAAGAACCATTCTTATTAAATATAACTTGTATTTTGCTCTCTCTAGTAATTAAGCAATTCACATTATTCTGGAAAACACAGAAAGGACAAGGAAAGAGAATAAAAATAAAAATCACTGCAAATATCACCAATACTAGAATATGTTAATATTTTTGAGTATTATTTTAATGTTTTTTCTATTCATGTAGCAATCATTTTTTCCCACAAAGTATCATAATATACTTACTATTTTATATCCTGTTTTTCTACCAGCTATAAGACTTTAAGAATAACTTCCTATCATTATACATATACTTTTTAATGGTGGAATAGTATTCTACTTTATAGCTATACCTCACTTTGTTAAGAGAATCTCAGTTTAAGTGGCACTTTGGTGTGATGGTTAAGGGGACAAGCTCTGGAGCCAGGTTATTTGGGTCCAAATGCCAGCTTCAACACCGCTCTTAGACCTGGGTAAAAGGGATTCCTACTTCGGACCGAAACTCCAAATCTTACTGGTTTCTCTTGAAAACCCAGTATGCCCCTCTGGCCCTCCTCCTGCTGTGTCTCTCCCCATGGGGTGAGGAGTCCGTAGGGTGAGGACATGTCCTTTTGCAGAACCCATGGACCCCTCTAAACCACACTCCAGATACCTGGGATGCAGGAATTTCCTGCTCTTGAAGCTCTGAATCTGCTTCTAGGGCCTGCCTGGCTATTCTCTGGGCCTCCCGAGGATGAACTATGCTTCCAGGATGGGCACCGCTAGAGATCTGAGAGGTGGTTAGGGGGCCACTGTTGAGATGGAGGGCTCTCAGTAGAGCTTGAATGTGCTTGCTGGCGTGTCCATACCCGTTTGCATGTGGCCCCTGACAGTGCAGGATGGAACAGGGAGTGGGAAGAGAATGGGGTCAGCTGTTGGCGGTGGGCTGGTTTGCCCGATGCCACCTTGTTCAGGTAGAAAGCTGCAAGGGGTCTGAGTTGTCAACGTTCAAACCTGACCTGACAGGTCATTACAAAAACATATTTCTGCAGACAAGAGAATAGAAAAATTATTATTTAACAGTTGATTAGCTTGAATTATAACTTTGCAAATGGTCTTCAGGCTTTTGTTTGTTCTCTTGCCCTAGGCCTGGGAAACATTAAGCGTGAGCCCATGTGGCTCCATGGGCAAGCTGGGTAACTTTGGGCAAATTGCTTAACCTTTTCTGTGCTCCGGTTTTGTTAGCTCTAAAGTAGACAAAACCACAGCCCTAACCTCACAGGGTTTTTGTGGGAATGAAATGAGCTAATTTAGGTAAAGTGCCTAAAATAGTGCTTGGTACACGGGAAACATTATATGTCCAACATTATGTATTTGTTTGCTATTGCTGTTACTATTATCATTATTATTATTTTATTTTATTTTGTTAAATATTAGATTGTTCCTAGTCTTTGCAGTCTGAAACAGTAATTCTGTGAGCACTTTTTAAATTGAATATCTGTACACATCCATAATTATTTCTTTAGGGGAAAAAAAAACATTTGCTAGACAGGAAATTTCAGGGTCAAAGAGGGTCCACATTTTAAAGTCTTTTGATATGTTAATGAGCTACTTCTAGAATTAAATTGGTTGAGCATATTATTCATTAGTTATAATTCCCTGGCCGTGGAGGGTCTGAACACTAAATTATCTAGGTTGTTAGTGACATTTCAAACTTAAACTCTTAGTGGGAGAATGAATGAAAAGCTGGATTAACTTGAACAAAAACTAATTAATAGCAGTCTGCTAGTCCAGGAAATCAAAAAGCATATAATGAAGTCACATGCAAAGCCCAGGAGTTCTTTAGTTGACTGTTGACTGTGGTCCGTATAGAAGACTTGCTTTAGATCTTTCCCTCCCGTTGGAAAGAGCTGTGGCTACGAGGTTTTATTATCCCCTCCCCCCTCCAGCTCACTCATTTACCTTCCTGCACCAGGGTTTCCACGCAGGGCCTGGAGGAGCTCTGCGTTCACTTCGCTCATCTCTCCCCTGAGAAATCAGTGAGCTCCTGTGACTTACTGTCAGCCCCGGGCAGCTGGAGATTCAGAGAGGTGGCCGCAGCAGGTGGAGTTTGGGGGGCAGGTGTTATTTCCTTTTGGAAATGAGCTCTGGAAAGGTGACAGAAACCGATGGAGTTGGGTTTGGGGGTTTAGTTACTCACTGCAGAAACCTCAGGAGAACAATATATCTCATGGATTTTCATCTGACTTTTAGGATGTCTCATTTCCACCTGTACCAAGTCTGAGAAATCAGGGACAACGTGAGTAGCGCAATGCTGTGGCTCAGGCTCAGTCTGTGCCCAAGACACTGACCCGCGTGGGCTGCCGCAACAGGCTCCCTTGCTTGCTGGCTTCCACTTGAGTTTGGCCAGAGGAAGGCCCCAGCTGGAGAGTAGGGAGAAGGAGGAGAGAGGCTGGGGTGCGCGCTACCTTCATGGTGGCAGGTTTGCAGTGCGTGCTTTGGATAAGGAAGGTTGCATATTCTGTTGTAACTCTCTTTCCACTTCCGCTCCCACCAGGTCCTGACAACCCTGCAGGCTTCAGGGTGGTGGGTAGTGTGCTTCTGATTTTCTAGAGAGTTCCACACAATTGCTAGTTAGTTTCTCTTAACTTTGTCCACAGGGTTATGAATAAACTCTCCCCTTTGGAGTGTGCTGGTTACCACCAGGGCTCTGACAGAGCTCTGTGGATTTGGCCGAATTCCAGAAGGGGGACAGCCTGCTGCTTTTCGCAGCATAATCAGGGGGCAGCAGAATGTGGTGGTGAAGAGTCCGGGTTCTGGAATCCAAGAGGTTGACGTCCTGATTCTATTACTTCCAAGCCGTGTAACCTTGTGCATGTGACTTTGTCTCTCTGACCCTCAGTTTCCTCTTCTCTAAAATGGGGTTAATAAGAGTACCTACCTCCCTAGGTTGCTTTGATGAATCAATGAGATTGTACTGCTTAAGAACCTGGCACATAGGAGCCATTGAGGAAAGGGCTACTGTTATTATTACCTGTTTCATTTACCTATTGTTGCCTAACCAACCACCCTAAAACTCAGGGGCATGTGACCCTGCTTCTGGGCCTGGTATTTGGGCAGGATTTAGTGAGGATGACTTGTCTCTACTTCACACAATGTCTGGCATCTCCCTGGAGGTGACTCAACAGTCCGGGGGCTGGAACAGCTGGGGGCCAGGTGGGCATGTCTCAAAGCTTCCCCGTGGGGTCTTTGGAGCACGCCATTCTCAGGGAGGTCAGACTCTTACATAGCAGTGTCCTGCCCCAAAGTGAGTGCTCCAGGAAGGCTGGGAAGAAGCTCAGGGCTTCTTTTGATCGAATGTCAAAAGTCCCAGAACTTTTTTTTTTTTTGAGACAGAGTCTCACTGTGTTGCCCAGGCTAGAGTGCCGTGGCGTCAGCCTAGCTCACAGCAACCTTGAATTCCTGGGCTCAAGCAATCCTCCTGCCTCAGCCTCCCAAGTAGCTGGGACTACAGGCATGCGCCACCATGCCCGGCTAATTTTTTCTATATAGTTTTAGTTGTCCGATTAATTTCTTTGTATTTTTAGTAGAGACGGGGTCTTGCTCTTGCTGAGGCTGGTCTCGAACTCCTGAGCTCAAACAATCCACCCGCCTCGGCCTCCCAGAGAGCTAGGATTACAGGCGTGAGTCACCGCGCCCGGCCAGAACTTTTTTTATTACTGTTTATCAGTCAAACAAGTCAGTAGGACCAGCACAGTTTCCAGCACAGAGATATTAGACCTCACTTCTCCCAAAAAGAGAAAAGAATCTGTAGCCATCTACATCATTATTCACTGAAGGGAGCAGTGTGTGTGGTTGACGGCTATAAATCACACGGGAAATTTGGGGGTTTTGAACCCACTTTTGAACCCAACTCAAATTACCTTTAGCAACAGCAACAACAAAAGACAATGGTGAATTTATTGTGTCATGTAACTGGGAACTTCTCCAAAGTACTATTTGATCCCAGTCTCATGGACTCACTCTCTTTCTCTCCAACTCTTGCAGACTCCCTGTACATGGCAAGCGTGACATCCAGTGGACACCCACAGTTCACTCTCTCCAGCCGAGAGCCACCATCTTTCCTGGAGAGAAGTCCCGGGAGAGTTTGAACACTTTGGTTTCAGTTAAGTGTCCGCTACTGTGGTCGAGGGGAAAGGGGATTGTCGACCTCAATCAAAACGCACAAAAAGGGTTTCCAGCAGAGAAGAGGGGCTCTGAGACTACCAGGGGAAGGGAATCAGGGAAGCTGTGCTATAAGGACACACCAGTGCGGCCATCGCCTGTCGTGGGTACTTCACGTGCTGCCCTACCACAATGAAGTTCTGAAGCTAACCACCACCTGCAGTTAGCACCAACTCCACAAGTGAAGGGGACACTCCCCAACAAGACTGTCCTCACGTCTGATGCCAACCACAAGCTTGGGGGTGGCTGGGCCACTCACACTTCTGACCAGCAGTCTGAAAATTCAGGACTTCCTAAGACTTCCTCGGGTTTGATAATTTGCTAGAATGACTCGCAGAATACAGGAAATCACTATACTTGCAAGGACAATTTTATGACAAAGAATGCAAATCAGGACCAGCCAAAAGAAGAGACGCATGTGGATAGGGTCTGGGAGAGTCTAGAACACAGAGCTTTCGTGCCTCTCCCACGGGACCAGCGCACGTCACCCTCTTGACACATCGGTGTGTCCACCCATCAGGAAGCTCCACTAGCTGTTTTGGTGTCCAGAAGTTTTATTGGAGTTACGTTGCGTAAGAATGGCTAACTGAATCATCGGCCACATGTTTGAACTCAATCTTAATCAGCACCCCCCCATCCCGCCCCCAGTCAGTTAGCCTGGCTCAAAGCTTCAACTCTCTCACTGCACGGCTGGGCTCTCTGGGCCCCCATCCTGAATCATCTCATCTCTTAGCGTAAACTCAGGTATGGTCTGAGGGGCTCATGAGTAACAAAGACAATCCTATTACTCAGGAAATTCCAACCAGGGACAAAGGACAGCTCAATTCTTTATTATGCCATACATGCATGATTCCATATAAAATATGAAATTCCTATAAGAAAGCATTGTTGCACCCACTTAGAAATGAAGACATTGTGGATATCCAGAGATATACGAGATTTGAGCCCTTGTTTTTTTGAGCCTGTGTTTTAATTTTAATTTTTTTCTTACTATATATCTACCCCATGGCCTGCCTCTAATAAGAAAGCTACTTTGTTTCAATTAACCGCCTCAGTCACCTCCGTCTCTAACAGGCAAGCCCTAATTATCCTACGCTAAATGAATGATTGGCTTTAGTGAAGGCATTCCACTCCCTCCCTTTTTTTTTTCTTGCAAAAGATTCTAGGAGTTAAAAGGTCGGAGTTGTAGCCACAGCCCTGCCCCTTAAGTAGAGTTGGAAGGGTGCCTTTACCTCTGTGGACTCGGTTTCTTCATTTGAAAAACAACAAGCCTGCCCTAGCTACCTCAGAGGGTCTTTTGAGCTCTAAAAGTTTCCGAGCTCACTGCTGCTAGACTTTGCCATGTGAAGGTATCGTTTACCATTGGGATGCCCTGAGAAAATTAAGACTACTTTCAACAGGAGACATACACACCCAGAAATTCCCTTCTTTGATTCATCCACTCACAAATATTTTTTTGAACACGCATATGTGCCAGGCACCGTGTTAGATGTTGGAGATGTAACAAAAGAAAGGCAGATTTAGAGCCTACCCTGATGGATTTAAAGAATGTTGAAGTCGGACATTAATCCAATCATTCAAACATGGTAGAGGAAGTAGAGTATATGGCGCACAAATAGGGGAACCTAACTTAATGCAGAGTCAAGGAGGGCTTCCTGGAGGAAGTGGCATTTAGGCTGAGACCTAAAGGATTGAGAATGTTATCAGGCTGAAAAGAAAGGGCAGGAAAAGTGTTCCAGGTTGTTACAGGCAGAGAAAACAGTCTGCATGAAAGTCAAAGCTTCACATGTCAAAACTATCCATATAATAGAGGGCATAAATGCCTGGCCTAACTCAACCCCCAAATTTTCTAATTGAATGAGTTAATGCATGAATATTTATTTCTTCGATTAAAATTTAAGTGCCTTAGAAACAAGGCCAACGGATGCTTTTAAATCCTGATACTCAATGTTGGGCACACTTCAGTTTCTCACTATGTTCTACGTAACAAATGGTTACTGTTTCTATGGATTCTGACAGCAGGGGCATAAAACTATTAATAACTTACACTTACTGAGTGCTTACTATGTGCTAAGCACTGTTCTAACTGGTAACGTGATAACTCACTTAATCCTAGTAATAAACACCTGTAAAATGCCCTCGTTTTACAGATGAGGAAACTGAACACAGAGAAGCTAAGTAACTCTCCAATGGCCATGTGGTTAAGTGGTAAAGTCAAGTTTCAAATGCTGGTGTCTGCTTTTAGCCACTATACAGGAAAAGGAAGACATGTGGGATCTCATCCTTCAACTCAAAGCACTTAAAATTGGGTGAAATTACCATCTGTGGAAAGAACGTCACATCATCTGACTTTCTGACTCTAAAGCCCACCTACAGACCAGGTATATTAAGTCGGAAGTAAAGAAAAACATCAGCAAATATTTTTTTTCAATGTTCTTATGCAACAGATATTGTACAAAGGAAATACTTTGCATAATCTCATTTAGTTTTCAAATAAACTTCATATGCAGGGGCTATTACTATAATTTGCATTGAAACCAAGGTTCAGAGAGGCTAAGTAACTTGCCCAAGCTCGCCCAGCCAGAAGGGACAAGGTGTACCCCGTTCATCTAAGTGCAGGTTATGTGCACTCAACTGTTTAACTTGAAAGCCAGTGTATGTACAGCCCAAGATAGTTTAAGATTGGAAAAATGGTAATATGGCTCAGCATTTCATATATTTTAAGGCTTGATGTCCCCTGGAGATCTTTGGCTGGGTCCAGACACAGCCTGGAGCCACGAAGGTGTTTCTGCCTCAGTTGATAAGTTCCTCCCAGCTCTCCTGCAGACAGCCAAATGCCTCACACCCTCCCCTGGCTTCTGGAGGAATGACTTTCACACTAGAGGGAGGTGGAGACGGTTCTTATCTTGACACTTCAAAGAAAGCCTTCCCCCTTGACATCTTCCTGCCCTAAATGGTGCTGATGTGGAAACCTGGTGATGAAGGCTTGGCCCGGTCCCTTTGATCCTTGGGCAAGCCGGGCCCTTCCTGCTCTTCCAGGCCTGAGGAACACTGGACCCCACTGGCTTTACTTCTTGCTTCCTGTAATATTTATAGCTTCACCTGGCTCCCTCACTTACTCAGTTTTGTCCAAAGTAAATCGCCAATGGGGTGAGCCCCAGATTTTAAAACCAAAAAGAATTCTGCATCTGGTGGCAGCGTATGAACAGTGTAACCAACTGGACGGTTCTGAAGTTATTAGATGCTGTTATTATTCATGCTCCAATTCTGGTACTGCCTTAACCTCTGGTCCCTAATTTTAGTGTCATGGACCTCCTGATACTCTATTGATAGCTACAGACGCTCTTTTTCTGAAAAAATGTACACAGTGAAATTTGCAAATGCAATTTCAAAGAGCTTATGAGTTCTTGAAAGCTCATGCCTGGATTTCTCAGGGGGTCTGTGCACTCAGGTTAAGAATGCCTCAGAGCACAACTACTGCTGCTCAGAACAGGGTAGTGGTTATACATGCTGTTCTGAAGCTGGGCAGACCTGGCTTGGAATCACCGTTTCCTCCCACCTCAGCCAAATTACTCAACCTCTATGACCCTCAGTTTCTTCATCAGTGCAATGAAGATAGTTCTGGCTCACACTTCCGACAGTTGCTGTGAGGATTACGTGAGTTAATGCATGTAAGATGCTCAGCATATGTGTTATTGGTAGTAATAGCTCCACTGGTGATTACCTTTATTATAATACGATTTCCTGCCTCTTCTGATTCTGCCCCATTAAAACAAGACCCTCAGGAGAAGAGATACTTTATGCACGTGCTCCTCAGTTTTCTCATCTGACAAATGGGTTGAACATAGCCCCTGTGCTGCCGATGTACAGACCTGATCGGGAGGAACAACCAAGGTGAAAGAAAAAGAAAGTGCCTTGTTAATTACAGATGCCGTAAATGTGTGGCTCTGACATCATTATCATTCTGTTACAAGGAAAGTTTTGTTGGTTTTGAGTTGGGGGTCTTCCAAATCTCGGTGGGTTCCCTTGATACTCCAGGAAGAATGGGACCAAGAGAGCTTAGGTTCTTGGTGGGTTGCTAACCCTAAATATTGTTAGGGTGCTAATTAATATTTCACAAATTCATCAACTCAAACTCATAAGGAAACCTGCTCTCTCTTGACCTCCTGGAAGGAGAAGGGAAGACAGATATAAAGGAATCCCCTCAACTTGCAAAAGAGAGGGGAGAGGGACGTTGGGCCAATACATTTATCTGAGACCATGACCCCGACTCAGCCCAGCTGAGCAGTTTGAGAGAAGGCTACAAGGCAAAAATTTTGATGAAGAAAGAAAAATGATCCATAAAGAAGAAACTCTGATCTCTAGAATTCACCCAGCATCCATCCATTCCCCAGTGGACTGACAGCCTTTTGCACGACAGACCCTGTCGCAGAGCCTGGAGAAACCAGGCCGAAGTGGGCTCTGAGAATAAGGAGAAACATAACAGCAACAATAGCAGGCTTCATGCTGTGCTTTTTACAGGCACCAACTCATTCAGTAACTATGTGCAGAACCTACTATGTGTCAGGCGCTAAAATCAAGCCCCTTCTTTTTCCTTGGCTTCCTGAACTCTGATGGAGTCCTTTTATCTGTGTCATGAATGCATGAGGCTAAATAAAGATGAAACCAAACAGAGAGGCACAGAAAAGCCAGCCAGGCGAGCAGGAGCCAGGGAGCTGTCAGCCGATACAATTTAGAGGGCCCTTGTCCATCCAGTTTGAAAAAGACACAGTTTCCACATCCACATCACTAGCAGACAGTTGCATGGGGTTGCAGGTTAATTTATGCCTTGGAGATTGCCTCCTGTGGCATAATTCACCCAAGGAAGAAGTAAGGCCTAGGTCAACATATGTTTAAGTAAAAAGGTTCTGGAAAGCCCCAAGGGGTCAAGCTGGGGAATGCGGCCCCCTATTGCCAGAGAGGAGATGCTCAGAGAAGCAAGAGCGACAGGAACAGCAGGAAGGGAGGGAAGGAGGTGAGAATCACCAGGGCTCAGTAAATACAACCATTCTATGCCCAGCTGCAGCTCTGTAGCAGGGCGAGAACCAGAGAGGCCAATGGAATGAACTTGCATTTCATATGCATATTTTCCTTCATTTAATCTATTTAATGCACTTTATGTTCAATGATTTGAACACATATGGATTTAACATACTTAAATTTCTTAAATGTATCAAGGGAGCAAAGAACAACATAACATATAATGCATATATATGTATATATTCCTATCTACGTATATATCTATCCATTTCTCTCTCTATATATCTCTATCAAATGTGTGTCATCATCTATATCTACCTACAAATAGATACATGGTACATCGATACAAATAAATAGAAGATGCAATAAAATTTTGATTTATACTATTTTATTTGACAGATTCTTTAATGGTTTTAGAGGAATCTTAAAAAGTTGTAATACTGATCTAACGCACACTAGTAATGGCTAGTTAAACCAGCTATGCACTGCACTAAGAGCTTTCTGTGTAGCATAACGACAACCCTGAAAGGGTGTAGGGTTAACTCCATTTTACAGATGTGGAAACTGAGGCTCAAAGAGGAAATTTTTTTTTCCACTTAAATTCTCTGCCTCTTCATTTTCCCATCTGCATTATGGGCATAATACTGTCCATCCTCAGGCATATCGCAGCTGCTCTCAGATTCTCAGCTTCCTAGTCTCTAAAATCAGAGTTTACAGGGCAGTAGTGAGAGATGGGCAAGTGTCACCAGGCTCCAGACTTGGACAGGGAGTAAGTGACTTTCCCAAGAACTTACAGCACTTCGTTCAAGGAGCCACACGATGCAATAAGATATTTGACTTTAGGGCACTCCAGGAAAATTCTCTATGCGAGGTTAACCTGGGCATAATAGAAGCTAAAAGTTATCAGCTGTCTACCAAGTTCCAGAATCAGAAACCAGTAAGTTAATTACCAGCCTAGAGACCTATTTTTGTAAAGGTTACTGGGAGAAGTGGGGATATAAGGACGAAGTGTACAGATATTACCACCCCAGTTGACAGAACAATACATTGTCGTAGAAAGATTTCATCATCCTTAATTCCCAAGTCAGGACACCTTCCAGACCTAGCTACTTAGCTTCGTCCCTCAAAATCTACACATCTCCAGATCTTCTCTTCATCTGTCTTAGCAGCGTGAATCTGGACATCCTTACAATTTCAGGTAGTTCTGGCAGCACAGGGGCTCTTTATCTGGGTTCTCTTCCCAGAAGTCTCCAGAACTAGGGCCCAATCATCATCCTATAAACCAAAATAATTATTTATGTTGCAAATTTCTTCCCTTTCCTTATTCCAATCCATTGTGCTGCTAAAATTTGGGAAACTGAACCACAGGGTGGCTGAGCTTTGAGAGGGTGTTTCTAGCTCCATTCTCACTACATGAAAAAAAAAAAAAAAGCCACAGATTAGATCCCGACTGCCTTGACTTTTTAGATGAAGCATGGAAGATAAGACAAACATTTTTCCAGAAGCAAAATTTGAGACCTAAGACTGGCTCACTGCTAGGGTTTCCAGATTTAGCAATTAAAAACATAAAATGCCAGGTAAGTTTAAACACAGACACGATGATTAAAATTTTAGTGTAAGTATATCCCATGTACTATTTGAGACATACTTATACTAAACATACTCCTTTGTCATTAATCTGAAATTCAAATTTATCTGGGTGTTCTACATTTTTTTCTGGCAACCTTAGTTGGATCAAAAGCTTGAACATTAGTGTGGATTTAGAAAAAAATGATAGAAGAATGTTAAATTACAGAAGATTGGGTAGACCCCATCCCAAATATTTCAAGTTGGACAGTCTGCACAGACTGCTCCCATGGCTATGAAAATAGCCAACACTGAGAAATTCCAGGCCTGAAGTTCTATGATAAGCCCTTCACATGGAAGGACTCTGTGGACTCCATGCGATGGACACTATGAGTAGCCCCATTTTGCAGAAGGAGAAACCGAGGTCTGATACCAGGTCTCATACTAGTCCTCTACAGAGCCAAGATTCTGAGTAAGTGCGCTTACCACTCCCCTCTAATTCCTTCCAAATCCTACCAACGCTCTGGCTACCAGCTTTGACCCAACTCAAGTTCCACCGAGCCAGCTTTGGAGAAATTGAATTTCCTTAATAGGTTTTCCGGGACAAATCCCTTGAGAACTAGGAAAACTCAAAGAGAGAAGTAGGTAGAAGTTAGGAGTCCTCCATTCTACTTCTGGTCTGCCAAAAATAGGCTGGACGAACTTGGCAAATCACTTGCCCTCTCGGAGCCTCAGGTCTGGAAAACAAAGGGGGCCATCTTCGGTAACCCCCAGAGTCCCTTCTGTGGTTGCACTCTGCCGGCCTAAGACGCCCTGTCTCCTGCGAGCTCCTGTGTCGGAGCCTGGCCCTCGCACACCCAGCGTCTTAGGTTGATACAATAGACAGCAGACAAATCCCATTACAGACCACTCTGTGAGTCTCCACTTTGTCACTGACTGTTATGTGACCTTAAATAGGCATTCTCCACTAATCTCCCCGGCCTGGCCTCTCCTATTAGCAGCTGGAGACAAGGATATTTACCTGTAATAAAGCTCTTTGAGCTCCTCAGATAAAGAGCTTTGCAGTAACAAAGCTCAAAGCGGATTTTTTTTTTAATGGACCAGCACACAAGCTTTGTTTTGTGTTTTTGTGTGTGTCTCCTCCCCTCCTCCACCTCCTACCCCCATCCCCACACTCCAGAGAAGTGCAAAGTCTTGCTTGCCTTCAAAGTTCTGTCTGCGTTAATTCATTTGTTTGCTTCTGAGTTCGAACAGGTCTTTCTTCCAGACCAGAGCTTCCCAAACTTTCTCAGTTCATGGTGACTCTAGTATCCTAGGAATTTTTTTTTTCAGGGAGCCCCTAACGATTCTGTTTATGAAGTCACTGACTCCAAAATACTTAGTAAGCATGTACACCCTAACAAATTAGTACTGTTTGAAAAAATAATGCACATAAATTGAAAGAAAAAATTATTATTATATTATACTTAAATAGTCTGAATTACGTACTACTGGGTTATGTGTGCCTGTTGGACTCTAAAATTTTTCAAACCTTGGAATCAGAACGGCCACCCACTTTAATTTCCTGTTCTGCGTTGATTTTTGTGAGATAACCTGCTTTTGTATCATAGCCACTTACAAAAACCCAGTTTCTCAAGACATGGAATTATCTGAATGAATGTAGGGAGACAAGATGGGATAAGCTCATCCAACGATATTCCTCCTGCTAAATACAATTAGAATCCATGGAAAATATACATAAAGCAACTATCAGAGGACTCTGAAAGTAGAGAAAAGAAAGTGGACTGTCAGGAGACCTCAGCCTTCTATGTAGATAAACTTCGGCACTAGAATAGCTCACAACCCAGAAACACCAATGGTTACAGACAGCTCCTCCCCCAAAAAACTGCTCCAAAAAAAACCTACTCTCTCTAGTCAAAGGACGGAAGAAGGGGCAGAGCCTTTTGGACCACACCTGTTGTAGTCTAGGTGAGCTCCATGAAAGAAGTCACATCCTCCCCTCTTCCCACCAGGTGCTGCAGAGACGATGGGGTAGAGCCCTGCTGACCTTCCCCGCCATGCACACATATAGAAGTGCCCCTTCTCCTTCCCATTAAGTGCTGAGGGGACCAGGTGGGGGGAGTGCTTTTGATCTTTCACTGCCCCATGTTAAAGCTAGTGTAGACAGTGCCCTTCCCACCCTCACTAGGCACTATGGGTACAGAGGCTATGGGGTGCAGCCCTGTTAACTATCCCCAAATGATGACAAGGATACGGTACACCATCCTCTCCCAAACAGAGAGTACAGAGAGTGCAGAGAGAGGAGGATTGCAGAGAGATGGGAGCTCAAGAAAGGGATTCTTTAAATCTGTGTATGGAGTGAAAAGTACATAAATAAATCTGGGTACAAAGTCCTCAGCCTGCTCCCAACCAGCATGCATGAAACAAACCAGAATCAACAGAAAAAAAGCTTTGAGAACTAAACTATGGAGGAAAATATTACCCAGACTTCATACAAGGGTGGCGTATCAGAGTAGTGTTGAAAGGGCTTTGAAAAGTAAATTGCTATTCAAACCAGGGCCCACAGAAATGGACCAGCATGTACATCCTGAACCTCAACAGTTTGACTGCTTGCTAAAATACAAGATTTAAGTAAGAACCAGAGTTATATAATGTAATACTGAAAACGTCTAAAATACAATACAAAATCACTCATACCAAGAGCCATGAAAATCTCAACTCAAACAAGAAAAGACAGTCAACAGGCCGGAACACCAAGAAGACACAGATGCTGGAATTATCTGACAAGAATTTAAAGCAGTGATCATAAAAAATGCTGCAACAAGCGATTACAATCTTGAAGCAAAAGGAAGAATAGAAAGTCTCAGTGAAGAAATAAAAGATATAAAGAAGAATCAAATAAAGATTTTGGAACTGAAAAATACACTGGCCTACACAAAAATCTCGCTAGCAGACTGGAGATGACAGATGAAAGAACAAGTGAACATGAATAAAACTAGAACAAAATAAAACTAGAATAAGAGAACTTGAAGATAAATCAATAAAAACTAGCCAATCTGAACAATAGAGAGAAAAAGAGATTTTAAAAAAAAGAACAGAGCTTGGGACCTGTTAGATAATTTAAAAGATCTAACATTAATTTCATCAAAATTCCAGGGAAGAGGAGAGTATGGAAGTAAAAAAAAAATATTTGAATAAATAATGAAGACTTTTCAAA
>NW_012154285.1:8854961-8856612 GCF_000956105.1 Propithecus coquereli
TAAAAATAATATTAAGTTAATCATAGTATAGGTGGTGTGCAGATGATGATGAGAGATTGGTGTTTGTGGAATGCTGAATTCTGGCATGGTATTTAAGAGCACAGACCCCTGGATCTCAGCCAGTCACTAGCTAAAACAAAGCCTCAGTTTTCTCACTTGCAAAATGGATATGGTCTTACTAATTCTCCTACGATTGCTGTGAGAATAAAATAATATGTTTCAAGTTTTTAACTCCATGTTTAGCACAGGCCAATGGCTCAATATACAGAAGTTCTCATTAGATTCAGGATGATAAGTGGCTAAGTAACCAGGATTTTCTTTTTGGCCTTAGACTTGGAACCACTAGTACAACAACTACACACTACTACTTTCTTGGCTACCTCCTCCTGCTTCCTGTTAAGATGAGCTCACAGTGCCCTCCACTGGAAAACTAGAGGGGCACTAGAAGAAATGGTCACTCCAGTGCTTTCCAGGGATACAGAAATTCCAATTTTGTCAAGTTGTAGGCATTATTTTCACACCCAAGCTGTGAATTAAGGAGATATTTGTGTGTAATATATTTTCTTAGTGTTTTACTGCCTAAGTCAAATTTCCCACACTGGCTGGAAGCTGGAAATTAGGCCCTCTCCTCCATTCCCTTTATACCTGGAATTTCTCTCTCAGCTGTTCTCTTGTTCATTTTCTCACCTCTACTGCCTTAAATCTGAGTCTTGCTGTCTGGAATTACATAAAAGCCTCTCTGTCTCTAATCTTAATCTTCCCACTCATCTTCCCCACTGCAACATTCTGGACTTTCAAAATGCAAAACTCACTGGGCCCATCCTCTTTCGAGGCTCATGTCATGGTCCCAGAAAGAAGCATGTCTACATGTGGTACCCAAAGGCTTGGAGGGGCTTTCTCTTTGGACTCCTCTCCCACCACTCTGAGCCCTGGAACTTCAAACTCCATTCCACACTCCATCAACATTGAACTACTTGGGGCTTCTTTCACCTCTTAGATTTTTTTCTAAGTAAAATCTATCATTTATTAGATTCTTATTATGTATCAGTGAGATAGATTAAATATGGCTGTAAATTCTTTGACATTGAGAGGTGAGATCTATGCCCCCTCTCAGTGAATTGAGAGAGAAACAGGTGACATGTAATTGCTTTGACCAATAATTTATGGCAGAAGTGATGATTCTACTCCCTGTCTCTTGGAATGCTCATCTTGGTACAAGCCAAACACCATATAAGGAGTCCAACTACCTGACACTACCATGCTGTGAGGAAGCACAAGCCACAGGGAGAAGACCTGGAGGATGAGATGTCCCATGGAGAAAGAGAAGCACATGTCAATGAACCTCCAACCCTAATTTCCTCAGCTAACTCCACACAGATCACAGGTGAACCGCCCAGCTGAGCCTTTTCCAATTCTTGACCTACACAGTCATATGCAAGATGAAATGACTGATTTAAACCACTAAGTTCTGCATTTGTTCATCATGCAGTAATAAATAATTAGACCAAATGCAAGAGCATCTAATGAGTTCTGGCGCCACCCCTTATTAGCTCCATCAGCTTAGATCTCAATTCTTCACCTGTAAAATGGGGATAATCCCCAGGTTCATAAAAGAGGAAATTGAGGCACAAAAAGGCCTAGTGATTTTTTT
>NW_012154285.1:8856662-8858915 GCF_000956105.1 Propithecus coquereli
AAAAAAAAAGCAGAAGTGACCATATTGATATCAGAGAAAGTAGAATTTAGAGCAAAATAAATGCAACGTAATCTAATGTGTACTTCTTTCATAAATGTAGTTCACATGGTGTCTAACAAATTTCAAGGCTCTCTATGTTTGCCTAAAAAGTGAAAATATCTCGTGCACTTTTGTGGGTTCTATGAGTCATTTCAGAGAACCTGGATAGAGTTTTGGAACTTCAATTCTAGACTCAGATAAGCTGCACAGTTTTCAATTATAAGCTGCCTCAGGTGGCTTTCATTCGTAGGGGAAGCGTGAGGAGCAGTTGAGATGGTGGTGTGCAATGGTACGTGGGCAGCTATTGCTAGCATGACGAGGCTGGTGGACATTTTCCAGGGCATCTTCTGACCTTATCTCCTTCCCTTCTTCTCTCTGCCTTACTCCATTCCTACCCCACTATCCTTCTTGTTTTCAAATACACTAGTGGCCTTTGCACCTGCTGTACTCTCTGCCTAGAATGCTCTTCCCCTAAATATCGGCATGGCTAAATCCCCAACCTCCTTAAGATTTTGAGTTAAAACTCACCTGTTAGTGAGACCTTGATTGACCACCCTATTTAAAATTGCCACACATGCCCCACCCAAGCACTCCACATAAGCTTTCCATTGTTTATTTTCTCCATAGCACTTAACACTACGTGGCAAACAATATATTTGCTTGCTTACTTGTTTAGTGTCTCCTTCTCTCCCCTCACTAATGTAAAATCTGCAGACACAGAATTTTTTAATTTATTTTATTTATTGCTGTATCCCCAGCAACTAGAATAGTCTCTGCTACATAGTAGGAATCCAATATAGTTGTTGAACAAATGTCAAAAGTAGCGATTGAGCCTCAAAAGAAGGTCTGTTGCTCATATTATAATTCCGTATTTGGACTGGAGATTTAAGGAAAAGGAAAATATTGGAAACTCATGGGTGAGGAAGAATGAAGCAAAACTAACTGTTTTTTAGAAAACTGACATGTAATGATTGCACATACTTATGGGGTACAGATAGTTTGATTCCCATGCATACAAAGTATAATGATCAAATCAGGGTAATTATCATATCCATCTTCTCAAATATTTATCATTTCTTAGTGTTGGGAACATTCAAAATCTTCTCTTCTAGCTATTTGAAATATATTCTATAATAAAGTATTGCTAATTGTAGTTACCATTCAGTGCTATGGAACATTAGAACTTACTATTCCCGTTTAGCTATAATTCTGTGTTGGTTAACCAACCTCTCCCTATCCCCCCGACCCTATAATTATCTTTGATAATTTGTTTTCTTTCCAATCATGATTAACAGTAACAGTAATAACCATCCGTTATGGAGTGCAGACGAAGTGCCCAGCATTTTCCATATACAATCAATTTATCTCTCTTATTGCTTTTGTCGCAGTGTACCGTTTACCTAGAATAGGGCCTGGCATATCGTGGGCATTCAGGCGTTAGCTGAATAGGTGAATGAATGAATCGTCACAGGTTTCAGTTAATCAGGAAATTGTTTGCTCTTGAGTAAGAAAGGCACTTTATATGCTATAATATTAACCATGTTTCTATATCATCTCCATATCTGCAAGGTGCTTTTATCATCACCTGCATTTGTATGTGGGCACCGCTCCAACCTGATGTATTCATTGTCATCTACACATTTTATGCACAACGAAACAAACTAAAGAGAAGGAAAGGCTCGTTTAAGGTTATGCAACTTCTTAGTGACAGCGTCTACAACTTTTTTCTAGCAAGACAATCCTTCTTAACAGAAAGTGTGGCATATTTTAAATGTTTACACATGAAAAATTAAAATATTTACACAAAAGTGCAACACAGAAAAATCAAGCTGTATACAAAATAATCAATCCGTATGTATCACAAATGTTTAGAAAAGGCACACCTGTTTAAGGTTTATGAAGTCAGTGCCTCTATGTGAGTCTACATTGAACCTCATTTGAAGATACTGTCAAAAATCTAAATTTGAGGCCTTTTTAAAACTGAAGTGTAATTGCATGCAATAAAATGCACAAATCTTAGGTTTACAGTCTGATGACTTTTGACAAATGTTACACCCAAGTAACCAAGCTCCCAATGAAAACTTAAATAGTTGCCATCATCTGCCAACTTTCTTCATGTCCTTTCCCAGTCTGTCCACCCACCCCTGCCTCCCAAAGGAAACCTCTATTCTGATTTCTATTCCTGTAGACTAGTTTGCCTGATCTTGAACCTCA
>NW_012154285.1:8862200-8865182 GCF_000956105.1 Propithecus coquereli
TAACCCTGCTGGCCTACACACTTTCTTTCCAGATCTTTCCTCTTTCTGATATCCATTGCCTGGCCTGCCGTTAGTGGCCAAGCTAAGCCAAGTGATATCTGGGGTCTTGCTGAGTTATGGGCCAGTCTCCTGGCTTTCCCAAGCTTCAGCTAGTAGTAGGCTCAAATGTAGTTGGCTATGGGTGTGTATTTTGGTACACTCAAGTGCTGAATTTGCTAGTATCCTCCAAATCCATCCATGCTTAGAGCAGCAGAGCTGGAATGGACCTCCTGGCTGATTTACTGTGGGATTCGTTGGTTTCTGTAACAGGGAAAGACAGGCTATGAAGTATTGTGCAGAAAATTTTTACTATTTCAGCCTGGTAGTGACACATGCTATTTGTTAGTATTTCTTTAGCCATAACCTGTCACTCAGCTTTTCCTAGTTGCAAAGAGGCTGGAAAGCGTAGTCTCGTTTGCTTAGGAGGAAAAAAAAAGAAGAACTAGCCACTGGTAATAATAGTGATAACTACCGTAGTGCCCAATTAATATTTGTTAATAAAAGATTAATAACAGATGATATTTTCGAGCTCTTACTATGCCCCACATATTGTGCTAAATGGGTCATTTATCCACGATCTCCTTTAATGCTTGTAGAAACTCTATGAGGTAGGCACGGCTATGATTCCTATTTTATAGATGAGCAATTGAAGGCACAGGGAAGCAAAGTCGATTGCTCAAGTTCACACAGATAAAAGTAGAGGAACTAGACTTCAAATCCAGGCTGTTAGATCCCAGAGCCTGCCCTTCCAATAGCAAGTTACCCACACTAACTACTGGGCAGGCAAATCAGCTACTCACTAGTCTATGAGACAGAAAGCTGCAAGCTCAAAAGAGACCAGGCAAACAATGGCTAAGCAATATGGATAAAAAAGAACTTATAGATCAGATAAATGAGAGGAGTATATTTAGCCTGAGAATGTCTGCTCCATGAGGACAGGGGTCTCGCCTTGCTCACTGCTGTATCTCCAGTGTCTTGAACAGTGTCTGGCACATAATATACACTCATTAAGTTCCTGCTCAATGAAAGAGCAAATGAAATGAGCCATAATACAGCATAAGCTTTTCTACGATCTGGGCTGCAATTGTTAGCAAGAGAAAGGGGGGAGTCAATCATATCCAAGAAGGGGGCAAGGGAAAGTCTTCTTTGAACAGAAACAATTTGCAAGAATGCCTATCTCACATTCTAGGAGGGCATGTAGGGGCATTCATATTTCTGGGCTGGCATCTTTCTGAGAAACCCACAAGCTGGAAGAAAGCAAGTCAGACAGACCCTGGTAG
Organism: Propithecus coquereli; assembly: GCF_000956105.1. Lineage (NCBI taxonomy): Eukaryota > Metazoa > Chordata > Mammalia > Primates > Indriidae > Propithecus > Propithecus coquereli. The sequence continues at coordinate 8,863,520 of NW_012154285.1, forward strand.
CATCCTGCTCTAAAGGTTCAGGGTTTGAGGAGCACCCGGCTGTTTCTCACTGCAAGGGAGCTGTGTGTCTGCCCCATCGGCACCCTCCTGTTTGGGAGACAGGCACAAATGATCAAATGTGGAGGGTGGACATGAGCACATGTCATGCTTGCAAAGCAATCGCTGGAGGGGCACTGGGACAGGATACCAGCATTTTATCTCAGTTAAATCCCACTGAGTTTTCCCAGATTAGAAAGAAGGCTTAATTTCCTTCAGAGAGTTTGTTTTTGTAAGTTTGCCTTCTCTGTCCCTGAAGCTCTGTAATAATAAATAGTAATAAAACAAGGGGGATGGGAGTGACTCTCTCTCTCCTCCCTTTTTTTTAACAAGGGAATTTTACAACATCCTTTTAAAATATGATCTGGTAATTGGGTCACTGGTCTTTGAGATTCTTCCCAGGAAAATAAGTTGTTTTCATGTTGGCGTCTTGGTGCACAATCCTCTCTTGGCAGGTCTTCCACAGATGATGTAAAAGACAATAAACGTGTCCAAAGCCCACGCACGCCATCTTTCAAGCTTCATTTCTGAGACTCATGGACCCTTCGTACCTGCAGACCTTGAGAGTCTGGTCCCGACTGCATCACGCCCAGCGCCTGGACACTAACCTTTGGTCTAAGCTCTAAGCTGTTCTTTTTGCTAGAAAGTCACCATTTCTGTCTCTGTACATGTCACCTGCCAAAATCATTACCAATCTTCAATGTGTGGCTCAGCTGCCACCTGTGTAGTGCAGGACAGGGCACAAAATAGGTGTTCAACTAGATCTTGGCTAAACTGAGGTGGCAGAACTGAAAACCTTGAACTTGAAGACCTAAGCTCTTTCCACCACTCCACACTGCAGTGGACTAAAAGAGAGTGAAACAAAAGCTTGATGGTGGCCTTCCCATGATGTCAGCTAACACCACTGAGTCCCAAGTGCCAGACACTGTCCTAAGTGTTCTATATGGACATATTTATTTAGCATAGGGTGATCCTATGTTCCAGGTTGCTTGGGGCAACCCCAGGTTATACTTGGTGTCCCAGAGCAATTATTATTATTATTTTTTATCTCAGCATATTATAGGGGTACAGATGTTTAGGTTACGTATGTTGCCCTTGCCCCCACCCCCCAAATCCGAGTTTCAAATATGTCCATCCTTCGGGTGGTGCACATTGCACTCTTTGAATATGCATATACCCGTCCCCTCCTTCCTCTTCCCCCCTCCCCCCTGCCCAACATCCAATAGATGCTATTAACAGTGTCGCCTTCCACTCTCAAAATTCTCCTGGTTCATGAGATATATCACAAGTTCACCTACTTTAATCCTCACAACAGCCCTGCAAGGTAGGAGGTAGGGACTATGATGAGCCTCATTTTACAAGTGAGCAGACTGATGTTCAGAAGCTCTGGTGTTCAGAGAAGTGCAGTGGCTGGCCTAAAGTCATGCAGCTAGTAAGAGGTGGAGCTGAGATGTGAATCCAGACAGACTGGATCCATATCACTGAAGGTAGAATAAGGGGAAATATTCTTTACCTTCGAGAATTCAAGCAGAGAGGGTAATGTGTTATTAAAAGCTGGGAAATATTTGGGCAATCTGATGTGGCTTTATAGGTTAGGGTGGGATTTGGTCCACTGATATATTAATTT
>NW_012154285.1:8874727-8877157 GCF_000956105.1 Propithecus coquereli
GCACCGTATAAGCCACTTTCTACCAAGAGCTAGTCCGGCTCCAGGCATGTGACTGGTGCTTAATGTTGACGGTTGAATTAGATTAAATCGCACTGAGAAGAATTGCACTGAGTTGCCCCGAAACAGGCCTGGAGAGTGAGAAAGAACGCAGGTGGGGACGGGGGTGCCGAGAAGACGCGCTCTGACCCCAAGTATCCCGCTCAGCTCACGGTCAGGCACACCGTAGGCACGTTGCAGGCACTCGGAAAACATTTGCCAGGTGGAAGGGAATTGGAACACAGAAGTTCAACTTGGCCATGTTCATTCACATTTATTCCCAAGCCTGGCTCGGGTTTGGATGGGGGGAGAGGTAGGGCCTATTTTTATTTGCTGTCGGTTCGGTTTGATTTTCACTGTATCGACTTCCCTGGAAGGGAAGGGGCCCCTCAGGTGAACGGCGAGGAACCCCAGATCAGGCCTGGCTTATATTCTCATAACTTTCTCATATTACCAGCTCTGGATACCACGGCACAGGCCGCCTCATTGTGTAAAAGTCCCCCAAGAATCCTGGTGGACCCTCCGACCATCCTAACTCCCCCCAACACGAACCCCCCGCCCCAAGCATAACAGCCAGGAATTCCCTGAAGCGAGTGACCCCAAGCACACAAAAGGTGCACAAAGGCAAAAAAAATTAATAGCTTTCCTTCATTTTGCACAACGCCCTCGATGCAACGCCATAAAGCATTTGATTTAGGATATTAAATGCCGCTGGTGATGAGAACGTCATGTAAGATTTGCTTTGCGACTTCTTTCTTCTCCAACTGTCATTAAAAATGATTTATAGGTGAGCCCAAGTCTAAGAAACAACATGATTAGAATTGAGGGTTTGGGGAGGGCCTGGGGGAGATCGGGTTTCCAGGGCAGCCTTGGCCCCACTATCCGAGTCTCAGAGTCGGAAGAGGCTGAGTGTGAGATTCTGTGGTTAACTGTTTCAAAGGTAAGTGCGTGCGGAAGAAACACGTGTTCCTTGCCGAGATGAAAACAATGAGGCCTTGTCGGACATTTAAACTGTTTAAATCCAAAAGGTGGGTTCCAGAGGGCCAGGCCAGAGAACGCTTCTTCTGCTGTTCAAAGCAAACTTTGTTCAACACCAGACTGGCCGGGTTCAAACTAGACTTGAAATCAGGGGATGCTGTCAGATTTTAAAATAATATGGACATAAAGGCTTAATCCATATTTTACCTTTATTATATGCCTGGCAGTTGGGACTGCTACCCCAGGAGTCAAATACTGTTGGTATCATTCCTGTTTGACACACGAGGAAACTGAGGCTCAGAGAAGTACAGTGTCCTGCTGATTGTCACACAGCTAAACTGAGGGGTGGAGCCAGGCAGGATTTGAACCTGGGCAGCTGGGCTCCAGAGCCCACAGGCTTAACCCACTATCCTCCACTGGGTCACGAGACTTCTAATTTAAAGTGACTCTAATTATCCTTCTACCTCATCTTGCCCATATTCCCCCTGGACCCCTGCCGAGAAAGCCACCATTAATTAAGCACCCACTATGGGCCACGTACTCTTCACGGTGCTTGCTATATCTTATTCCTAATCGTCATCTACGAGCCTGCAAGACTGAAGATGTATTTTACTAATTCAGCAGAAAATCAAGGCCTAAGGTCGCGCAGTTAGTAAGTGGCTAAACAGGAAATGGAACCAAGTCGGCCTGATTCTAAAACAAAGATGCTTAAAACGAAACCGTATTATGCAAAACTATACCCAAGCAACTTTTTGGGGTTCTGAGAGTAAGCACGGTGCTGCGGATCAGAGTCTTTGGAACCCATACGAGGTTTTAGACATTAGGGTTGGCAGAGGGTTGGGGGGAGCTCTGGGGTCTGACCACTTTGGGGTCTGGACAGCCTCTGCCTGTTGGAGCATGGAGGGTGCGCTGCTCTGGGTGAGCTGGTTGTCTGAGGTCAGCATCCTCTATCATTATGGTCTATCCTCTATTACAGAAAAGAGGGAAGCAGGGAGAGAGAAAGGGAGGAAGAAAGAGAAGAGAAAAAGGAAGAGAGGGAAGGAAAGCAGGAAGAGAGGGAAGAAAAGGGGAAGAAGGAAGGAAGGGAGGGAGATTTTGGAAATTTACTATAGGTTATAAAGTCCTTTGAAAACGTTTGCAACTGATTGGTCCACACCAACTGGGGTTTTAGGAAATGGCCCCTGCAAACAGTTGCCCTAGTTTGCTATGGACTCACTTTAGCAACAAAGGTCTTAAAAGGAATAATCTGTTTGGATTTATTTCTGGGCTTCTATTCTGTTCCATTGGTCTATGTTTCTGTTTTTAATTTTCAACAAGGGCACCAAGAGGACACAGTGAGGAACAGATAGTCTCTTCAGTAAACGGTGCTTGGAAAACTGGATTTCCACATGCAAAAGAATGAAGTTGGACCCTTAT
>NW_012154285.1:8877207-8881417 GCF_000956105.1 Propithecus coquereli
GAGGCCCCATCTGGGCCACATTAATCATTTATATCACCTTCTTGGCTCCGAAAGGCAGTCGAGTTTACAATTCCTGCTTTACGTGTAGTTTCTTCCTTACGTTTCCTTATGGACTCTTCTTTAAAATGTTTTAAATATACTTATTTCCTGAGTTTCTTACTTATTTTTTAACATGCTGAATTGTATGCGTTTCTTTAAAACAACAACAACAACAAAATAGCTTTCTGGGCGCTGCAACTGCCTCAAGTGATGTCCAAGGCAGACATTGCTAATCGATCATGACCCTCCGAGCGCAAAGGGGGCCGCCATTGTTTTCCCACACAGCTGCGCGCAGCCACTACTAATCAATCAGAACTGGCATGTACAATGAAACTCATTTGTTCTTCTAAATTTTTATCTATTTAAACTCCTTAAAGGCTGAGGAGTGCATTTTATTCTTTTATTACTCCCACCCCGTCCCCCAAGGTAGGTGTAATGCTGAGACCATCCAAATGCAGGGGGTGAATGAAGCATCAGAGCCCATCTGTCTGCCCACAGGGATTTCCTGGAAAAGGGGCCAAGTCTCCTGAGGGAGGAGACGGAAGCACAAAACAGCTCCAGGAAAAAGTGTCCGTCCCTCTCTCCTTTTTTTTCCCCCCAGCTCCATCTTGCAAAAAAGGAAAAAAAGAATGAACAATACAAAGCCAGCCAAACGCTCATTAATTCACTTGACCTTCCAAAAGAAAATTAATTCCAACTTCACACCTACTGGCTGTGTTGCTCGGCTTTGTCAAAACGTTGGCATCATTAGAGAGGAGATGACATGGCTTGAGGGGACAGAGTCTGCCACCTCCCCGCGCTGGGCTGCGTGAGTAGGAACCGGCGGGAAGCGCACAGAGGCGCCCGCCCTGTCAGCTTTTCACTGCGGATTAGGCTCCCTTGTGCCGGCTCTGGAAATCGTTATCACTGCGGAGCTGCCCTGATGAGTCTCGCCAGGCCCCCTGACAGCGCAGGCCTGCAGAGGGGCAGCCCGCCCAGGGGCCCGAGCTGGAAGGCTGGCAGGCCGCGTGTGCACACAGGCGTGTGTCTGCATGTGGCTGTGTGTCTATGCATATAACTGTAGGCATTAGCGAGTGTGTTGTGTGTGTGTGATTGTGTGTGTGTAAATGTGGGCATGCAACAGAGTATATGTGAGGCCTCAGACTGGGCCAGCGTGTGTATGTGCAAGTGAATATATATGCACACATACATGTGTGTATTTGTGTAAGCGTGTGAGTGAGCATGTATAGGTGCACGTGTGTACAAATACATATACACACGGGGGGCTGAGGGTACGCTTGTGTATTTGTGTCTGTGAATGTGCATCTCGGGGGATGTATGTGCCATTGCAAGCATTTGTATGTATATATGATTTTCCATGTGCACATGTGTGTATACATCTATGTAAGGTAACTCCTGGGCATGTATTTCAGGATGTGTGTGTTCATGTAAGTGTGTGATTGTGAAGTGTTTGGGAGCGTGTGTGCACAGTGTGTGTGAGTGTACGTTGTAGGTGTACATGTCCACAGTTACACATATACGAGGTTGTTTTTAGTGCTTTTATCCTCCCCAAAATATCTCAGGGCATACTTGGGCACCACTAAATCATAGACACCAAACTCCCATTCCTTTTTTAAATGACCTTGATAGTTGATATGTTATAAATTAAGGTAGTTATTATGACAAAACCCAGAACTCTTTGGACTTCTGGACTCCCATTATTTTGGTTTTAAATGATCATTTTGAGGGTTATGAGAATTGGAGGGGGAAGAGAGAGAGGAGAGCAAGGAGTGGGAGGAGAAGAAGAAAGGAGGAGAGGGAGAAAGGGAAGGGGGAGGAGGAGGAGGGAAAGAATAAGGAGAAGGAGGGAGGAGGAGGAGGGAAAGAAGCAGCGGTGGTAGCTGATGCAGAAGGAGATGATGATGATGAAAATGACAATGATGTGACGAAGATCAAGATGCCGACGTTTCTGAGGGACGCCCATTTCAGAGTTCTAGTTAACACAGGCTTCTGGAAGTCGCTGCCTCCTCCCCACCATGCCCTAACCTACAGTGCACACCCGCCCTCTGCCCCATCCCTGCTTCGCCAGGACAAGAAGAAAAGAAAGGTGATTGGGAGCCCCCAACAGCAGTCCCAGAGTTCTGGATCAAAGGAGGGTAGCCGGGCTTGGAGAGCTGTGCCCCGAGGTGGAGCCGGGCATTTCAGAGCAGCTAGTGAATGATTGACTCGCGAGGCTGGCAGAGGAAATTGCTGATCCCCTATCACCAAGCCCGGGAGGTGGGGACGGGGCCCCTTGACACAGGCTTGTCCCGGAGTGGAAAGTACAGTAAATATATCTCACTTCTTCCTTTCTCCAGGAAAGCCATGGAGATGATCACCGAACTAACTCTCGTGTACTGAAAAACTGCCATTTGCCAGGTGCCGGGCTGGGCTTTTACTCTTAATCCCCACTTGAACACTATGAGGACTTTATTTTTACTACATGGAACCTTATGAAATCACTGATGTTCAAACATTTTTAAAGTATGAAACTGGCACTCTCGTATGAGTCAACCTATGAGGAGTAGTAGTCGAATTCCAGAGAGGTGAAATAATTCACCCAAAGTTACCCAGCTGCAGCGTCGGGATAAAGTCCTCACCGTGATTGGGAAGCTGGCATGTCCCGGACGCTCATTACCTCCCCAGCTTCAATTCGCAGCCGCTTTCCTCCCCCGCCTTCTCTTAGCCTCAGTTTCCTCCCTTGTAAACCGAGGGTGATAAGCATAAACTAAAGCTGCCATTTATTAAACATTTATTAATTGTATGCACCGGGCACGATGCTAAGTACTCAGCTCTCATCACCTAGTTTTCTGCTCCCAGCCCCTTTTGGATGTGGGAGTCATTCAGAGCTTCATCCTTCTAACCAAGCAGAGGTGTGCTCAGGTCTGAGCTCATGGCAGGCGCCCAGTTACTGTTGCTCATCTGACCCTCTTCCTGCAGCATGTGACGTGGAAGGACGCAAAAGCTTATCCTGCACCTTAGTGTTATTCTGATCACTTCTTTTTGTATTGCTGGTTCTTTGACAAGATCATTCACACGCTAACCATTTACTGAACACCTACCATCGCCAGTCCCTGTCGCAGGTGAATCTGGCAGCCCTGATCTCACTTTGCTCACATTTTGCACACTCCCGTGTCTTTGACTCACTGAGGACTGCAGCCTGAGACACGCACCGTATAAGCCACTTTCTACCAAGAGCTAGTCCGGCTCCAGGCATGTGACTGGTGCTTAATGTTGACGGTTGAATTAGATTAAATCGCACTGAGAAGAATTGCACTGAGTTGCCCCGAAACAGGCCTGGAGAGTGAGAAAGAACGCAGGTGGGGACGGGGGTGCCGAGAAGACGCGCTCTGACCCCAAGTATCCCGCTCAGCTCACGGTCAGGCACACCGTAGGCACGTTGCAGGCACTCGGAAAACATTTGCCAGGTGGAAGGGAATTGGAACACAGAAGTTCAACTTGGCCATGTTCATTCACATTTATTCCCAAGCCTGGCTCGGGTTTGGATGGGGGGAGAGGTAGGGCCTATTTTTATTTGCTGTCGGTTCGGTTTGATTTTCACTGTATCGACTTCCCTGGAAGGGAAGGGGCCCCTCAGGTGAACGGCGAGGAACCCCAGATCAGGCCTGGCTTATATTCTCATAACTTTCTCATATTACCAGCTCTGGATACCACGGCACAGGCCGCCTCATTGTGTAAAAGTCCCCCAAGAATCCTGGTGGACCCTCCGACCATCCTAACTCCCCCCAACACGAACCCCCCGCCCCAAGCATAACAGCCAGGAATTCCCTGAAGCGAGTGACCCCAAGCACACAAAAGGTGCACAAAGGCAAAAAAAATTAATAGCTTTCCTTCATTTTGCACAACGCCCTCGATGCAACGCCATAAAGCATTTGATTTAGGATATTAAATGCCGCTGGTGATGAGAACGTCATGTAAGATTTGCTTTGCGACTTCTTTCTTCTCCAACTGTCATTAAAAATGATTTATAGGTGAGCCCAAGTCTAAGAAACAACATGATTAGAATTGAGGGTTTGGGGAGGGCCTGGGGGAGATCGGGTTTCCAGGGCAGCCTTGGCCCCACTATCCGAGTCTCAGAGTCGGAAGAGGCTGAGTGTGAGATTCTGTGGTTAACTGTTTCAAAGGTAAGTGC
>NW_012154285.1:8881467-8882778 GCF_000956105.1 Propithecus coquereli
TCATTTTTATGGAAAGATGTATTCTTTTTCTGTTTAAGGCCCTGGACCTCGGCCTGCCCTCCCTCCCAATTCCAACCAGTGGTTTCAGACGCTAACTAGGTGTTTATATTCCCTGCTCATCCATCATAGGTATGTGAACGCCAAGCTCCAAATGATAGCTGAGAAATTCAAAGGTGGTTGCCAAAAAAGGAGACCCTCTGAAAGGGAGCTCTCCTTCCTTTTCTGAGCTTCTCATGGCCAGGGGTGGTGAATGGGGGAAGGAGGGAAAGAAATTCTCCCTCCTCTTCCTTTCCTGATGGGAGGAGAAAATAGAATTCATGGTACCGTGGTGGTTAATACCTGCCAAGTCCTGCACTACACACCTTCCCATGTGTCTCTTATAAAATCTTCACAGTAAGACAGAATGGCTTTGTGGTCTCATTTGCCAGATTGAAAAATAGAGGCTCAGAGAAATGAAGCCATTTGCCAAGGGTCACACAGCTAGCCAGGGTTGTGGGAGCAAGGAGTCAGGATCAGAACCGAGGTGTTTAAGGTCTCAAAGCCTCCAGCGGTCATTAATTTTCCTTGCTCTTCTTGGGAGCTGCTTCCAGAACAGACACATTGGTGAAGGGCTTTGGACTTCAGACAAGTCAAGGTTCAAACATCACTTCTGCAACTTACCAGCCTTCTGGCCATCTGACTTCACCCCTCTGAGACAATTTCCTCATCAGCAAAATGAACACTGATGCTTAAGGGTGGTTGTGAAAACTGAATAAAATGATATAAGGTTTGTAAAGAGCCTTTCAAATACTACTGCTGCATAGAGAGGGTAGTAGTAGCTACCCTACTACAACGTAGTAGCTATGATAACCCTGCTGGCCTACACACTTTCTTTCCAGATCTTTCCTCTTTCTGATATCCATTGCCTGGCCTGCCGTTAGTGGCCAAGCTAAGCCAAGTGATATCTGGGGTCTTGCTGAGTTATGGGCCAGTCTCCTGGCTTTCCCAAGCTTCAGCTAGTAGTAGGCTCAAATGTAGTTGGCTATGGGTGTGTACTTTGGTACACTCAAGTGCTGAATTTGCTAGTATCCTCCAAATCCATCCATGCTTAGAGCAGCAGAGCTGGAATGGACCTCCTGGCTGATTTACTGTGGGATTCGTTGGTTTCTGTAACAGGGAAAGACAGGCTATGAAGTATTGTGCAGAAAATTTTTACTATTTCAGCCTGGTAGTGACACATGCTATTTGTTAGTATTTCTTTAGCCATAACCTGTCACTCAGCTTTTCCTAGTTGCAAAGAGGCTGGAAAGCGTAGTCTCGTTTGCTTAGGAG
>NW_012154285.1:8893413-8917118 GCF_000956105.1 Propithecus coquereli
CAGTAACAAACAGCTCCTGCATGTTAGAAGTGTAAATAGAGAACATTTATGTCTTGCTCATGCTACGTGTTCATTGTGTTTCCGCTGCTGGGGTCAGTGGGGTTGCTTGGTCTGTTTGTTAGTATAACAACCCAGGAGCCAAGCTGGAGGTCTTTCTCCCCATGTGCTTCCATAATGCAAAAGGCAAGGAGAAGAGTCCAGGTGGATGACACACTGGCTTTTATAGTTTCCCCAGGAAGTGATGAGGTCACCACTGCTGACGTTTTATTGGCCAAAGCAAGTCACATGGCCACGCTTAACTTCAAAGGGACAAGGAAAGGGTGATTCCACCTTGCTTCTCGGCAGGGGCACTTCTGAAAATATTCTGAAGATATCAGTAAATAGCACCAATAAACACTAAATGTGTTTAAATATTCTTTAATTAGTTGCAAATACCTTATCACCAAATACTTTATAGAAATATAGATATCTGGCTTCTTTGCACAGAACTGGGAGATCCAGTGACACTGACCCACTGGCACCGAGCAGCAGCTGCCCTTCAGAAGAAACACGCACCCACGAGTTTGCTACTGGTCCCACCTGGCCCGCTTCACTCATTTTGGGTTGGTGCCTGGCTCCTGAGAGCATTTGGTGTGCAGACTTCTGGTTTAAAAGGATGAAAGTCGCCACTGCGTGCTGGCTCAGGCATTTCGTTCCCAACACCAGATGCACTTGTAATCTGTTCCCACCCCAGAGATGAGTAACGCTAATGCCCTAGGAGTGCCTTGTGCAGGCCCAGGATCAGGTCCCCTGGCTGGAACACTCAGGCTCGTTGGCAACAGTGGGATTGTATAAGCCCACTAAGGGAGTATTGAAGGGATTCACGACGTGAAGGGGAGGGGCTGTGAGCACGTAGGAGGAACCGCAGAGCCCAGGCCCCTGGCGAGGGATGCCCAGGCTAGCGGGGGTGAAGGCAGGCAGCTGCTTCTCCCGGGGAGTCTCCTGTTTCATTTGAGCTGCCACTGCCCACACAATTCCTCTGGATTCACAGCGTCTCTGTCTGGAAGAGGCGTGGGAACCTGCCTATGCTACCAGCAGCTTGGGCTGAGATGATGTTTAGTTCTCAAGGGTGACCTAAGCCCAGCAAGGTGTGGAAGGACTCTGGCGGGAAGGTGTAAGGTTGTACTCACCAAAAGCAAGGGCATCAGTCAGGACAGGGTACATTCTCTTGCAGTAACAAACAACCCCAGAATCTCTGCGACTGTAAACAGCTAGAGATTATTCTCACACACTGTGTTCACGCACTCTACATGTCAGTCATGAGTTTTCAGAGTGGCTCTACTCGGATTCCTAGGGTAACGGATAAGCCGCCATCTTCAAAATTGTCAGCCTTCACCCTAGAGCAAGAGAGCACTGCAGGGGCTCACAAGGGTAATCTGACACTCTTACCCAGAAGTGACATGTCCCTTTCACACTCTACTCATTTTCTGAAACTGGTCATATGCTCCTGTCCAGTATCAAGGGGCCAGGAATTGCAGAGAAAGCAAAAATATTTGGTGAACAAAATTAGTGAATGACTGCCATATTGCAACGAGAATCTATTGCTTTTATAAACCCATCCTATGCAGACTCCGTTAGATGGGGGCTTCATCGTCATCAGTAATTCAATGCATCAATCTTCAAGGCCCAGGGCCTTTGCACTTGCTGTTCCCTTTGCCTAGGACACCATTCCCTCTGCTCTCTGGTTTGCTTCTTCTCAGTTCACCTGCCATCACCTCGTCCAGGCCTTCCTGGACCACCCTCTCTAATGTGACCCCCTCACTCTCCAGTCATTCTATAGTGTATCATTTAAAAAAAAATCTTCCTGGCTGGGCGCAGCGGCTCACGCCTGTAATCCTAGCACTCTGGGAGGCCGAGGCAGGCGGATTGTTTGAGGTCAGGAGTTCGAAACCAGCCTGAGCAAGAGCGAGACACCATCTCTACTAAAAATAGAAAGAAATTAATTGGACAACTAAAAATATATAGAAAAAATTAGCCAGGCATGGTGGCGCATGCCTGTAGTCCCAGCTACTCGAGAGGCTGAGGCAGGAGGATCGCTTGAGCCCAGGAGTTTGAGGTTTCTGTGAGCTAGGATGATGCCATGGCACTCTAGCCGGGGCAACAGAATGAGACTCTGTCTCAAAAAAAAAAAAAAAAAAATCCTTCCTTTTATCACTATCTAGAATGATCTTTTTTAAAAAAAAAAAAAGAAAAGAAAAAAGTACGTGTTTGCATTTATATGTATTTATTGTCTTTGTTCAGTCTCCCACTCCAGATTGCCCACACCATCAGAGCAGGCACCGTTGATCATCTGCATGGCTAAATTCTTAACACCTTGGACAGTGACTAGCACTTAGTAAGTGCTCAGTAAATTGGTATGACATATACATGAAATAAATGTGTTCACCAAGTATGCATGAATGAATATATCAATGGTACAGCTGGTTTAATGCATACCATGTGCAGCTAGAAATCCTACATCACCACCACCCCACACCCACCTGGTCAGGTGGGCGCCAGGATCAGTACCATTTTGCAGAGGAGAAGACTGAAGCTCAAAGAGGTGAAAAAAAATTGCCTGAAGTCAGAACTAGGAAGTGGCAGAGTCAATATTTAAACCAGGGTTTGCCAAAGCATGTGCCACTTCTACTGGGCTACACTGGCCCTCCAAGGGTGGCTGTTGATAAGGCCTCGGTGTGAGGTGTGGGGATGGGTGCTAAGGGGAGGGGACGAGTGCTAATTCATGGTCTTTGTCTTCTCCAAAGAATCCCACTTTACTAGTCTAGGGTTTCAGTGATCCCATGTATTTAATATTTGATTTATAGGTTGTAGCGGGTTGAATGGTGGTCCCCTAAGAAAGATATGCTCACAGACTAACCCTGAGAATCTATTTGGAGAAAGGGTCTTTGCAGATGTAATTAGTTTAGGATCTCAAATGAGATCATCCTGGATCACCCAGGTGAACCTTAAATTGAGTGACAAGTATCCTTATAAGAAACAGAAGAGAAGACACAGATGCAGAGGAGAAAGTTAGGTGAAGATGGAGGCAGAGATTACACTTACATAGCGATAAGGCAAGGAATGTCAGTGGCCTTCAGAAGCCAGAAGAGGCAAGGAAGGATTCTCCCCTAGAGTCTTTGGAGGGAGTGTGCCCCTGGGATGCCTTGATTTTTAGACTTCTGGCTTCCAGACTCTCAGAGAATAAATTTCTGCTGTTTTAAGCCACGAAGTTTGTGGCAATTTGTTACGGGGGCCACAGGAAATTAATACACAGGTTCACACCTAAGCCATTTTTTAAGCTGTGTATTATGGTCACTGGATTGGACTTTCCAGCACCCTGTCCACCTCCTTAGCTGCCCTCACTTCAGGCTCACCCTTGTCTGACTTCATATGCCTCCACGCAAGGCCAGAACCTAACCACGGACTTGGTATCTCCTCACTACACACCCTTTCCTAACCTTCCCAGATGGCTTGTACGCACTCCCTCCTAAGAGTCTGTGTTCTCTCTGAGGTCTAGTGCCCTGAGTGACAGTACAGGATACAAGTGAAGTGCAAGGAACTTTGTAAACAGAAATTGCCTCAAATGTCAGCTCTGCTATTCACTGGAGTCTCTGTTTCCTCTTCTGTAAAATGGGCACATTAGCATCTTCATAGGGTAGAGATAAAGCTTATATGGGGAAGCATATTTAAAGCTCCAAACGGAATCCTGGTACTCAATACATGCTAGCAATGTATTATGTAGTATTATGGGACCAATTGGAGAAATATAATTATTGAAAAGCTAAATTAACTCATCCATCTCAATTTAGTTTAATAAACTCTCTTGCGATACCATGGGGATGCATAGCTGGGTAGGATACAAGGTGTTCTCTGGAAAAAATAGATAAGATGTTCATGATAAAATGCAGCTATGCTCGCTTAACCGGTGCTGCTAAATGAAGGGTAAGAACCTTTCGAAAATACTCAAATGACCCATTTTGTTGAGGAGGAGAGGTGGGGAGAATCTAGATTAGAGTCCAGTTCAGTAAAAAGGAAAGGGCCACATCTCAAACTAAGGCCCATAAGAAGTATATAGAGAGTAAAAGTACTTTCATGTTCCCATTCAATAAACCAGATGGCAAGAAATGTGCAATCAAACCTATTACAAGAAGACAGAAGAAACACATTTAAATGGCTGTTTTCATCTATGTGCAGCATGACATTGATGAAAATGCGAATTACAGTTGCTAAAAGGAGGATCTTTCACCAAGAGATGTCTTTGGTTACACGGTTCAACATTCTTATTTTGGCCCAACACTAGAAGAAAGTCTATGTGACATGCTAGTGTCTTGATCAGTCTTTGAAAATTAATGCCTGCACCAAAGCCTGTCAAAAGGCCCCCTTCTTCTCTTGGCCTTTAAAAGAAATATATTAATTTGCACATCAAGTCATTTCTCAACATTCCAGCTGCCATCTACCATTCTCCCTTGGAAAAAGAATTCTCCAGAATGCCCAGAAGTGTGAGCGTCACTGTCATTTCTCACTGATTTTTTTTTTTTTTGTCCCCGGCGGTACATGTCCTGGATGTGTAATATGAATTTAGTGCCTTCTTATTATTCTAATAAAACCAGACCTCAACATGTGGCAGCTTCAATTCTAACAATCCTTCTGCACTATTCAAAGATGTCTTCCACTCTTCCGACTGGTTCGCAAGTGACCCCCAAATCTAATTAACCTGAATTACATCTCTTATCTCCCCAGGGAGAGGATAAGCATGCCACCCCTTCGTCTTCCCCCATTCCTTTTCCTCTCCACAGTCGGGGACAAACTCTCTGGAGAAATCCTCTTCTTGTCTCAGGCATTGCAATCACCGGTTTTCTCAAGCAGAGTTCTGTCTGAAATGATGGGGTATGTTTTTCATTTGAAATGAGTCCACATCTGGGACTCACTTAACTTGATTTGGGAAGTCCTGTGTTTCTGATCCAAAGAAACAAAACAAAACAAAAAAAAAATTGTGAAAATAAGCCTGATTTTTTTCTTGCGGTGTGGATTGATTTTGCTTCCATTAGATTTAGCTTGCAAGGAAAAAAGAAGAGAGGAAGAGAGAGAACAATGAGCACTGAATAGACTTGGCTTCATGACCACCTTTCCTTGTTGGATGACTGGGCCTTGCATATGTGGACTGATTGAATTATTCCACTTCCAGAGGGAGAAGGCAAGGACGAAACCTCCCTCCTGATTGCTGTCCCTTTGGGTTTCCTGCCCAGGAAAAATGGTGCAGGATGAAGGGGAGGCTATTAGAAACCACAAAGAAGCAAAACTAACTCGTATATTTGGATTCAATCTTGGCTGGTTTGAATTACTAGGCCAAATAGTTGGAACTTTACTCTGTAGTACTGGAAAGCCCTTGAAGATACTTGGGTATAAAAAATATGCAATGAATCCTTGCCTCAAACTCCCGTTTACTGGGATATTGGTGATGGACCCTATTTTAGAAAATTCAAAGATAAAAATCAGATTTACGTGTGGGATGTGGGGTGATGTGGAGAGACGATTATTTACATTATTAAAAATTCATTTTTTCCACAGCAATACACTATAATCTTTTAAATAGCTAAACCCTCCACTTAAAATTTTATCTAATTTAAAAAATGAGTGATACATATTTTTATTATAATTATAGTTTTTCTAGCTAAACCCTCTACTTAAAATTTTATCTGATTTACAAAAAATGAGTGACATATATATGTATGCTTTTACTATAGTTTTTAATAGCTAAGCCCTCCACTTAAAATTATATCTAATTTTCCAAAAAATGAGTGATACATATTCTTTTAATACAGTCTTCTAAAAAGCTAAGTTTTTTACGTTTCTAAAAGACTTAAAATTTATATTGAATTTTTAAAAAAATCAAGTGATGCATAGTTTTTAAAGGAATTTGCCTAAAATGTGGATGTATCTTTGAGCACAGCAGTTCATGCTAACCTTTAATTAAAAGACAAGTGGGGAAATACCTAGTGTGAGAAAAAGAACACACACACACGTGCACACACTTTGGGATATAATCTGCCTGAATTGTGCATAACAAACCTCCCCATCCCCAGAAAATCAGAGATAGCTTTGGATATGAAGTTTACATGTTGCTATTGCATGCAATAATTATTTATTTTTTATTATTTTAGAATAGGGACATGAAGATGGGGGGGTCTGGAGATTGGATCATTAGACAGATATAAGTTCAAAACACATTCCCACAAGTTTCTAGCTCAGTCATCTTGGGAAAATTACTTAATCTCATGCATAATAATAGCACCTACTTTATAGGGTCCTTTAAAAAAATTAAATGAGCTAAGATAATACCTACTGCTTGATAAATTTTTAAAATTTATGATTTCAGAAACAGGATTACAATTAAATACAATGAAATAAAATAATGTATTTAAGCATTTAATAGAATTCCTGGTACTCAATAAATATTCAATAACTTTTTAGGGGCCTAGCCAAAGAAATAATCAACCCAGACATTCTTGAGTACATTTAATGGAAAACAAGGGTTACATTAGCTGAAACAAGCCTATAATCAGGACAGGAAATAGTAGAGTTTAAACCTCTTCACCAAGAGAAGTGAATTTGGCTTCTGTGGCAGAACCAAAATTTTAAACTGAATTAGATAAGCTTTGGGAAAAAAATCAACCAGTCGTCATGCCATGACAACTCCTCAAATTTGAATAGTGCTTTTAGCTAACATTGTTAAGTGCTTAATGTATGTCTGGCATTGTTCTAAGTTCATGACATGTTAATTCCGTTAATGCTCACAAGAGCCCTATGAGACTGGCACTGTTATTCGCCCCATTTTACAGATGTGGGCACAAAGAAGTTCAGTTACTTGCTTAGCTAGCAATACAGATGGAACCAACCCAGGTGCCTGTACTTAACCATCACCTTTACTTCCTATGGTCTATCTGCTCTGTGACAGGTTCTAGCAAAAGAAAGCCCTTTATTCTGTAGATAAAGGATGCAAATATCCTAAAACTGGTATTATACACAACTGAAGAGTGGAAAAAAGGAAGAAAACGCAGCCTCAGAAACCACTACGGAAGAGTTGGTTGAAGGCATCCACAATAGCCAATAGGAGTGCTCCATACTGAACGATGGCAAAAGTATCCAATGGGAGGATACCATACTGAATGGTGGCAAACTGGCCCAATAGAAAGGGTTTATACTGAAGAGTGCCAAATCAGTCCAATAGGAGTGCTGCATACTAAACTGGACAAATCAATCCAATACAATTCTCTTTTAAATCTTGGTTACTGTATCGAGATGCATAAAGGAAGGCTGCTTACTTGAGCTTAAATTATTTTTCCTAGATAATGGTTCATTTATTTATTCAATAACTATTTACTGGGGCCTGCTATCTGGCCGTCTGCCAAGCATGGGCGGCGCACGGGGCAGTGGGCGCAGGGAGCAGCGAGCAAGACCATCTGGCTTCCTACCCTCATGGAGTTTGTAGTCTAGTGGGAGAGCCATAGAGTGAAAACTGTTTCAATTATGTAATTAAGTTTTGGACAAGTGCATTTGAGGGAGGTGTCTTCAAATAAGGTATAAACGTATAAATTCCTAGGGGTGATATGCAAAATTTGTAACAACCAGAACAGTCTACCAACAGTTAGAACTGATGTGAGGCTTAAACAGCACACCTGACAGCAGGGGATGGCGATGGTTGTCTTGAGGAAGTGAGTTAACTTTTTATAATTAAACTTTTTATTTTGAGATAACTGTAGAATGTTAAAACTAAATTTGGCCTGAGGATGCCCCTGTTCCTTGAGTACCTATATAATGAACTGCAACCTAACTTAGTATGTAAACAAACTGAAAGCTTAATTAGGAGTATATATATTTTTGTAATAACTAGCTGAGCACACCCAGTCGTAGGCAGCCAGTTGATCAGACCATATCCAGCTAAGGCAACATGGAATTGTAACCAATTAAACTGTTTCTCTATCTCATTGAGGTTGTCAGTCTGTAAATGCTCCCTGCTCATGTGAAGGGAAGCTCTCTGAACCTCTTCTGGTTCTCAGGGCTGCCAGATTCATGAATAGCTTTTCTACTCAATTAAATGCTATTAAATCTAATTCATCTAAAGTTTATTCTTTTAACGAGTCACAAATAGTTGTAAGAAATAATACATGGACCATCCTATGAACCCTTCACCCAGGTTCCCCATAACACCTTGCAAAACTGTAGTACATATTCCATCCAGGGAATTCAAATATTTTAAAAAATGAAATTGAAACTGAGTTTTGAATAGGTTATTTATGCACACAGAACAAAAGTTAAAATTTACAAAAGGGGAGACGAGGAAAAAGTAGCCTCTTTCTGTGCCTGTCATACACTGTGTTGTCCTCCGTGGAATCAAATGTTGTTACAATTTTTTTGCCTATCCTTTCTCAAATACTTTGTATATTTATAAATATTATAATCTTCTGTGTGTATATTCTTTTTCCTCCATACAATAAGAGCACACTGTATCTGCAATTAGGAATCTTGCTCGTATTAATCAATATCTTGAAGAGATAAGTTTGAGTAACCTAAAAAAGCAGGGTGGGTTGGAAGGGCATTATTAGGAGAAGGAACAGCATGAACCAGGGTTCAGAAACAGGAAGGACATTGATCTTTCAAGAGAGAGGAAGGAGGCCACTGTGTCTGGAGGGAAGAGAAGGAGGAGGAGGGTGGCCAGGTGGGTCCCTGGTTCTCAGGCCACTTTCTTAGGGACTGTGAACTTGCTCACGTTCTCCATGTGGCCAATACTCTGGAGGCCCAGAGTCGCTGTCTGGCTGGCGAAGACCCTTCCCACTGCAGATTTGTTCCTCACTCCATGGGCCTATCTGACACAGGAAGGGTGCTTGTTCCCTAGGCCTGGAGAAGAGAGTTCACCAAGGGAATTGCTAGTTTCCCCAAAAGCCCACATTCTTTCTTCAGCCCCTCTTCCAAGACTTTTCCCATATGCTCTGGTCTTCTCAGGCAGCTAAGGCCAGGAAAAAGAGGAATGGTTGGAGACAACAATTCTTGACTTTTCTTGCTTCAGTTTTCAAGAGACAGCAAGATGGGGAAAACGTGCCTCTAATCATGACCCCTCTCTGCTTCCTAAAAGCTTCTTTCTGAACTTTTAAGTCTCCTCAAGTTTCAAACCCTCTCTTTTTCTTTCCCCTGTTCTTTCTTCCTCTATTTAAACTCATCTAAAAAAGCTATAAAAAGCCTCTGACACTATAAATTCCCCTGTAAACCCCAGTTTTATAGGTTTAATTGCTCCTTTTTACAGTGCTGCGTGCCTGGGTCCTGAAACACTTCAGTTGTGCAGGACAAGTTCAAATTCATAGCAAGAGTCTGGGCCACCCCATGATGAGGTTTTGAACTCCGGGAGCCCATGAGGCACCTGGTTCTGGCCTCGGCTGAACAGTTTATTTCAGGCAAGCTCCAAGTGGCCCAGGACCAAAATGAGACTTGTTCCTATGTGAGAAAGCAGCCACATCATCCTTAGAGAATGCCACGTCCTGTAAAGTCCCCTGAAGGCCCAGAATTAGTTCTAGTTGGAGAGAACTCTTATAAAAGCAACACCACAATCATTGATCAAGTGCTAGTACCTGTGCAAAATGAACTTTATGTGCATAATCCTCTCTGCAACCCTGTGGGTTGGAATTGTCATTGTCACACTTATTACAAGGGAAGACACCTGGGTTCAGATATCAAAGCCATCTGCTCGAGCTCACACAGCAGGACCAAGACTGCCATGGGAAGGGCAAAGCACTTGCCTTAGACAAAAAATTTAAATGGCACCAAACACCTCAGTCATCAAGATAAATAACATTTTAACGCTATATCATAACAATCAAACTGACGAACTATGTCCTGCAAACTGGCCGCTTGGTTTTGTAAATAAAGTTTTATTGAAACCAGGGCTGGGATTAGGGTGAGGCAAGTGAGACTGAGGTGTACAAATGCAGGGCTGGATCCTGTGTGTATTGAAACTTTTGATATTTTCTTCATCATGTGTTCTTTATATTAATTTTGATTTTTAAAACATTGCATTAAACTATTTGTCTCTACTATGGAGTTTTTTGGCATCCCCTTAAATTTCACCCCCAAGGTGAGTGCCTCACTCACCTCAGCCTAGTCCTAGCCCTGTCACACAGCAAGCAGCAATGATACCAATGTGACAATATGTTCATCGCAGCTGACCCCCAAGGTGGTTAGAAATCATGCCCGGGGAGCCACAGTTTCTCCCAAGTGTAGTCACTGCTGCTTTGTGGAGGGGCAGCAACTTAGGGTACATCTTCCCTGCAGACCTCGCCAGCTCAGGCCTAAGAGGGGAACGTTTCCCATATAATATTGTCTCAGGAATACTCAGCTTTTCAGACTAGCAGAGGGGAGATACAGTGAGAATATGACCATCCTGGGGGCAAGCGAGGGAAACAAAGGACAGTGGAGAGGTCCTGAAAAGGGAAGTGGGGAGACCTTCGAAGCAAACTTTTCCACCTCCATCTGTTGGCAGGCTCTGAGTTTGAGTTGCATTTGCACTTTTTTCCCTCTGCCATTAGTTGTCATCCATATTAGAGCCAGGAACCCTGGATTCCAGGGCTGGGGTGGCTGCTGACTTTTTCTCTGGCTGCATCTGCCAGCTTCTCCCCTCCACCCATGCAAGGCCTTTCCTGGTTTCTCACACGGTGTGCTCCCTCCTGCTTCCAGATCTTTGCACAGGCCATGCCTTTGACCTTGGATGCTTTTTCCTCCAGCTCGTCACCGGGCTTCCTGTCCTTCATGTTCCTGTTCATGCTTCTCTCCCTCAGGGAAGCCTTCCATGGGGGCCCCCACCCGCACCCCAGACAGGGCCTTCCGGCCCCTACAACCTCTGCTTTGCTGCCCTGTGTGTTGTGATACTGATCGAGTTCATCACGAGTACTACTTGGGTTAATGTCTGTCTGTCCTACACACTCCAAGTGGCAAGTCTGGAGTCAGGCTTGTCCACTACCTCACAGCCAAGGCCCATCAGGGCGTGAGCCCAGTGGGCACTCAATAAATATGTGTTCACAGAACAAGTGACTCGATGGCCTGGTATTTTGCTTTTAACTTCGCCAAGCTGCAAAGGTCCCAAACAGTACAATGAGTGCAATTGGATTTCAGAGGGCCTCTGCCATTCTACTGTGATTCCGCGATACCATCTGGGGCCCAGTTCGTGAGGACATGGTAAATTGGAGTTTGGCCAAGGCCTGGGGCTCCCGTGGCTCCTGCGAGATGAGATGCATTCTTACCGACCACTGAGCCAGGGAAATGGAGGGCCAGTCTTTTCATCTCAGTCAAGAGATCAGAATCTCTGACGATACCAGAGATTATCTGCCCTCTCTGATTATCGGTCTGCCTCAGAGGTGGGGGCCAAGAGAACAGCTTGAACATTACCCAAATCCATCTAGGTTTCCCTGGGAGTCACTTTCCAACTCAGGGCCTGATTCTGCTTAGAGAAAGAGGGTGATGTCATTGTGAGGAATTAAAGGCATTGAAAGATATTCACTGACGTACATTAACGGTTGGAAAGAAACTCAGCTCTGCGTGTTTAACAACGTTTCAATATGGAGTTGTCCAGGCTGGTAAACGTCCACTTAGACTGAAGGTGAAGTTCAAAGACTTATCTGCAAAGCTAGTTTATGAGTGGGGCGTTATACACTTGTTACACTTTCACTGCTGGGTGAAAGATCTTTAGGCTGGCCTGGGGCCTCCACCATTGTCTTCCTGCTATGTGAATTTCAGGGGGTAAAAACAAATAAACAAACAAACACTCCCAATCTGTTTTTTGGTGGCGGAGAAGGCAGATCACCAATGGGGACTCGGGTCTCGCTAAGATCTTTTAAGAGACTTTTGTTGGGACCTTCACCTTCTTCTGGCATCCCAGATGGCACCATCTGTGAAGTGCACCATTTGTGAAGGTCCGTGGGGAATGATCTATGCTAATTCTTTATAAGTACAAAATTGGTCGTTCTCATTTTACCTTTAGGGGTGAGACCTTGTTCTAACCATACTCTGAGACTTCTTCTCACGCCAGAAGACTGACCTGGGCACACCTGTTGGCTTTCTGACACTGTTTGGGAGCTCCCTATTCGCTCCCTTACAGAATAAAGCCAAAATTATGCCCTGGCCACATCAGGGTAGAGCACGTGGCTCAGTGAGTGGGTTCTAGCGGTAAGCAGTTGAGTTCTGGTTGTGCTGTTTGTGGACTGAGCAGCATTGGTTAGGCTAGTTATGTCCCAGAGTCTGTTTCTTCAACTATCTGACAGGCACGACGATGACAATTGGCCCTACATCCTGGTCTCTGCTGCGAGGGTTCAGGGACGTGTTGTATGTCAACACTGAACGCAGAACCTGGCCCCCAGTTTAGCGTTTTACACATATCAGCCATTGTAATTGCTATTTTCCACTGTCTGGCTCTTATTTTCATGCTTTGCTACTATTTTCTTCCTTCCTTCCCATACGGCCCCAGC
This sequence comes from Propithecus coquereli, assembly GCF_000956105.1. Taxonomy (NCBI): domain Eukaryota; kingdom Metazoa; phylum Chordata; class Mammalia; order Primates; family Indriidae; genus Propithecus; species Propithecus coquereli. The sequence continues at coordinate 8,905,938 of NW_012154285.1, forward strand.
TGCCCACCCCATAAACCTTTGTCCCCCGTGATTTCATTCCCATGCAGGAGCTGCAGCCCTCACACACCGCGCCTCACCCATTCCGTAAACCTCTCCCTTCCCAAGGCCCAGTCCTGAGGTTGCTGCGAGGAACAAGCACATGGCATTTATTCAAGCACCTGGCATATATTAGCAGCTTAATAAATGGTTTGCTGAAACTGTTGACTCTGAAACAAATACCTTCCAAAAAATCTGTAGCTATAAAAGGTTGCATTTCCTGTGTCTTCCCAAAGCAAAACTTCTATCCCGGAAATGCTACAATTAAAGACTTGTTTCCGTAGGAGAAATAAATTTGAGAACAAATGCAAATGCTGGCTTATACTTGATTATTAATTTTGCAAAGTGCATCAAGCTATATTTAATCACTTGCACCCTTGTGTGAGTTAGTTTCTCCGTTCCTATTTACATTCCTACTTACACAAACAAGTAGCTGAGACTCAACTTTTAAATTGTGGGATGTAGGGTAGGGGGAGATAGGGCAAAAGGGGACTGAGAAATTGGAGAGGTGACAGGGAGGACAATCAGAAGCCAATAAAAGTGTACTGATAACTCACAAGACAAATTTTCCCCATTTCACAATGTGGCTAAGACTTGGCTCATGTGTTTGTTGAATGAATAACTGACTGTGTTTGTTGAATGAATAACTCAAAGTCATCTCTGTGCTTCTCTCAGCTTTGAACTTGGTCTCTAGATTTTTCATTGACTATGCTAATCTGTACTTCCCTGGATTTTCTACAGGGTTGTTCAAATTCCAGTTTCTTCTAGATTTCTCCATCTGACATAGACTCCCCAAGAGCAACAGAGAGCATGTGCCCTGTTTACTGCCATGACCTCAGCATGTCACACATGTGCTGTCACACAGCACTTGTCATGTATACAGAGGGCACTCACTCAATGTTTGTTAAATTGAAGATTCAGTCTGTTTTGCCACCAACTTATCTTGGTGTTTTCCACGTTAAGATTGTTTTCTACCGTGTGCTGGCATCATACCAGACCCTGACAAATCAACTCTCTTTGCCTGTTTGTTGTATCTCAGGTCTAGAATTTATTGGCTTCAAAGTGAGCAATTGTGTTTCCTGCAATGTCTTCAAAAGCCTCTCTTTATTCTTATAATTATCTCTTCAGTTTTACAAATACTTTTATGAGTCTGGGCTCCCTTCATTAACTTAGATGTTTGATCCAACTTGTTCCATGAGTTTATTGTTTATAGGGGGTTTGCATCTAATTTCTTTCCTTTCAAAAGCAAGGGGAACAGAGAGTGATCGGATGCCGTGTTTAAGCAATTTGTTGGGGAATATTTGCTTTCACTGCCCAGATCTAAGTGGCATCCATGTCCCCATTAACCAACCGCCTACCTTTCTCATTGTTGTTATTCTTTATGAGTTCTTTTCCTGCAAATCCCTAACTACCTGACCAGGTGAGGAATGGTAGCTTTGACTAGGCTGCTGGCAGGGAGCTGACTGCCAATTTGGAATTCATTCATTGATTCACTTCTGTAGTCAATAAACATTCACGGAGCATGCACTCTGGGAGGGACCTGGCCTGGGCTCTAGGGATACAATGAACAGTGCACTGGGCACAAACCCCATCTCCACAGAGCTTACTGTTCATGGGGAAAGTCCAACAGTTAAACAAGCAATGGCAATACATCGGGAATGCGTGGCAGAGGGTCTTAGAGATCACCTGATATACTGGGTGCCCACTAGGTGCCAGGGTACTTTTTACAACTTCTCTGACTTTAGTTTTCTCATCTGCTAAATGGGGAGCCACAGTGGGACTTATTTCATAGAGTTGTTATGAGAATTGAAACAGTTTTAACTGCAAAGCATTTAGAATAGTGCGTGGCACATAAATCTATCTGCTCATTCACTTAACTTATTTATGACATCTCCCCATTTTCCCAATAAAGAAACTGAGGTTCAGAACACTGAAGTTGTTGACCTTAAGCCCCAAAGTCATCTAAGAACCTGGAGAAATCTGGGAGACTTCCAAGACCTGCCTTCACATGATGCAAGCCTGAGAGAAACCGTTATGCTCACAATTTGTGTCCTAGGACACAAACTAACTCCTAGACCAGACTTAAAACTGCTCCAGAGCACACTCTTCAGGCACTGTGGGAAAGTCTAACCCAGTCCAGGAGTGGAGAGAAAGTAACCATACACAACTTAAATTCAAGACCAGCTATGTTCTGGGGTTTTGGGTTTGGGTTTTTTTTCTTTTTTCCCCCTGAGCTCTCTCAACTCTGAAAACCCAATAAAAGAAAACATTTTCTAATAATAGGTTTTCTTCTATGATTTCTGGATTCAAGGTAGGTAAGTGAGAAATAGGAGAAAGATAAATGATTCAGAGTCCCCAAATACAATCATTTGGCCTGTGGTTTGGGGAGGATTTAACAGCTGTGAGTGAGACCTCAGATCCAAGCCAACCCTGAATCCTGCATGCAGTTTGGCAAGACCATAAGTGCAATTTATCTGAAAACACAAAAGAATCTTCCTCTTCCTGCTGCCAACTGGGACCCCAGCAATGGAAATGTTGAGAACTAGTTTGATCTCACTGTCCTTCCCATCTTGTAAGCTGTGCAAGTGAACAAGAAAATAAAGAGCCCGAAGTCTTTGAGGCTTTGTGCTCACAAACCAAACAATACAACCCAACAAAACCAAAAAAAAGGAACACAATTCTCTTGAGATATAGAAGCTCTGATTCCAAATACTAAAATCTGGGGCAAAAATAAATATCCAACTTAGGGGACAGGCTGTTATTAGGCAAAATATTATATTTATATGGCAGAATATTGAACTGCTGCTAAACTAACATTTAAAAAATGCTTCTCATGTAATATTTAGTGACAAACAAGCAGAAACTTGGGAGAACTCAACTAGATAAAGAAAATAAATGCAGATGAAGAAAAATGACTGGAAGGAAATATCCTGGTGCATTTGCCTTCGGATGGGAGGAGCCTTGGCGATCACTATATTTATTATGAATTTGATTAACTCCCCTGCCTAGCCCTCCTCCCAGCAAAAATATCCTACGAGGAAATCTGCATAAGAATAGAATCACTCCAACTCTTAGCAATGTGTCAGCAACAATCTCCTACCTCTGGAAGTTTTTCAGGTAAGAAAACACTTCCTGTCGAGGCTGCTCTTACCTTTCATACAGAAAGACCTAGCTGGTACAAACTAGCATGAGTTATGTTATCATAGTAGTACTACCCAAAATCCATTTCACAGCACATGAAACCCAGGACAGGTTCCCTCCAAAAGGGCAGATTTGGAAATGGTGTGGCCTGGCTGTGCTTCCTGTTCTCAAAGGCTCAATGTGTATCCTGACAATGGAAGGTTCTGAGAAGTCCTGCATTAAAGCTTATTCACTTTGTGGAGCCCAGCTTTTCACAGTTCTTTAATCACACAATCCTTCATTTCCCATAATACCTGTTATCTTTTCATGAGATTAGAGTTCAGGAAAATAACTATCTGAGAAATAAATTTATGTTAGATTACAGAAATGACCACAATCCTTCCCCTTTCTCAGTATCTATGCTTTTTTGTAATGTGACATTGCAGATTCTCTCATCAAGAACTGGAGTCTCTTTCCCTACCCCTAAATCTAGGCTGGCCTTGTGATTTGCTTTGGCCAATAGACCAGAGGAAAAGTGACAGGGGGCAGTTCTGAGCCTAGGCTTCAAGAGCCCTTGCTCACTTGCATTTTCTCTTAAAACTCTACCACCATCATGAGAGCAAGCTCGAACTAACCTGATGGAAGATGAAAGACCATGCATGTGAAGGTCTGGCAAGAAATCCCAGCCAAAGCTTCCTCTGATCAGCCAGCCCCAGCCAACACCACAGCTAACTGCAAACACGTTAGTGAGTCCAGCCAAGACCAGAAGAACCACCCCGCTGAACTCAGCTCATGTTGACTCAAAGAATGGTGATCTAAATAAATGGTGTTTGGTCAGCCACTAAGTTTGGGAGTAGCTTGTCATGCAGCAGAAGCTGACTTATATATACTCTATCCTAGAGTTAGTCTTGAATCAAGTAAATTATATTTTTAAAAAGTAAATAATCTGCAACTTTAGGACTATATTATGCATAACAAATAACTAGCAACCAACATCACAAATGGTTCTGATACCATTGTGTGTGTCAATCAGGCTGAGCTGGAAAACTACTCTTGAAAAGACAAGCATGGGGGTTTGGGTGTATCTATGTTTTTTCAAGGAGAATAAAACCTTACTTTTGACTGTCCAAAGCTTGTCAAATTCAACAGGCTTCCTTTTAGCTTCCAGCTTCGTAAGTTACTGCAAACCAGTACTCTCCCTCCCCAGTTGGCAAATTCACTCTGTTTCCTCTTAGCTTCATGGAATGGGGGAAGGAGCAGGAGAAGATGGAAGTGAGGATTTGGCAAGGGTGGGAACAGAGAATTCCCAGAGCTGCGGGAAACAGGAGCAAGCCAGAAGGAGCCAGCTAGTTGCAGAAAGTGAGATCTGGAAGGAAAGTGTGTTAAAAGCAAAGGAACTCACGAAAAAAAAAAAAACTGGTTGTTGATGAAGTCGATCTTGCACGCAGCAGCCCTGCCATCTTGTAAAAAGGGTTTTAATTGTTCTTTTTTGCGAGAGTCCTGGGAGGTAACCATTAAAGGAACAGACCCGGGGCAGTAAGTGCAGATCTGGGTACGTGTGTGTGCGCCTGTATGTGGGCTTGCCTGGCCCCGCTCTGGCACCCACCCCCACATTTTACAAGGGCCAACTGGGTTGCAAGGTTAAAGCCAGAGGGGACCAATTGGTGTTGTGGGGCTTTTTTACAAAGTGCAAAGGATCAAAGTAATTAGCAAAGGGCGAGAGACCGGCCTGTTAGAGAAAGAAGCCAGCCACCCAACGCCTTCCGCACACACGTCTAGTCTTCCCCAGGCCTGCTGTGAATGCCTTCGTGCATCATGGCGAAACGGCACACTGCAGAGTGCAGGCTGCTGCGGGGGCTCTTTTGCTATCAGGCAGGAAGTGAACCTTAAAGGAGCCAGCGCTGAGCCTAAAGAGCTTCGAGGGATGTCCAGGCAGCCCAAAAGGAAGACATGGTTCTCAAGCAAAAACTTCTTGGGGAGTCTTTCTGAGACATTTCATTACTTCCTTCCTGTTTCAGATGGAGGCTCGACACCTGGGACACCTGGCCAGACCTAGACTAGAGACCAGGGTAAGGGAATCATGGACTCCCACCGAGAACGTGTAAAGCTTATCTACTGTGATAATGGCAGGGCGAGATTTACAAGCAAGCAAGGCATTGTCCAAGAATCATTTTAGGTGGTTCAGTTCACAGACAGGACTTTAAACTACAGAGAATCACCCGGCGAATGGATTGCTTTCTTCCTTCCTTCTTCCCTTCCTCCCTCCCTCCCTTGATCTCCCCTCCCCTTCGCTTTCTCTTTCTTCCTGACTATACCAAGAAAATCATCTCAGTTTTGTGCTAATGTGCTGCAGTAGGCAGATCAGTGGCCCCCAAAGATGCCCGCACCTGTGAAGATATTACCTTACGTGACTAAAGGGACTTTGCTGGTGTGAGTCAAGTTAAGGTCCTTAAAACAGGGAGATTATCTGGGACTATCCATGTGGGACCCATCTAATCACACGAGTCCTTAAAATCAGAGAAGCTGTTCCGGCTGCAGGGAACCAGAAAGATGGCAGTGTGACAAGGATCAAATAACCTATTGCCGGTCGGGAGAGGTGGAGGGCTGTGCACGAGGACCAGAGAGAGGCCTCCTAGAGGTAAGAGCGGTCCCTGGCTGACAACCAGCAAGCTCAGGGAGACCCCAGTTCCGCAACCACGTGGAACTGAATCCTGCCAACACCTGAAAGAATGAAGCTGTTCACCCGGGGCCTTCAAAAAGGAGCTAGGTCTGGCCTGTAGACATGTAACATATTTTGTTTTAAGTGGTTACATTGGTGGTAATTAACACTTACTTCCTCCTTTACCAAAAAGGGAGAGAAAGAAAGAGATAGAGATACGTCTATATACACAGAGAGAGCAAAACACCTTGTTCTAAGTTTCAGGAAGCCAATACCCAGCTATGAGTAGGATCATTTTAGGGTTCTCGTTCCATTTATTTGTAGGTTTCATTTCTTTTCGTAATTAAGTGGTAACCGTTTTCTATTTATGGTAGTGACTTCTGTTTCCTTCTTTTGGGGTGAATTTATTTTGGTAAAGAAAAATAAATGGGGTTTAAAGAAGAAATATTTGTAAGCAATAATACAGATCTCATGAAGTGATAGGTGGTATTTAAATATCTATAATTTGGGAAACATTGGCTGGTCTAGAGTTTTCTGGAGGGCCCCTTTGAAGTTCAGACACTGGGCAGACAGCTCTGCATGTGATTTGCATACATTTGCATTCATTATATCAAGCCAGGCACACGGGGCCCAAGAGAGGCAGAAGCAGATGGCCTCAGTGCTCTTTCAGTGGCTGTGACCACGAGTGACCACTCATTCTTCAGCATGGAGACAGACTTTGGAATGAAGCAACACTGGCTTTGACTCTTGGTCCTGCCCCTTAAAGCGATGTGATTTGGGACAAGTACTTTGACCTCTCTGAGCCTTAGTTCCCTAAGAAAGCCCTCACCGGGATGAAGTGATGATTAAATGAGGTAGTATTGTAAAGAGCACAGCCAGGTAACGTGCAGCAAACAATGTAACCATTGTTATTTTTCTTAGCTGTCCTGCCCCTGGCCAGCCCATGCTCTGCTGCTTGCGGTCTCTGCCTCCAGCGTTGGAGAACCGCCCTGAGGGGTGCTCTGGGCAAGGCTGGAACAGACAGTCTCCAGGCACGCCAGGCCCGGGCTGGTCTCTGTCACCCTGACATGCAGAAGGAAGCAGAGAGAAAGGAATCCCACAGAGCGTGTGAGGCCGGGTGGCCAAGCCTGCCTGCAGAACTTCCTTCTGGTCCTTTGCAAGGACAGGGACTGAAGAGAGAGCATGCCCTGCCTGGGAACAGAGCACAGCAAGGCTTCTCAGCCCTGACCAGGGAGGAGGCATATCAGGACACCCGTGCCTGGGGACAACAAAAAAGAGGAAAAGAAGGCAGACAAAGGAAGGGCCTCTATCTCTGCCACCTCACCTGTGCTCGAAAGTGTGGCTTTGGGGATCAGAGAGGCTTGGGTTGCCTCTGCCAGTTACTAGCCATGTGGCTTTGGACAAGTTACTTCCCCTCTCCGATAACAACCATAGCTCATGTTTATTAAACTCTGACTTTGTGCCAGCCTCTAGTCTAAACACTACACAACTATTAACTAATCTTCACAACAACCCCATGAGGTAGGCATGTTTATTATCCCCATTTTACAGATGGAAGGTCTGAGGCACAGAGAGGTTATGAAACTTGCTCACAGGCACACAGCTAACACATGGCAGATCCAAGATTCAATCCAAGGCAGTCTGGATCCAGAGTCTATACTTCGCTAGTATATGATGATTTATTATTTTTAAGACTCTCTTATTTGTTATTTACTCCTTAAATCTTTAAGGGCTCTGTTTGCTTAACCCCATTTTTCAGATTCCAAAAGTAACCTGCAGACTCGGAAGTCAAGCGAAGGTGCTTACTGGGAAAGAAAGCTGGGCTACGAACCTGCTGTCGGAGCATTTCTCTTCCTCCCTCCCTCTGTTCTTCTGTTCATTCAACCAGCAAACGCTTATGCACTGCCTCCTGCATGCCAGTTGCTGTGCACGGGTTATGTTCCTACTGTGTACCTTCCTTGTGAGCACCTCCCTTGCCCCTGCCCCTTGCTCAGAAGGCCAATCCCTTCCAGACCAGAACCCCAAACAGACAGAAACTGCTGGCAGGCTCCTCCAGTCATTTGTGACCCTATCGGAAAGCCAGCGCCTTGCTCTGAGCTGCATTCTCGCCCGAGTAGAGGCAGGGGCAGCCGCTGCTCGAAGAAGGACTTGCTGAGACCCACCCTGTTCCTTTGCACCTGCCAGACTTCCAGGGGTCTCCAGCTCAAAGCGCAGACCCTGCCTGGGCAAGGCTCCTGGACTTGCAGGCCGCCTTAAAAGAAATCCAATAGACGTGGAGCCAAGGAGGAGGCTGCAGGACAGGGGCCGGAGCCCCAGACAGCGGCCGGAGTGGCGGAGCTGTGGTCCCCAGAGCAGGCTTTGCCAATAAACCTCCGAGCGGGAGGAGGGCCCGGCATTCGGGCCTGCTAAGCAGAGACAGCCTATAGATTTGTCCGGACCGGCAGGGCAAAATGGCGCAGTCAGCAGCATCTTCTCCCATCCCCGCGCCCCCTCCTGACGTGGACCTCGCTACAGCCTTTCCCACCTTAGACTCTGTAAGTTTGTGCCTCCAAGCCCCTCCCTTTCAAAGAAGAGCGATTGATGAGATTGAGGCAACGTGGAAGGTGTGATGGATGAATTGCAGCTCAACCACTGCAGTGGGGGATTCGGGGTTTGTTATTTAGGCCTCTGAGCCTCAGTTTCCTCACCTGTAAAATGGGGATGCAGATGGCATGTTCCTCCTACTCACTGCAAAGTGTCTTCAAAGGGGACTCTCAGCTCCCTCCTTTGGCCTCCACATGCCCCTCTCCCCAGTCACCGACCTCGGATCTGGTTTCCCCAGACCACTCAACCTTCACAGGAGCTGGCTTTTCCCCAGGTGTTGTCTCCTTTCTCCCACTTTTTTTATAATTTGCTTCCCCTACAACACCCTTCGTGCTCTCCCTCCGTGGCTGTGCTCCACCCTGAGCCCCTCTGCTTCCCCAGTTCTCCTACCTCCGAGGGCCATCTTCCCCACCTCCTTGCCTTTGCTCAAGCTGATCTTTCCCCCCGGAAATGCTTCTCTTTCCTAACTGGTGCCTGCCTCGATTCAAACCTTTGCTTGGCCTTCAAGGCCCTGATGAAATCATTTTTCTTGCAAGAAGCTTCCTTCGGCTCTACCCCCCTTTGGGTTGCGTGGCACCTTCTGTGGTTCAATCACCAGTAACCACAGCAGTGACCCCCACCAGTGAGATCCACGGTGGGTGCCTACTGTGTCACACGTGCCCTTGCGTGTTAATTAAGTGGGGCCTGGGTGCAAGGCCCCCCGGAACCAAGGGGCCTGGAAACTTGGCCCCCCCCCCGAACGGAAAAGCAACCCGGGAAAATGCCTTGGCCAAATGGAAAAGAACAAAAGGGAAGGGAAGAAAAACCTGAAAAAAAAAAAAAAACTCATGCATTTCCATGCACCCTCTCATACCCCTGTGACTGCCACAAGAACGTGCCTCCCGTGCTGGCCTGGTGGAGTATAAGGCAGGTGTCTGTCTCCTCTCTATGGGGGAGAGCTGGTTATTACAGCCAAGGCCATCAAAGATCTGCCAACAGCCAGCCGACTGCATCACGTGTGGGTGGGTCCCAGTTGAGACCAGAAGAACCACACACATTCCCAGTCACCACCAGCAGAATTGCCCAACTGACTCCAGGACTCACGAGTGATAATAGATGGCTAAGTCTTAGGACGGTTTGTTACGCAGCAGGAGCTAACTGCTACAGTCATCACCACGTTTGTTATTACTAAGTGCTTCCTATGTGTCAAGAAACCCCGCTACACGCTTTATAAACATTGTATCCATTGGTCCTCCCCTGATTTATGGTACGGTTCCCATTATAATGATGAGGAAACTGAGGCTCAGAGAGCTTGTCCCTTCTCCAAACCAAGGTGACTAGAAAATGACTCAGCACCTTTCCTAGGGGTCTCACCCTGGCTTTTTTACTTTCTAGCTATGTGACCTTGGACAAGTTTCTTTGACGTTTTGTGCCTCAGTTTCCTCACCTATAAAATAAAGATGCTAATGGTTACTACGGTTATGGAGTTGTTATATTAAATCAATATAATGTTTGTAAATTGGTAAGATCAGTGCTTGGCCCATAGTAAGCACTCAATAAAATGATATTCTGTTCCTCTTTCTCTTCCTTTTTCTTTCTGCCTGGTAACCTGGTTTTTTTCATAGTTGTCATCACCTATGGAGGAAAAGGTTCTCTGAAGACTGGGTCCACGTCTAGCTGTTCTGTGTGCCCCTCCATAGTGCCTTTGCCCAGAGGAGCTGCTTAGCAAACGTATATTGAAAAGCTGTTTTGATTCACTCGGCTGGAACATAAGGGTGAATTTAGTGCCCTCAGAAGAGCGAGAGTCCAGGAGGACATGGTGGAGAATGATGCGAGATAGCTATAGTATGAGGGCTTAAAGTTAGACTCAGAAAAGAACTTCCAGGGAGGGCAGAGAAACTACAGATGTTTCCCACCCTGCCCCTCCACCCCCGGGAGACGTCCTGCCTTTCCCTAGAGCTCTCTGAGTGAATTTATATTCTCTCAACTAGGCATAATTTTAAGTATGTTGGGAGACGAGGGGGTGGTGCTGAGCATGGTGACCCCTGGGTGCCCTTGCCTGCCCTCGAGATCCTTCTGAGGCTTGAGGCAAAAGCAGGAGGCTCCTGCCCGCGCCCTTCCACTATTTTCCTCTGCAGCTGTCTCTGCATTTCAGAGTTCACGTCTCTGCCAGGGACTCTATTTTGGGATTTGTGGGAACAGGCTGGTTTCAGCAAATAAGAAGCTCTAGAAATCTCAGCAACCTTGTCCCCCTGGGCCTCCCAGCCCACTCTGAGGGCAGAGGAGGTTCACAGAGGCTGCCGAGGCCCGGAGGTGGGGCATGTGCAGGCTGGAGGGTGGGATACTCTCTCCCAGCGAACCCCCCCGCAGCCTGGGCGACCCGCACCTCTGCGTACATCTGCACTCTTCCAGGCCGGCCGCCTGCGCCCTGCCGGCCGAGGTGGGGCTGCGTGGGCAGCAGTCCCTCCGTACAAGTCTGCAAACATGAGCCTGGGCTTTTGGGAGAACCAACGCTGAATTCCCGCCACATCTCAGTCTCTTTCCATAGGAGAGGAGCAGCAGGAGGAAGCCCAGCTCTGACACCCCAGGGACGTGGGGCCAGGGGCCTTAGGGTCATGCACGTCTGTGTCCACACGTAGGGGGTGTGCTTATATCAGGCGTGCGGGTTTGTGCGTGTGTGTTCGTAGGGATAGCTGAAGTCTGTATTTGTGGTGGTGCATGGCTGTGTGTCCCCACGGGTGTACTTTGTGTGTAACGGGCTGTCTCTGTGTTTTCTCAGAGATGAGCATCAATCCACTGATCTG